>NW_006921597.1:15280420-15293931 GCF_000298275.1 Orycteropus afer afer | reverse complement strand
TTCCTGGCTTTTAATCCCCTTTCTCCTGCTCTTCCCGCCTGCTACTTTGGGCATCCCTGAGTTGTCTCTCCTCACCTGTAACCCTGGGGCTTTTTCCCTTAAAATCTAGTTATCTGACATTTATATAGCAACATCACCTTCCCTTTCCTTAGCATTTGCTAGCATATCTTTTCCATCCTTTTACTTTTTGCTCCTTTAATATTTTAGGTATTTCTCTTGGAAAGCCTGTTTATCAGACAGCATTGGAGTTCCCCTTTAAGTCTTCTCAGGCCCATCTTACTTCAGCCACAGCTGCAGCAAAAGGACACCATTAGCTTCACCCAAGTGAAACCTTGTAGCACTCTACCTTGGACCTGTGGCATTTCTCTCTCTCCCTTCCTGCCCTAAGGCTTCTCCAGCGCCATAGAATGGGACATCCACAAAAACTGCTCAGCAGTCATGCATTTGCAACCTAGTAGTGGAGGGAAATTGACATCTCTAGGGTCACTCTTGACCAGTTACACACTTCTGATATGCATTTCACTAGGCCTTTCAGAGGGCTATCTACTTCCGTAGTGATACTGCCTCGGAAACCCAAGGAGGGGTCGCTTTGAGTCGGGTCTGACTGGACAGCACATAACAACAACAACAACAGGCCTTTCAGAAGGAGCTCTGGTGGTGTAGTGAATAAGGCATTTGGCTGCTAACCAGGTCAGCAGTTCAAACCTACCAGCCGCTCCACAGAAGGAAGATGGGGTGATCTACTTCTGTTAAGATTTACAACCTCTGAAATCCAATGAGGGTCGCCAGGAGTTGGAATTGACTCAATGGCAGTGAGTTTTGTTTAGGCCTCTTAGAAGGTCCCATGAAATCAAGCACCAGTTATTTATGACAGCAGCCAATTCAGTAAAGGATTCCTTAAAGATTTTTCTCCTTCCCTGACTCACTCCCTCTAACCTTCACTCCTTTCTGCATGGGCTTATTTTCCACATAAACTACCTGTATGCCAGCTTTAGGAGCTCTGATAGCATAGTGCCTAAGGCATTTGACTGCTAACCAGAAGGCTGGTGGTTCAAACCCACCAGCCACTCCTCGGAAGGAAGGTTGGGCAATCCTACTTCCGTAGTGATACTGCCTCGGAAACCCAAGGAGGGGTCGCTATGAGTCGGGGCCGACTCGACGGCACATAACAACAACAACAACATGCCAGCTTTTGTCTCCACCCCTGGTTTTGAGGAAACTCCGCTGATAGCACATAGGTGTGTGGGTTGTTTTTTTTTAAAGTCAGCTTGACAGTCTTTGCAGAGTATAGCCCATTTACATTGATTGATTATGGGTATGTTTGAGCTCTTTATCTTATTTGATGGGAGCTGTGGTGGTGGCATAATGCCTAAGGCATTTGACAGCTAACCAGAAGGCTAGTGGTTCAAACCCACCAGTCACTCCTTGGAAGGAAGACTAGGTAATCTACTTCTGTAGAGATACCACCTCAGAAACCCAAGGAGAAGTCACTATGAGTCAGAATGATTCGATGGCAGTGAGTTTGTTTGTTTAATCTTATTTTGTGTTCCATATGCCCATCTTTTCTTTCTTTCTTTTTCTTTCTACTTTTTTTTTTTTTTAAGGGGGACATTGTTACTTCTGCTGCTGTTGTTTTGTTATCGTTCTCTTCATAGTTTGGAAGTAGATACTCTACTTGAATTCCTTTAGTGGTTACCCTAAAAAAAATAATTAATGTACATTGCACTTAAAGTCTAAAGATACTCAATATCTGTATCCTCTTGCAGAAAATATGAAAAAATTAGTAGGTTTTAACTACTATTATCCTTCCCACATGGAGCCCTGGTGATGCAGTGGTTAAGCACTCAGCTGCTAACCAAAAGGTCAGCAGTTTGAACCCAATGCTCCATGGGAGAAAGATGTGACAGACTGCTTGCATAAAGATTACAGCCTTGGAAATCCCGTGGGGCAGTTCTACCCTGTCTTACAGGGTCACTATGTGTCATACTTGACTCGACGGCAATGAGTTTTTGTCTTTTTTTAATCCCCCTACAAACTTATCTGCTATTTTTGTCCATGATTTTAGCTCTAACTTGATTTTTAACCCCCAAAATTAGTTTATTATTACTTTATATAATCAATATTTGTTTATATATACAAACAATGACCATTTTCTTTCCTTGTCATTCATTCTTGCACTTTGAATCTGCTTTTGGGATCATTTTTCTTCTTCCTGGTAAATATCTTTTTGCAGTTGTCATTAGATGCTGACTCATAGCAACCCTATGGACAACAGAACGAAGCTCTGCCCAGTCTCGTGCCTTCCTTCATAAGTTCCCTTAATAAGGGTCTATTAGAAGTAACCAATTGTAGAGAACTGCCTCATTGTTGTTGTTGTTGTTATTTGCCGTCGAGTTGGCCCCGACTCATAGCGACACCTCATTGGGTTTCCGAGGCAGTATTACTACGGAAGTAGGATTGCCCAACCTTCCTTCCGAGGAGTGGCTGGTGGGTTTGAACCTCCAGCCTTCTGG
This sequence comes from Orycteropus afer afer, assembly GCF_000298275.1. NCBI lineage: Eukaryota > Metazoa > Chordata > Mammalia > Tubulidentata > Orycteropodidae > Orycteropus > Orycteropus afer. The sequence goes on along the minus strand of NW_006921597.1, from coordinate 15,291,418 downwards.
TTAGCAGTCAAGTGTCTTAGGCACTATGCTACCAGAACTCCTGAGAACTGCCTCAGTCTCATCTAATTACCTACCTCCTTTCACTTTAACTGCTGTGCCATGTTGAGGGGAATATAATACTTCCCCTAGAAGACTAGAGACATTAACTGTCATATTATTGGGTTCCTTCATACCTATCTGGATGCTTCTACAATGTCCAGTGATTTGGCCCAGGGAGTAGAAAACAAGGACACTGGATTCTGATTCAATTTTCCATCCTCTGTCTCGCACTTATTCCTAAACGTCCCCTCAGGTGACAATGGTGAGCTTTCCCACCTTGCCAAATCACTTTTATCACACCATAGTCTGAATTATCTCTACCCTGTTGTTTATAGGAAAATTCATTTAGAAATTCCCTTTCTTTTTACACAGAACCTTACATTCAAGATTATTTTCTCCTTATGGACTCAAAAACAAAAAATTGGCTTTGAGATTTAAAGCTGAACAACGACTTCTTTGTTCTAGGTGGTTTCTGCCCTTCCTAGAGCACTAACACCCATTGCTTCCATGAGTGAGGAGTCCAGGAAAATAAAATTAATTGGATATGGATAAAAACCAACCAGTTTTCATTGAGTTGGTTCTAATTCATGGCAATTCCATGTGTCAAAGTAGAACTGTGCTCCACAGAGTTTTCTAAGGCTGGTTTTTCAGAAGTAGGTCACCAGGCCTTTCTTCTGAGGGACCTCTGTCTGGGCTTAAACTACCAATATTTAGGTTAGCAGGTGAGTGCATTAACTGTTTGTACCACCTGGGGACTCCATGGGATATGGGTACACATCTGAAATACATTTTAAACATATTCTCTATCCCCTTTAAACAATTAAATTACTTTCTCAGAAAGTACCATCACCATCAGAACTTTATTGTTGTCAACCTCCAGCTTGACTATTAAGGATGTTGTTGTTGTTGTTATGAGCTGTAGAGTCAGACCTGACTCATAGTGACCCCTCCTTGGGTCTCCGAGGCGGTATCCCTATGGAAGTAGATTGTCCAATGTTACTTCCAAGAAGTGGCTGGTGGGTTTGAACCGCCAGCCTTCTGGTTAGCAGTCAAGTGCCTTAGGCACTACGCTACCAGAGCTCCTCAACTATTGAGGATACTCCCCTCTTTTCCTCCAAATTCCAGTTCCAAATATTTATTCTTCCTTCATTATAGAAAGTTCAGTTTAGATTCCTTTTCAACTTTGAACTTAGCCATCTTTTCAGAGTGTGAGTTCCTATATTTAACCTTCTTGAGCCAGGTAAGAAGGAATCCTCCAGTTCCATTCCCCCACCTCACAACCAAGAAAGAGAGATCAACCACAGGGATGTGAAAAGAAAAGATGTATGTGAAGTCACTTGGCAAAATGTAAAGCGTTGTACAAATACCAAGTATTATGTCATGAAAGAAGCCTCCTCAAGCAGCTGAGAGTGGTACTTCTACTAATACTGCCTCTCTAGGTGCTTGTCTTTTGAACGATAACACTGGGGCCAGGAAGGATAAAGTTAGTGTCAGGAGGGAGGCTGCTTTAAGTCACTGAAGAAAAAGGATGAAACAAGTGGGGACATGGGCAGAAAGTCATTTTCAGATGCATCTCATCTGCCAGACAGTCACTGGCTTGAGGCATTTGATGGAAGGGGGAACAGTATAAGAGAGCACAGAATAGAGATGGCATCTGTTGTTCCTGCTAATTGCCAGTAGAGCTGGCCCTTGACTCACAGCAACCCCATGCACAACGGAATGAAACACTGCCCAATCTTGCACCATCTCCATGATCAGTTGCAGATCAGATCTGTGATCCATAGGGTTTTCACTGGTTGATTTTCAGAAGTAGATCACCAGGACTTTCTTCCTACCTTTCTTAGTCTGGAAGCTCTAATGAAACCTGTCCAGCATCAAGCCTCCTAACAGATGGGTGGTGGCCACACATGATGTGCATTAGCCAGAAACAGAACCTGAGTCTCCCACATGGAAGGCGAGAATTCTACCAAGGAGCCACCACTACCCCCATGCATCCAGGGAGGTCCATATCCTGAGGTTGAAAGGTTGAGAAGATGGCAAACCAGAACCCCCAAAACAGACTTCTGTGGCCATGGCCTGAGATCCACCCAGGCTGCTGTCCAAATTTACTCTGCTGAGGAAAAGGGGAGCTGATTTATGTCTCCAGCAGGTATGCCAGAGAAAATTCAAATTGATCAAAAATTAAATATTCATAGGACATTATTCATTAAGATTCATCTCACCGAGTGGATGAAATGAGGCAAGGGAAGAAATTAGCTTGCTTGAGAGTGTCAAAGTGATTATGTGATTAAATTGCAATTTATAATTTCTCCTTGAAAAAAAAAAGAAGCATTACTTCTTGATTTGTGTTTTCTCCTCCTTGCTGGGTCCCCTTGTTGTCTGGACCTGAGCCAAGGGCACTCACAGTTAATCAGCAAGGGAAAGGCTCCAAACACTGTGCCTGGTCTCCCTCCCTCCATCTTTCTCCCTCATCCACCATGACTCCAAAAGACGCCCTTCCACCCAGCCTCAGAGCTCTGTTCTTAATGCTGACAACAGAGCTTCCAGAAGCAAGTGACAACCTCCCTGGAGAAGACCAGACAAGTCTTCACAGTGCCAGTCAACTGGGTGGTTCCAGCCTCAGGCCACTGCATCTCCTTCCCCTATCAGAAAAATAAATGTACAAAGTACTTTTCCCTGTAGATCACAAATCATCCTTTCAGGGTATACTTGAGTGGTCTCTAGGAAATCCTCCTGACCACTGTCCTCACTCTAACAGAGAAGGGAGCTATCCTTCCATCCTTTGGTCCCTCCTCCTGAACTTGATATGGAACTATACAAAGCCTCCTGAGTAAAGTCAGAGTCATGTGGTTGACTCAAGAAGCCCGCCCAATGCCATCACTTCCGGAAGGTCAACAAGCCAAACCCCCACCCACTCCCCGTTTCCTGCCAACAAAGGCACCTGTGGAAAGTGAGGTACAGAGTCCAAGACTCAACAGGTTCAGGGGTGGGGGTAGAAGAAGCTGTTCCCTCAGGTAACCCACCTCTTTTACCAATTGATGTGTTCCCTCTACCATATTCCCCCTTCTGGGTGACTCCCATATTAAGCTAGACCTGAACTCAGCAAAAGACTAGGGACACTCCAAAACACTTCTCTATACAGAGGCCAGGGAGCTTTAGTGTTCCAGCTATGTGCTCCCCTAAAGATCCTGAGGCATCAGGACCTGCTCTGTGGAGAAAAGGGAGGGGTCACAAGAAGCAGCAAACTCAAAGGAAGTTGTGCTTCTGTATATAGTTTCTTTTCAAGAAAGGGTTTTGCTGCTAAAAATAATTTGAACTAAATTAGATGACCTCTCCCAAGCCCCTTCGAGCCAGGAGTCTCTGATTCTCCAACTTCAATGGTACAGAAGCAAAATGTACTCTAAGCTAGGCAAAGCTCTATTTTCTCTTCTTACCTCTCACTCTTAAGAAGAAATGCAATCTGTCTGTCTATCTATCTAGAATCCAGAGTCTAGCTAGGATAGTATAAATGGGTATGGAGGCAGATGGGTAACTGTATTTATCTTGCTGGGTCTGTCTCTTCCATCTCTGCCTCTTACTATCTCTATAACTCTCTTTGTCTCTTGCTACTGCCCAATAAAGATTGAGAGGCTGGCTTCAGCAGCTGAGAAGGGCGACATTAATTCCAAGCTTGTTTCCAAACACCCATGGAGGCCTGCCCGGGTTAATTAGTTGCGCAGGCTTTTCTTCAAGTGAGTGAGCCGGCAGGGTTTTTTACAGCTCCATCAGTGCGATTATTTGTTCGTTTTCTGTTTTATTTGGAAATACATTTATCCAACAATAAATAACATCCACCATGACTAGTGCTGGTAAATGCAGCGAACAGCCCCTCCTCCAAGGGAGCTGGGGTCAGAGCTTCAAGGCTGGTCCCCACCCCCACCCCAAGAAGCACTTCCAGGTCTTAGGAGAGGTGGGTAGGGAGGATATGGGTGAGGCCAATAAGAGGAGGCTAGAGGAAGAGACAGGAGCTCTGGTAGCATAGTGCCTAAGACACATGACTGCTAACCAGAAGGCTGGCGGTTCAAACCCACCAGCCACTCCTCGGAAGGAAGATGGGGCAATCTACTTTCTAGTGATACTGCCTCAGAAACCCAAGGAGGGATCGCTATGAGTCGGGTCCAACTCGATGGCATATAACAACAACAACAGAGGAAGAGACAAGGCTCTCTGATGGTGTAGTGGTTAAGGCTTTTGGCTGCTAACCAAAAGGTTGGTGGTTCAAACCCACCAGCTACTCCAAAAGACAACATAGTTTGCTTCCATAAAGATTTATGGCCTTGGAAATCACTATGAGTTGGAATCAACTCAGTGACAATGAGTTTTAGAGGAAGAGACGGGACCAAGCCTAAAAGCAAAGAAAGAAAATACCCGCTGGTGAGCAGAGCTCACGATAAGGGCACAGATGCCTGAGAATGAAGGTGCTGAGGATGAGCCTGCAGTATGATAGAGGGAAGGCAGGAGATCTGAGTCCAAGTCCCAGTCCCAGCAGGTATGTCACTAATCTCTGTGCCTCAGCTTCTTTACCCCCAAAATGGGAATGAGAATAACAACTTTCTACTTCGTGGTGGCTGCAAACATCTAAGAGACAAGGAAAGTGAATGTCCTAGATTGAAAAATAGGGATTCTCATTTTTCAGATGAAAAGAATTACTAACTTGGGACTATGCTGGAGTATGTGGTGAGGATTCTAAGCATCCCTGGAAAAAGTGAATCTAAAAATGTTAGGGAAGGAATTTGATCAGAAACTTCTGCCTCTGTCCAGAGAGTCTGTGTGTATGACTCCAACGTGAATGCTAAGTTTTGCCCATTTCCAAGTTGACCATAATCTCATGAGAGCCAATTCATTTCTTACACGAGCCTCATCTGGGCAGATTCTGTTAGTTCAAACAAAAATTGTTATGTAAAGTTCTCCATGCTGATCTATAAGCACTTATTTAGTGCTTTAGTGGAAGACAGAGCAAGGGGTCAAGGGACTGCAGTACAAAACCTAACAGGCATGGGAGTTGTTGTTTAATAGGTACAGAGTTTCTGTGTGGGGTGATGAAAATGTTTTGGAAATAGATAGTGGTGATGGTTGCACAGCACAATGAATGAAATTAATGCCACTGAAATGTATTCTTACAATGGCAAATCTTACATTATTGTATTTTTTGTTATTGTGAGGTGCTGTTGAGTTGGCTCTGACTCATACTGACCCCATGTACAACAGAATGAAATGTTGCCCATTCATGCATCATATTCACAATAGTAGGTGTGTCTGAGCCCATTGTTGTAGCCACTGTGTCAATCCATCTTGTTGGAGGTCTTCCTCTTTTTTGCTGACACTTTACCACGCATGATGTCCTTTTCCAGGGATTGGTCCCTCCCGATAATATGTCCAAAATAAGTACAATGAACATCTCACCATCCTTACTTCTAAGGAACATCTGGCTGTACTTCTTCCACAACAGATTCAATCATTCTTCTGGCAGTCCATGATATATTCAATATTTTCCACCAACACCATAATTCAAATGTACTAATTCTTCTTTGGTCTTTTATGTATTTTACAAATTAAAAAAAAAAAATCTGGTAAAGTGTATGATCTCTGAATTCAGACTGCCTATACACAGCTTGCTAGCTATAAATCTTAGAGAAGCTATTTAACATTTCTACTTCAATTTGGTTTTCTCATCTGTAAAATGGGAATCACAAGTGGCCCTATCTCATTGGATGGTAGTATGAGGACTGAATGAAGTCAAGTATGCAACCTGCTTAGAACAGTAAATAGCACAAGGCAGAGCTCAGTAAAGGTTAGCTACCGTCCCAAAACAAAATCAAACCCACTGACATCAAGTTGATTCCGACTGAGAGTGACCCTACAGGGCAGAGTAAAACTGCCCTATAGGGTTTCCATGGCTATAAATCTTTACAGAAGCACACTGCCTCATCTTTCTCCTGCAGAGCGGCTGGTAGGTTCAAACCACTGACCTTTTGGTTAGAAGTCCAATGTTTTAAGAACTACGCCACCAGAGCATCTCTAAAATGCAACAAATTCAATCATTGTCATGGAGTCGGATCTGACTCATAGCGACCCCTCCTTGGGTTTCTGAGGCAGTATCACTACAGAGTAGATTGCCCAACCTTCCTTCTGAAGAGTGGTGCTGGGTTTGAACCACCAGACTTCTGGTTAGCAGTCAAGTGCCTTAGGCACTACGCCACCAGAACTCCCAGAGCTTCTCTAGTTATAAGTATAAAAACTAGTCAAGTTTTTTTTTGTTATTTCTATAAAGAAACAGTCGCTCATATATGTGTGAATTTACTGCTAACTGAGAGCTCCAGTGCTGAGGGAGTACACAGTAAAGGAGAATTGAAGTCTGATGAGATTAATCAGGGACTCCTTCCAGGAGGAAGAGCAATTTTCACACAGTTTAAAAAAGAAGAGACAAGCTATCATTATATACTGCTGGATATGTCCTCAGATGTTTTCCCATTATGCTGGAGAATTTTCCCACTACACTTTAATTGCACCAAAGTCTTAAACTCAGGACAAAAAGAGCTAAGTAATCCCCAGAGAATTACCAGCAAGCACCCAGCAGATGGAGCCAGCCACCTCCACACAGGGCTGACCAAAGCACCAGAATTGATGCTCCCACCTCCACCAGCCCCAACTCACCTCCAGTCAGGACAGAAACAGGACTAAAAGACAGAGGAGAGTCACCAGGCTTGTGGAGAGTGCAGTGTCCGTGTGGAGAAACTGGCTTCCTCTCTCCTGTGGAGAAAAGGATGAGGGTACTTCCCTGCCCCAAAGCCAAGTCAGAGAAAACCCACAGGCTCACCACAATGCCTCCCAGGTGCAGAGCACTGTCAGAGTCCTTGCCATCCTGGGAGTCTAAGAGTGTAGCCCACTGTCCTTTTTGTTCCAATTTCCCCACTATAAGGAGCGCTAGTGGTGTAATGATTAAAGCATTTGGCTGTTAACCAAAAGGTCCACTGTTTGAACCCACCAGCAGCTCCACAGGAGAAAGATGACACAGGCTGCTTCTGTAAAAATTTATAGCCTTGGAAACCCTATAGGTGTTGCTATGAGTCAGAATTGACTCGAAAGCAGTGGGTTTTTCCCACTGTGGGAAAGAAATGCAGAGTGCTTGACAATACACACCCCATAGAGATTAGTGCCTAGAGATTCTGAGGTGGGGAGGCCACCACAGTAGCCCCTCTAGCAGGGCTTGAAGGGACCTTGGCATAGCATGTCTGGGAAGATGTCCGCTCCCTATCTCAGGTCTGTGTGGCCCTGGAAGAGCTGTGGGAGAGTATCCCAGCAGGCCTTGGGGCTCCATGTGGAAGTTACATGATATCACCATAACTGCTGGAAGCATCCTAATATGTTTTCCCACTGTGGTGAGAATTTGCTCATTATATTGGCTCCATATGGAAGTCACAGAAGTCAGCTAAAGGGCAGGAGACAAGGTTTGCTTAGGTGATTACTGAGCTAAGAGATGGGACACTCAAGCCAAAGAACAGTTGCTAGGAGCCTGCACCACTAGTGAGGCCAAAGGGAGGTGCAAATAGTAGGGGGGAGTGAGGGAGGAAGGGTGGGCTTCAGTGATGAAGGAGAGTTAGAGTGAAATCTCAACATCTAACAGACCCAGACAGAATCAAGGAGGGCCAGGGACACGGGACACCTCTTCTGCTCCCATAAGTCACATAAAGAAGGCTCTTAGTCCCCATCCCTCCTCTTTGCCCCCAACTCAGAGGAGCTGAGGCCTCAAAGAGGAGGGGGATGAGATAGTTCCAAGCCAGACCCCACTTCCCCACCACTGCTCCAAACAACCTGGGCCATAGCTCTAGCTCATGCTGGAGGAAAGGAAGGGAAAGATCTTTGAATCAAGTTTTCAAAGTTTTAAAAATGTACAAGATTGACTCTTAATCACCAGAACAAGACTATTGCATTGACCAAAAGTGGTTGGAAAGGTATGGAACCAGACCAAGATATCAAATGGAGCTGCTCCCCAGCAGGAATGAGAGATCTGGCACTGTATAGCCAGGGACCATTACCAGAAGAAATAAAACTGCTTCATGATTGTGATCCTCAACGAGCTGCGACTCCCCAGTAATAGGGTCCAATTAAAAGCACACGGGAAGCCTGATCTCTGGGCCTTGGAGACCTGTGTCCCTGTGGTCAGAGCACCCTGATGAAGGATGATGACTCACCCAGAATACATCTCCTCTTTTCCATTCAGGTATTGTCTCACCCGAGGGTAGGAGGCCATAAGTGAAGGAGGGATCTGTCCTCCGGCTTTTAAGAGGCACTTAGAGGGAAGAACAAGACATTTCTTATTACAGGAATCCTCGATGGAATGCACTTGCAGGCGGCTGGAAGACATGGTGCAATTGGCTTACTTCTGGTGTATTCCAGGAAACACTAACCCTCCCTCATCCTAGCAGCAGCCAGTGCTCCTCCCCGGGGAGGGCCAACAGTCAAGGAGCTCCCTGATTCTCCAGCTGAGGAATGCAGGAGAGGAATAGGGCCAGGGGACACCACCAGCCCTGTGAGCCAGAGGCAGTATCTCCAGAGGGCAAGGAAACCGCCATCAGGGCTCAGTGTCTTACAGGAAAATAGGAGGAAATGAAGTTTATAAAGAGCAGGGCGGGAACTGGTATACATAACAGAATGTTCCCTTGGCTTATTTCCAGCTGAGGGGCAAGAAAGGAACTAACATTTATTAAATGCCTGAATTCTATCAAGGACTGTATTCAGGACTTTTCATCCTTATCTTACAGAATCCTCCCATAACCCTGCAAGGGAGGTATCTTCCTCCATTTGAACAGGTGAGGAAACTGAGGTCTCGTGTTGCAGGGATTTGAACCTCAGCTCAGCCTGCACAGCAGACGTGGGGATTCACTTCTTAGATTTCCTTGCTACTCAGCTGCCAGGAGTGTTAGTTCTCATTGCCTCCAGCCGCCCTCTAGGCACCACCTCAGCTTTGGAGCTGCACTCATGCTTTTCTCAGTGGCAGCTTGCAGCCAGTGGCTGAGCAAGACTGCAGTACTAGAGTTTTTCACCCAATGCAGAACTCTTCTAACAAGGACCTATTGTCCCAGAGCTCCTCATTGAGCTGGCAGAGACTATGTCAAATTGACTTTATAGCTGTCGGCTCCCTCCTCCCAAACCCTGCTTCCTCCTTTTTCCTTCCAAGGGTATTAAAAACCAGTTACCATCAAGTGGATTCCAACTCATGGTGACCCCATGAGTATCCGAGTAGAACTGGGCTTCATGGCATTTTCAGTGGCTGACTTTTTAGCACTAGATCACTAGGCTTTTCTTCGAAGGCACGTGTGTGTGGACTCGAACCTCCAACCTTTCTGTTAAGCAGCTGAGCACAATCAGAGTTGGCATCACCCAGACACTCCTACACAGGTCGTAAAAAAAAAAAAAAAAAAAGTCAATTCCAACTCATAGTGACACTACAGGGCAGAGTAGCACTACCTCATAGGGTTTCCAAGACCAGAAATCTTTACAGAAGTAGACTGCCACATCTTTCTCCTGCAGAGCAGCTGGTGGGTTCAAACCACCAATCTTTCAGTTCGTAGCTGAGCACTTAACCACTGTGCCACCAGGGCTCCTCCTCACAGGTGTTACTCCCCCATAAACTGTTTGCTGTCCTAACTCCATCTCAGCATCCACTTCCCAAAGAATTCAACTGTGCCTCTCAATGTCCAACTCCAAAGCTTCCACCCTTTTTGTGCTACTTTATCTCTGCTCTCACTTGTCCTTGGGGTGACACTGCTGCAGCCTATACAGTGAGCTCCCTCTTGGTAGCTTCACCACTTCCAGCGGAAAGCTACTGAAGGTTTAAGAATTAAGGCAGTTTCCAGATAGTTATCCTTGGCTAATTAGGTGCTCAATGCTCAAGGGCAGTGGCTAGCATTCAAGCATACTTTGAAGTCTAAAGTCCAAATAAACAGTCTCTCCCTACTTTCTCCCTGTATCAGTTTCTTAGAGCTGCCATATAGCAAATTATCACAAACTTTGTAGCTGAAAACAACAAGAATTTACTCCCTCACAGTTCAGGAGTCAGAAGGCCAAAATCAACGCATCAGCAGGGTCATTCCTTCTGGAGGCCCTGAGGGAGAACTGTCCCATGCCTTTCCTAGCTTCTGGTGGTTGCCGGCAGTCGTTGGCATTCCTTGGCTTGAACATGCACAGTTTCAATCTCTGCCTCTGTCTTCACACTGCTTCTTCTCTCTGTCACTGTGTATCCTTTTCTGTCTCTTATAAGGACACTCTCATTGGATTTAGGGCCCACTTTAATCCAGTATGATCTCATCTGTACCTAACTACTACCTCATCCTTATCATAATTACATCTGTAAAGATCCCATTTCCAAACAAGATGATGTTCTGAGGTCCAGGTGGACATGCATGGCCAGTGGGTATATGTGTGGGTGTGTTACTATTTAACTTACTATACTCCCTTTTAATCTCATCCCTTAATTTCCCAGAACATGGAATTGAGATATATAGTTTAATAGGTTTTGTGCTTAATGGGAAAGCTTTATGATTCCTGTTTATCATTTAAAAGCAAGTGAACACAAGCAGCAAAAGAAAAAAATGGGTAAGTTGGACTTTGAAATTAAAGACTTCTGTGCTTCAAAAACACTATCAAGAGTGTTAAGACAACCCACAGAATGGGAGGAATAGTTTCAAAACATATATCTACTAAGAGACTAGTATCTAGAATATATAAAGAGCTCTTACAATTCAACAACAGAAAAACAAATAATCCAATTTAAAATAGGCAAAGGATTTTAATAGTCATTTAACCAAAGAAGATATACAGGCAAGATGGCGGACTAGGCAGAAGGATTGCACAGACCCTCTTCAACAAAGAAAAGGGAAACCAATTAACACAGACACAGAAGATAATCTTGGACCCCTG
>NW_006921597.1:15219766-15273785 GCF_000298275.1 Orycteropus afer afer | reverse complement strand
TGCCCAATCTTCCTTCTGAGGAGTGGCTGGTGGGTTTGAACCGCCAGCCTTCTGGTTAGCAGTCAAATGCCTTAGGCACTATGCTACCAAAGCTCCTACATATCCATTCACTCACTCCCATCGAGTCATTTTCCGACTCATAGTGACCCCTTTTTGGATTTCTAAGGCTGTATCTCTACAGAAGTAGGTTGCCCCACCTTCCTTCCGAGGAGTGGCTAATGGGTTTGAACTGCCAGCCTTCTGGTTAGCTGTCAAATTCCTTAGGCACTATGTCACCAGAGCTCCTTTTAAAAGGAGTAAAGTACTACGAACATGGGTAAATCTTGAAAACATCATGCTAAGTAAAGAAGCCACACACAAAAGGCCACATATTATATGATTCCATTTATAGGAAATATCCAGAATAGGCAAATCCATAGAGACAGAATGTATAGATTAGTGGAATATAGATCAGGGACTGGAGGAAGGAGGAAATGGGAAAAGGATATCATGCTTGGTCAGCAAAATAGGGGAAGACTCTTGATGAGATGGATTGACCTAGTGGCTGTAACAATGGGCTGAAGCATGGCAACAATTGTGAGGACGGAGCAGAACCGAGCAGTGTTTCCTTCTGCTGCACATAGGGTCGGTATGTGTTGAAACCAACTTGTTGGTACCTAACAACTTGACTACTAACCAGAGGCTGATGGTTCAAACCCACCAGCCACTCCTCAGAAGGAAGGTTGGGCAATCTACTTCTGCAGTGATACTGCTTCGGAAACCCAAGGAGGGGTCGCTATAAGTCGGGGCCGACTTGATGGCACATAACAACAACAATGAAAACACAGGGTTTTTTGAGGGGTGATGAAAATGTTCTAGAATCAGATGGTGTGGTAGTTGCACCACTTTGTCAATATACTAAAAAACACTGAATTGCACACTTTTAAAGGGTGCATTTTATGCAACATGAATGTATCTTAATAAAAAAAATTTTAAGCAAGTAAGTTGAATATTTTATATTTCTCTGAAGAAACCAAACTGCTTATATTAAGGTGGTTTATTATGTGCCCTTTGATTGATTTATCCCCTCCACTGTCCTCTCCCTTCCCCCCCACCCCATTCCCCTGCCCAGCATTCATGGTCTTTGATAAAATTAAATTGCCCATACTTGGTCTGAGAAGCACATTTGTCAATACTTCAGTATAGGAGCTAAGATGACTAAAGAAGGAAGCTAGAAGGGACCCAGTGAGAAACCAGATGTGGTATTAAGGACAAGTAGGAGAACAGAACAGTCAACCAGAAAGCAGAAATTCCAGTCTGTTCTTCCTGTCACAGAAAGGCATTCAACATCAGGGTATAGAGGATAATCCAGAAGATGAAGGTCTCCTGGGATCATTCCATCCTGATCCTAAGTCAATGCCCAGTCCAAGTTGTGAATCTGGATTCAACCACAAATCCCAAGAAAAGATCTAATGCTATGAAGGGTCAAGTCCTCATAATGAATGAACAATGTGGTTCTTAGGTTTATGAGATGTTCAAGTATCTTCTTTTTAAAAAGAACTAATGACTCACACATACATTGACAATTGATTTTTTACAAGAGTGGAGGAAAAAATAGTCTTCAATAAATGGTGATATGATAATTAGATATCTATATGCTAAAAAAATGAACTTCAATTCATAGCTCATACCATATACAAAAATTAAATCAAAATGGATCATAAACCTAAAAGTATAAAACTTGTGAAAGAAAACATAGCAGAAAAATTTCATGACCTTGGGTCAGGAAAATATTCCTTACATATGACACCAAAACCACAATCTTTAAAAGAAAATAAAATTATAAATTAGATTTCATCAAAATTAAAAAGTTTGCTCTTTGAAAGACACTATAAGAGAATTAAAAGAGGAGCCACGTACTTGGCAAAAATCTTTGCAAAGCATTTATCTGATGAAGGACTTAAGTGTCAAGAATATATAACAAACTCTCAAAACTCAACAATAAGAAAACAAACAACCCATTGTGCTAAATGGGCTAAAGATTTGAACAAATATTTCACCAAAGAAAACAGACAGATGAAAATAAGTACATGAAAAAATGTTCAATATCATTAGTCATTAAAAATCAAAAACCAAATTCACTGCCGTGAAGTCGGATCCAACTCATAGTGATGCCTCCTTGGGTTTCCAAGGCAGTATCACTAGTAGATTGCCCAATCTTCCTTCCGAAGAGTGGCTGGTGGATCTGAACCCCCAGTCTTCTGGTGAGCAGTCAAATGCCCTAGGCATTATGCCACCAGAGGTCCACCATTAGTCATTAGGGAGACACAAAGCTCAAACCATAATGAGATACCACTACATGACTATTGGGATGGCTAAAATTTAAAAGACTGGCTGGCTATAGATGTGTTGGCAAAGTGGTAGGGCAACTGGAAAGTTCATGAACAACTACTACGGAAAAATTTGGCAGTTTCTTTAAAAGTTAAACATATTATCTTCCATATTCCAAGGTATTTACCCAAAAGAAAAGACTTGTATAAGACAGTCCATAGCTAGAGACAACCTATAGATTGGGAGCAAAAAAATTGGAAACCATTCTGATAAGCCTGCAATATCCAGAATATATAAAGAACTCCTATGACTTTACAACAAAAAGACAAACAACCCTACCAAAAAATGAGCAAGGAATTGAGTAGACATTTCTCCAAAGGAGATACGTAAATGGCCAACAAGCACATGAAAAGATGCTCAATGTCTTTAGTCATTTGTTGTTGTTGTTGTTGTTTGCCGTCGAGTCGACCCTGACTTATAGCGACCCCTCCTTGAGTTTCCAAGGCAGTATCACTACGGAAGTAGGATTGCCCAACCTTCCTTCCGAGGAGTGGCTGGTGGGTTTGAACCGCCAGCCTTCTGGTGAGCAGTCAAGTGCCTTAGGCACTATGCTACCAGAGCTCCCCTTTAGTCATTAGGGAAATATAAATCAAAAGCCAAAAATCACTTTACCCGAACCAAGATGGCTATGATCAAAACAAAACAAAACAGAAAACAACGTGTGTTGCTGAGAAATTAGGAGTTGTAAAATGATACATCCATTTTGGAAAACAGTTTGGCAGTTTCTCAAAAGGTTAAACACAGTTACTGTATTATCCAGGAATGCCATATATACTCCTAGGTATATACCCAAAAGAATTGAAATCAAGAACGCAAACAGAAAGTTGTACACCAGTGTTCTCTGCAGCACTGTTCACAATAACCCAAAGGTGGGAACAATCTAAATGTCCAAGAACAGATGAATGGATAAACAAAACATGGTACATATAAACAATGGAATATTACTCTGTCGTAAAGAGAAAAAAAAAGTCTTGATACATGATACAGCATGAATAAACATTGAAAACATTATGCTGAGTGAAATAAGTCAGTCATTAAAGGGCAAATACCATATAATCCCACATACATGAAACATAGGCAAATATATAGAGCTCAAAGTTTATTAATGGTTACCAAGGGTGGAAAGAACGGGGAAGCAGGATTCATTGCTTAGGGGACACTGAGCTTCTATTAAGGATGATAGAAAAATTTGGAAATGGGTAATGGTGATGGCTGCACAACATGATGAAAATAATTAATGTCACTAAATTGTACATGTAAAAATATTGAAATGGCAAACGTTTTGTTACATATATTCTTACCACAATAAAAAATGCATGTGTTCATAGCAGCTTTACGAGAATGGAAAAATAAATTGTGGCATATTCATACAATGGAATATTACTCAACAACAAAGAGAAATTAACTATTGATATACACAACAGTATGAGTGAATCTTAAAACAATTATGCTAAAATTATTTATTAGCCATACAAATTTTAATTTTATTCTATTTAAATAAAATTCTAGAAAATGCAAACTATTGTGACAGAAAGAAGATCAGTGGCTGCCTGAGACAAATGTGAGAAGAGGCAAAAAGAAGGGGCACAAGGAAACTTCTGTGGATGAGAGGAATGTTCATTATCTTGATGGTGGTGATGGTTTCACAGGTGTGTGAAAACTTATGAAATCATAAACTTTAAATACTGTATTTCAATTATACTTCAATAAATCTGTTAAACTAGAGAGAGAGAGAACTCATAAATGAAGATATAACTTATTTTTACAATGTCCTACAAAGAAAGTGGAAAAAGTGTGACAGAGGTTGCAGCTCAGATTCTACCCCACCCCCAAGAGTTTTGTGCTTCCCCTCAGCTGCCCTACTCTGCTTTGCACAAAGGAGACAATGAATTTCAGACTCTTGGGAGAACTGAATTTAATTAAATATTTATTGAGGACCAACCAAAACCAAACCAGTTGTCACTGAGTCAAGTTGATTCTGACTCATGGTGGCCCCATGTGTTTCAGTAGAATTGCACTCCAAAGGACGTTCGATAGCTGTACCAGGCCTTTCCTCTAAGATGCCCCTGAGTGAATTTAAACGCACCAACCTTTCTGTTATAAGATAAGTGTATTAACTGTTTGTGCCACCCAGGGGCTCCTTATTCAAGACAGCAAAGTTTTTCTGGAAACTTTGACAGAGACTCAGGCAGTACAGGAAGTATTGCCTACTGATGACCCTTTCCCAGATTACTGACACAACCTCTTCCTTTACTAGAATACCCTTCCCTTATCTTATTGCCTAGGAGCTCTGGTAGCATAGTGCCTAAGGCACTTGACTGCTAACCAGAAGGCTGGCGGTTCAAACCCACCAGCCACTCCTCGGAAGGAAGGTTGGACAATCCTACTTCCGTAGTGATACTGCCTCGGAAACCCAAGGAGGGGTCTGTGAGTCGGGGCCGACTCGACGGCAAACAACAACAATCTTATTGCCTAGTAAATGTCAACACACCTTTCAATCCCAGCTCAACTGGAACCTCCCTCAATTTTTCTTGTCCTCTCCAGAGTTTGTTTGTGGTTCAGTCTGTGCTCTCCCCTTTGGCACTCTAGAATGTAAGATTTGTGGTTTCAACTATTGCAAAAGACCCTGAAGATCCATGACTTGTACTGATTTGTCATTTTATGAGGTACACCTTTGATTCCAGCCAGCTGTGAGGTCCTTACTGAGGAGGAGTCACTGACATGGTGAGGGAGCTTAGCCTTACATACCTCCAGACACTCATAGCCCAACCCACTTGGTTGGCCTCTATTTGTTATAAAAAAAAGTTTTTTTTTCTACAAAAGACAGGCATATCAGCTGAACATTTACATTAGGTAGATACTCTCCTTGGAGAACTCAATCATGGGAGAAAGAGGGGCTGTGTATGCACTACGGGAAGGAAGTGGGAGGGGAGCTTTGCACTGTGGGAAATTGCAGTCAATGTCATGAGACAAAGTATATGTGAGCTGCTGCGTGGAAAGTGAATTTGCTCTGTAAACTTTCACCCAAATTACAATTTTAAAAAGGTTTTTTTTTTTCCTTTGTGAAGAATGGACTGCCTCCCCTCTAAAATAAAACCTATCAGCTTGTGATGAAAATAATGAGTGAGTGAAACAGTCCAAGAAAGCGATGGTTCTTAGCCAGAAAACAGCTTTATAAATTACTTTAATCTTTTATTAAGAATCTGGAAGCATCATTTAAAATGTTTAGTTGTACTTTACAGTATTTTATGGGGAGAAGTTACATACTTTAGTGGCATTAGCAGGATTAGAGATTTGAAAAGGCCATTGTCCTTGCCCCTCAATAATGTCAAAAGCTCCCAGTAGTTCTTATGAGAATTCATCACATTGCATTACGATTATGTGTTTAGCTGTCTATCTCCCCTCTGGTCTAAGAAGTACAGTGGTCCACACTCTAGAGCTAAATTATCTGAGATCAAATCTCAGTTCTGTCACTTTGACAGAATACCTGAGTTAACCTTTAACAGGTTACTCAACCTGTCTGTACCTTGATTTCCTCGTCTCTAAAAAAGCAGAATAGTACCCTACCTCTTTGTTAACTTTAAGAATTAAGTATGACAATACATAAAAAACACTTAAACCAGTGTCTGACCCATCAAAAGTGTTTGATAAATGTTAGTAGTTAATGGGTTTCCTCTAGGGTAGAGTTTACATCTTTGAGATCTTTTTCAAAATTTCTAGTTCTCCAGTGGCCTGGGTGTGCACACCTAGGATGTGAATGCATTAAGACTTAGAACCCACCAACCTTGTACACTCTCCTTAGATGCAGTCCCACTACCAAGACCATAGGATCTGGAGCAGAAGTGCCAAGACAAAAAAGAAATAGAGGGTATCCATCTTCTATTGCTTCTTCTCCCTCCCACGACACAATAGGGTTTTTGAGAACAAAGGGTAGCAGAAGTCTGTCTTCCAAGCTTGGCTGTAAGTACAGCAAGGACTATCTCATTTCTCCGAAGAGCTTATTCCATCCAAATCAGAGGGTGGCAGCAGCACAGTACCTGACTTCCTGGAAGGCTCAAATCTTTGCAAGCCTTCTGCAGCTCCACAGCCCCACCTGCTGGACACTGCCTTGCATGGAGCCTGCCCATCCACAGCCAGCCCTGGACTCATGTTCCCCTTGAGTCTCCACACCACCCTGCTGGGGCTATTTTGGAGCCCACAGAACAGCCTGGTAGCTTCAAATTAGGACCAGGGAAAGCACCTCATTTCTTTCTTTCTCTCACTGTAAACCTTAATCCATGATATTGGGTGGACTCTTTCCTATCTCTGAACTTCAGTTTCTCCCAACTTGTAACCAGAGGAAGACTCAGCCCTAACTTTCCCTGTCCTCCTAAATGGAAATGAGATAGAATAGTAAGACACTTGCCTGCCAAAGGAAAGGACCTTGGCCTTTGGAGGGGGACTGTTATAAATTTCAGACCTGGGGGATAAAGGAGTAGCATTCCTAATAAATAGGTAGAAAAAACTAAGTTCCTGAGAATCGAAGATGCTGCAGGAGACAGGTTTCATTTACTCAATTATTCAATCAGAAATAGTATTTGAACACCTACTATGTGCCTGGCACCATACAAGGAACTGAGGATAACAAGGATGAAGATTTAGTCTATACTTTAGGTCCTCTGCTGGGTTATTCATCACCTTTCTCCCATCCATCTTCCTGTCTTTGTCTTCCTTCTGAAGGTTTACTCTCTGCTGTTGGTAACCCTTACTCCACTAAAAATAAATTACTCTATATCTACAACACCCTCCAAGAACTTTCACTGTGTTCTCCTCCTCACCATAACAAAACCCTGGCCTTACCCCAAGGACACTGGTTCCCTTGCAGCCCTCTTAAGTGGAGACTGCTCTTCCTCCCACATGAATTATATTTTCTAGCCAAGAAGGGTGCACTTGGGGTCAATAGTTTCCCAGCTTCCCCTGCCAGTTCCACACTATTACTTTTCTACCCTTGTTTAAAACCCTCATACTGAATGGTTCATTGCCCTCTACCTATTGCTGTCATTGATTCTGGCCCATACAAGCTGAGGACCATCCCATTTACCTCTACACATTAACTCCCACTATTGTCCTGAGACAATATTGCTCAGGTCCATCCATCCACTACCCTAGCTCCTCCTAACCTTGTCTTGATAAATTCAATTCACTTTCTACTCTGCTTCAGCAAAGTCATAATTAGAGTATTACTAGCATGGCTCCAACTCTCAAAACCTGAACTCCAATATCCCACTCCGACCACAGTCTTCTTTCCTTCCAACTCTATTCTCTTCCTCCCACTTCACCCCTCCCTGACTTCACTCTGCTTTTTAACCCCTTTGTTTCCTCCCAGTTTATCTGCATATCCCAGTATTTCCCAGTATATACTGTATATTACCAGTGTATCTGCTCAGCCCTAGGCCTCACCCCTTCAAAATGCAAGCGAGATCTCTTATCAGTCTCTTGAATTATTTCTCACCAGCCCTCAACACCTTGGCTCCCTTTTCTTTCCATTTACAAACTCTGGAAAATGATGACCCTGAGTTAGTTCTTCTAGTACCTACCCTGTTCTGTGACCGGATTCCTGAGGTCTAGTAGAGAAAACTGTACACTATGGCACAAATTGGTCATTTGCAAGGTACATTCATCCTTTATTACTATTTCATCAATACCTTCTGCCATTTTTTCAAGGGCTATTACAAAACTGCCTCACTCTCCCTAAGCTCTCAGCAGACAGCCTGTCCTACTTCACTGAGAAAACCAAAGCTATAAAACCCTCAATTTCTCATCCCTTTCTCTTATAAATATATTCACATCACCCACTACTTATCCTTCCCTGTGGTCTCCAGCCTCCAGCCTCACAGCAACACGTAAGCTGCCACAGGATGACAACTGACAGACAAGTTCGCCTCCCTTAGTTGTTCCTAATCCCTCTGCACCCACCTTCTCTGGGGCCAAGCCTTAAAATAAAGCCGGGCTTGAAGTCAAGCCAAGCAGCCCTGGCCCACATGCCCACCTTCTCTGGGGCCTGGCCCAGTGTTGCAAAATGCTAGCAGGGTTACCCATGGTAGATCGGTTTTAGCGGAGCTTCCAGGCTAAGCCACTCAGAAGAAGGAAGAGGTCATCCACTTCTCAAACAATTGGCCAGTGAAAATCTTATGAATAGCAATGAAACTCTGTCTGATATATTACTGGAAAACTTAATGAATAGCCCTGAAACATTGTTAGATATAGTGCCGGAAGATGAGCCCATCAGGGAGGAAGGCACTCAAACTATGGCTGAGGAAGAGCTGACTTCTCAGAGTAGAGACAACCTTAATGATATGGCTGGAGTAAAGCTTTCAGGACCTCCATTGGCTGATGTAGCATGGCTCAAAATGAGTAGAAACAGATGCAAACATCCATTAATAATTGGAACATGGAATGTAAGAAGTATGAATCTAGGAAAATTGGAAGTTGTCAAAAATGAAATGGAATGCATAAAGATTGATATCCTAGACATTAGTGAGCTGACATGTACTGGTTTGGGCCATTTTGAATCAGACAACCATATGATGTACTATGCCGGGAATGACAAATTGAAGAGGAATGGAGTAGCATTCATTGTCACAAAGACTGTTTCAAGATCTGTCATGAAGTACAATGCTGTCAGTGATAGAATAATACCCTACGCCTACAAGGAAGACCAGTTAATACTACCTATTATTCAAATCTATGTACCAAACACCACACCCAAAGATGAGGAAATTGAAGATTTATACCAAATTCTGCAGTCTGAAATTGACTGAACATGCAATCAAAATGTGTTGATTATCACTAGTAACTGGAATGCAAAAATTGGAAACAAAGAATTACTGGTAGTTGAAAATATGGCCTTGGTGAAAGAAATAATGCTAGAGATTGCATGATAGAATTTTGCAA
The DNA here is from genome assembly GCF_000298275.1 of Orycteropus afer afer. Taxonomy (NCBI): domain Eukaryota; kingdom Metazoa; phylum Chordata; class Mammalia; order Tubulidentata; family Orycteropodidae; genus Orycteropus; species Orycteropus afer. The sequence goes on along the minus strand of NW_006921597.1, from coordinate 15,264,482 downwards.
GACCAACAACTTACTCATTGCAAATACCTTTTATCAACAACATAAACAACAGCTATACATGTGGACTTCGCCAGATGGGAGTACACAGGAATCAGAACAACTACATCTGTGGCAAGAGGCGATGGAGAAGTTCAACATCTTCAGCCAAAACAATGCCAGGAGCTGACTATGGAATAGGCCATCACCTGCTCACATGCAAGTTCAAGCTGAAGTTGAAGACAATTAAAATGAGCCCACAAGAGCCAAAATATGACCTTGATATATCCCTCCTGAATTTAGAGACCATCTAAAGAACAGATTTGATGCATTGAACACCAATGACTAAAAACCAGAGGAATTGTGGGATGACATCAAGAACATCAACCATGAAGAAAGCAAGAGGTCATTAAAAAGATGAGAAAGGAAGAAAAGTCCAAAATGGATGTCAGAAGAGATTCTAAAATTTGCCCTTGAGCAGAGAGCAGCTAAAGCAAATGGAAGAAATGACAAGATAAAAAAGCTGAACAGAAGATTTCAAAGAGCAGCTTGAGAAGTCAAAGCTAATTACTATAATGAAATGTGCAAAGACCTGGAGTCAGAAAACCAAAAGGGAAGAACACACTCAGCTTTCTCAAACTGAAAGAACTGAGGGAAAAAATTAAGCCTTGAGTTGCAATATTGAAAGATTCTATGGGCAAAATATTGAATGATGCAGGAAGCATCAAAAGAAGATGGAAGAAATACACAGAGTCACTGTACCAAAAAGAACTGGTCAATGTTCATCATTTCAGGAGATGGTAAATGATCAAGAACCAATGGTATTGAAGGTAGAAGCTGCACTGAAGGAACTGGCAAAGAACAAGGGTCCAGGAATTGACAGAATACCCACTGAGATGTTTCAACAAACAGATGCTGCACTGGAGAAACTCACTTGGTTATGCCAAGAGATTTGGAAGACAGCTACCTGGCCAACTGACTGGAAAAGATTCATATTTGTACCCATTCCAAAGAAAGAGGATCCCACAGAGTGTGGAAATTATTGAACAATATGATCAATATCACATACAAGTAAAATCTTACTGAAGATAATTAAAAAATGGTTGCAGCAGTATATTGACAGAGTGCTTCCAGAAATGCAAGCTGGATTCAGAAGAAGATGTGGAACAAGAGATATCATAGCTGATGTTAGATGGATCTTGGCTCAAAGCAAAGAATACCAGAAAGATGTTTACTTGTTTTATTGACTATGCAAAAGCATTTGATTGTGTGGATTATAACAAATTATGGATAACCTTGAGAAGAATGGGAATTCCAGAACACTTGGTTTGTACTCATAAGGAACCCATACATAGATCAAGAGGCTGTCATTCAGACAGAAGAAGGGAATACTGCATGGTTTAAAATCAAGAAGGGAGTACATCATGGTTGTATCCTTTTACCATACTTATACTCAATTTGTACGCTGAGAAAATAATCCAAGACGTTGGATTATATGAAGAAGAATGTGGCATCAGGATTGGCGGAAGACTTATTAACAACCTGTGATACACAGATGACACAACTTTGCTTGCTGAAAGTGAGGATGACTTGAAGCACTTATGGATGAAGATTAAAGACTACCGTCTGCAGTATGGATTACACCTCAATATTAAGAAAACAAAAATCCTCACAACTGGTCCAAAAAACAGCTCCACGATGGATGGAGATAAGATTGAAGCCAAGGACTTCATATTACTTGGTTCTACAATCAACACTAATGGAAGAAGCAGTCAAGACATCAGAAGACGTATTGCATTGGGCAAAATTGTTGCAAAAGACCTCTTTCAAGTGATAAAGAGCAAAGATGCTTCCTTGAAGACTAAGGTGCACCTAATCCAAGCCATGGTATTTTCAAGTACCTCTTATGCACATGAGGGCCAGAAAATGAATAAGGAAGACCAAAGAAGAGTTGATACTTTTGAGTTGTGGTGTCGGAGAAGAATGCTAAAAGTACCATGGACTGCTAAAAGGACTAATAGATCTGTTCTGCAAGAAGTGCAACCAGAATGCTCCTTGCAAGCGAGAATGGCCAGACTTCATCTCACCTAATTTGGTCATGTTGTCAGAAGAACCATTTCCTGGAGAAGGATATCATGCTTGGTAAAGTGCAGGGTCAACAAAAAAGGGGAAGGCCCTCAACAAGATGGATTGACACAGTGTTTGCAACGATGGGCTTAGGTACAGCAAGGATCATGAGGCTGGCACAGGACCAGGAAGTATTTCGTTCTGCTACACATAGGGTCACTATGAGTCAGAGATGACTTGACAGCACCTAACAACAACAACATGGTCTCCAGGTTCAAAGGAAGCTCTTCTCCTTCTTCAGAGTATGCCTCTTCCCCTGGGCCAAAATCCTTTGTGTCCACATCTCTGACACATCTATTCTCTTCTTTTATTGGTGTATCAGCCAGGTCCACTCAGGACCCAGAAACCACACCCTAATTTGAACAGGGAAATTTTAATATAAAGAATCATTAACTATAAGAAGAGATTACCATCTAAGAGGGAAAGAGACTCCCTACTTGTAGGGCTGAGGCAGAGCACCCAAAAAGAAATAAATCTGGAAGAGATCCTGATTGCCAGGCTCTTGTCTAACCCATGTTGGAAAGGGTGTGACTTTAATCATCTGGATGGCAGAGAGCTTCCCTGGGGTACTGTGCTGACAGAAGTCACCAGGAAGCCACCATCTGGGGTGCCTGAAGAAGCCATCTACATGGAGGTGCTATACCACAGAACTTGCTAGAGCCATCACTAACTGCCCAGAAAGTCCTTTTCTGGAGTGCCAAAGAAAGGCATCCTTGGGGAGGTGACAGTCTTTGAAGCTTGTTGGGAAACTGCACACAGGAATGGTGCATTAGAAAGCCACCCTCTGGGTGCTGGGAGAAGTTCTCACAGAGATGGGCCAAGTGCATCCATGTGGCCACCACACTTGTACTCTGCTGGAGCTTGCTGTAAGAGCCTGCAAAGAGCAGCACACTAGAATAAGGAAGAAAAGTTCTCTCTTCCCAGTGTCCCTTCAGCTCCCTTTACAGACAAAGCTTAACTTTGTGTTAGGGCTTTGAACCAGTTTATTCCAGTTTGACTCACTGCTGAGAATTTGCATTTCCACCCTAGATATATTGAATGAGAATCTGCATTTTGACAAGATTCTTATGCATACATAAGATCACCCGGAGATCTATTATAAAGAATCACCTGGGGATCTTGTTAAAACATAGATTCTGATTCAGTGTATGTGGGATGGAAAAGTAAATTATCAGCAGGAGGTCAAACCAGAATGAATCAGTTCAAAGTCCTACTTTGTGCCAGCTGGCAAAGGAGAAGTGTCTACTGGATCCAGCTCCATTATCAGAGAGCAGGTAATGAAGTGTGTATTTGAAGGTGAGAGGTAATATATTGATAACTGGCATAATTGGTATCTTCAACTTCCCTTTCTTTTTCTCATTTCTTTGAGGCCAAGCTTCTAGGAAATGTAGTTGTTACTCATTGTCTTCACTTTTCCATTTTCCTAACACCATTCAATCTACATGGGTAAGGCATTTGGCTGCTAACCAGAAGGTCAGTGGTTCAAACCCACCAGCTGGTCCATGGGAGGAAGATGAAGCAATCTACTTCCAGAAAGATTTATAGCCTTGGAAATCCAATGGGGGTTGCTATGAGTTGGAATCAACTCAGTGGCAGTGGGTTTGGTTTGTATTTTTTTTTTTAACCACCATTATCCACAGGAATTTCTATAACCAAATTCATCAATGAAATACAAACGATAATTTTTATCCTTATCCTATTTTATTTGACATAAAGACACACTTTACAATGAAAATAACTACTCTCTATTCCCTTGGATTCTGTGACATTCTTTGTGGCAGATTATACTATTTGTTCAAAATTTTTCTTCATTCTAGCTTGCCATGCTTCACAGGAGGCAAAGTATACAATCTTGCCCCATTGACTTTGGATTGGGCTGCAAAGTCCCTGGGTGGCACAAATGATATATGCTCAACTACTAATCTAAAGGCTGGCAGGTCAAACCCACCCAGAGGCATTGCAGAAGTAAGGCCTGGAAATCTGCTTCCATAAAGATTACAACCAAGAAAACCCTATGGGGCTCAGTTCTACTCTTCACACATAGGGTCACTATGAGTCAGAATCAATTCTACAGGAACGAGTTTAGTTTTTGTTTTTTTATGGAATTGCATTGGCCAATGAGATGTGAGCTGAAGTGACAATATGGTCTGTTCCAAAAAGAGACATTAAGAGGTATCATATGTTTCCACTTGACCTCTTGCATTCCAGCCCTCTGCCATAAGAAGCAAATGCCCAAGGTAGCCATTTCTCCATCAACCTGAGTCCAAGAATGAGAGACACATACAACAGACCTAAACAGAACCCACAGCTTGGAGGTGAGCATCCAGAGCAAAGCCACAACGCCATAAACATGAAATAAATGTTTGTAGCTGTAAGAAGAATTGACGCCTTTGAATTGTGGTGTTGGCGAAGAATACTGAAAATACCATGGACTACCAGAAGAACAAACAAATCTACGCTGAACGAAGTGCAGCTGGAATGTTCCTTGGAAGTGAGAAAGGCCAGACTTCGTCTCATCCACTTTTGTCATGTGGTCAGAAGGAACTAGTCCCTGGAAAAGGATATCATACTTGATAAAGTGAAGGGTCAGAGATAAAAGAGAAGACCCTCAACAAGATGGATTGACACTGTGGCTGCAATGAGGGCTCAAACATAGCAAGGATTGTGAGGATGATGCAGGACAGACCAGTTTTCGTTTTGTTGTGCATAGGGTCGCTATGAGTCTGAATCGACTCAACAACACCTAACAACAGCTGTAAGCAGGGGAGATTGTAGGATTTGGAAATGTAGCAAAAGCTAACTAACTTCTAGCTAGATAAATTAAGAAAAATGGAAGAAACACAAATTACCAATATCAAGAATAAAAGAGAGGACCACCATAGACTCTATAAATAGTAAAAAGATATGAAATATACAAGTTTCTTAAAAGATAAACTACCAAAGATGACCCAAAAGAAATAAAAATCTGAATAGCCCTTTAACTGTTTAAGATATTGAATTTGTAGTACTAAAACTTTCCACAAAGAGAACTCCAGCCAGACAGCTTTACTGATGAATTCTAACTATCACTGAAGGAAAACACGATGCCAGTTATACACAAATTCTTTCAGAAAGTAGAAGAGGAGAAAACATATGTCATCTCATTTTATGAAGCCAGCATTACCTTCATTCAAAATTGAGAAAAACATTACAAGAAAATAAAACTAGACCAATAGATCTTAGGAATCTTGGTTCAAAAATTCCTAATAAAATATAAAAGGCATGGGGACTGGAATCAGACAGAAGTAGATGCAAATTCCTGCTGAGAGAAATTAAGGAAGACCTAAATAAATGAAGAGATATATTTGTTCATGGATGGAAGTTACAATATTGTTAAAATGTACTTTTTTATACATTGACGGATTCTATATACTAATATTTTATTATGCATCTCATCTTTAGCACACTACGTTTATGATTTTACCTTCACTTATCCATGAAGTAGAAAAACGAGTATCAATACTTTAAGGTCATTGTTGTGAGTATTACATAAAATAGAAGGGATGAATCCACTGCCAGACACAGTTTGTTAGGTGCTGTTTTGGTTCTCTAGTGCTGCTATAACAGACATATGTATGGTTTATAACAAACAGAGACTTATTCTCTTACAGTTTAGGAGGCTAGAAGTCTGATTTCAAAGTACTGGCTCTAAGGCCTGGATGAAGGCCCCTCGACCTTGAGCTTCAGCTCTGCCTCTTATTCCCAGCCCACTAAAGCTAGAGGCTTGTCTTAACTCAGGCAGCTGCTGGCTGCTGAGGCTGGCAAACCCAAGAACAACAAGTAAAATGGCACAGTACCAAGATTATCAAGCATCATGGCAGGCCACTAGTTAAATAGTCCCTAGATCGGCAGAAAACATGGCAGGCTGCTAAATGAAGACTTGGCTACATGTAGGGTCCAAGCATTCCAGAAAGCTCAGAGACCTTTCTCAAAACTGTCTTCTTATCTACTGGAAGCAGACCACGTCCCCAAGGCAGCTACTTAGCTGCTCCAGAAGATTCCACCTTGGAGTTGGTTACCAGTCTCATCATGGGGAATAACTACATCCAACTGCCCAGCTACTCAAAACCAGGCCCAGCCAAGTTGACACACAACTTTAACTACCACAATTCCACCCCTTGTCAACTTGGCACCTATACAGATCTCCTTCATTAGGTGGCCCAAGTCTCCTAGTTCATCTGAGTAGTGACCTCACCCCCTTGGCCTGGCAGGCCCCATTCTTCTGCCCCTTGGGCATGGCATCCCTGACCCCTCATTTTTGGGCAGTGGCTATGGCCCTATTCCATCAGCCCTCATGAACATCAGCCCACACTCCAAAACCAAGTTGGTGAAGATCTGACCTTTTAAAACCTAGGAGGCTGTGATGGTTCCACCCCTAGAGGCCATGGTCCTACCCTCTGAGGCTGAGGCAGCTCTGCTTCCTGTTTCCTTGGTCTCTCGGCTTCTGCCAAATAATGAGCGAAGGTAACCCACTTCATCAGGAAGCTTCCTGCCCAAAAGCTTTCTGCTCTGGGGGCCAGCAGGCCTGCTATTCCATCTCATGTCAGTCTCTTCTATCAATTAGTGTTCAAAAGCAACCCACTCCATCAGAAAGCCTCCTGCCCAAAGACATTTAGCTTTTTCCTCTGTGGGCTGGTAAGCCTGTTGCTCTGTCTCATGCTGGTCTCTTGGCTCTGCTACTGCTGTCTCTCTGCTGGTCTCTGTCGTAGTCTCAGAACAGGGATCTCAGGTCAAAGACTCACTCCATTCCTCTTTCCACAATTTAGGTATCTGTTAGAATAGTGCCCCACTCTCTCAGTATCAAATTCTGTTTTGGTTATCTAGTGCTGCTCTAACAGAAAATACCACAAATCCGTATTTAACAAATATGGATTTATTCTCTTACAGTTTAAGAGGCTAGAATTCCAAGTTCAAAGTGCCAGCTCCAGGGCCTGTGTGGAGGCCCCTCAACATTGGGCTTTAGCTCTGCCTCTTGCTCCTGGCCCACCAAAGCTGGAGGCTTGTCTTAACTGAGGCAGCTGTTGGCTGCTGAGGCTGATAAACCCAAAATAAACAAGTAAAATAGCACAGTCCCAAAATTATCAAATAACACAGCACACCACTAGTTAAACAGTCCCTAGATCAGCAGAAAACATGGCAGGCTGCTAAATGAAGACTTGGCTACATGTAGGGTCCAAGCATTCCAGAAAGCTCAGAGACTTTTCTTAAAGCTGCTTCTTACATACTGGAAGCAGACCACATCCCCAAGGAAGCTACTCAGCTGCTCCAGTAGATTCCACCATGGAGCTGATTACCAGTCTCACCACGGGAAATAACTACACCCAGCTGCCCAGCCACCCAAAACTAGGCCCAGCCAAGTTGACATACAACCTTAACTACCACAGGTGCCATCAAATTTGTTATGACTCACAGTGACCCTACATAGAACAATTACCGGCCAGTCCTGTGCTATCCTCACAATCTGTGCCTTGCTTGAGCCCATTGTTGCAGCCACTGTGTCAATCCATCTCATCGAGGGTCTTTCCCTTTTCCACTGATCCTCTACTAAGCATAATATCCTTTTCCAGGGACTGTTCTCTTCTGACAACGTGACCAAAACACTAAAGACGAAGTCTGGTCATTCTCACTTCTAAGGAGCATTCCGGCTGCACTTCCACCAAGACATATTTTTTCATTCTTCTAGCAGTACATGGTGCATTCAATATTCTTTGCCAACACCAAAATTCAAATGCAGCAATTTTTCTGAAGTCCTCCTTACTCATTGACCAGCTCTCACATGTGTATGTGGCCATTGAAAATACTATGGCTTGGGTAAGGCACACCTTAGTCTTCTAAGCAATATCTTCAATCTTTAAAATTTTAAAGAGGTCTTTTGCAGCAGATTTCCCCAATGCAATATGTCACTTGACTTCTCAATTGTTGCTTCCATGGGTGTAGATTGTGATTCCAAGTTAAATTAAACCCTTGACAACTTTAATCTTTTCTCCATTTGTCATGATGTTGCTTATTGGTCCAGTTGTGAGGATTTTTATTTTATGTTGAGGTGTAATCCATATTGAAGGCTATAATCTTTGATCTTCATCAGTAAGTGCTTCAAGTCTTCTTCCCTTTCAGCAAGCAAGGTTGTGTCATCTGCATATCACAGGTTGCTAGTGAGTCTTCCTCCAATCCTGATGCCACTTCTTCTTCATATAGTCCAGCTTCTCAGATTATTTGTTCAGCATACAGATTGAATAAGTATGGTGAAAAGATACAACCCAGATGCACACCTTTCCTGATTTTAAACCATGCAGTATCACCTTGTTCTGTTTGAACCACTGCCTCTTGATCTATCTACTGGTTCCACATGAGCACAATTAAGTTTTCTGGAATCCCCATTCTTTGTAATATTATCTACAGCTTGTTATGATCCACACAGTCAAATGCCTTTGCACAGTCAATAAAACACAGTTAAACATCTTTCTGGTATTTTTTGTTTTCAGCCAAGATCCATCTGATATCAGCAACGATATCCCTCATTCCATGTCCCCTTCTGATTTTGGCTTGAATTTTTGTCAGTTCCCTGCCAATGTACTGTTGCAACCATTTTTGAATTATCTTCAGCAAAATTTTACTAGTGTGTGATATTAATGATATTGTTCAATAATTTACATATTCTGTTGGATCACCTTTCTTTGGAATAGGCACAATGTGATCTCTTCCAGTTAGTTGGCCAGGTAACTGTCTTCCAAATTTCTTGACATAAACAAGTGAGCACCTCCAGCATGGCATCCATTTGTTGAACATCCCAATGGGTAGTCCATCAATTCCTGGAGTCTTGTTTTTCACCAATTCCTTCAGGGCAGCTTGGACTTCTTCCTTCAATACTATCAGTTTTTGATCCTATGCCAACTCCTGCAATGGCAGAACATCAACCAATTCTTTTTGGTACAGTGACTCTGTGTGTTCCTTCCATCTTCTTTTGATGCTTCTTGCACCATTCATTGTTTTGCCCATAGAATCCTTCAATTTTGCAACTTGAGGCTTGATTTTTTTTCTCCAGCTCTTTCAACTTGAGACATGCCAGGCATGTGCTTCCTTTTTGATTTTCTAACTCCAGGTCTTCGCACATTTCATTATAATATTTTGTCTTCTCAAGCTGCCCTTTGAAATCTTCTGTTCAGCTCTTTTATTTCATCATTTCTTCCAATCATTAAGCTACTCTCCATTCTAGAGCAAGTTTGAGTCTCTTCTGACATCCATTTTTGTCTTTTTTTCCTTTCCTGTCTTTTTAATGACCTTTTGCTTTCTTCATGTATGATGTCCTTAACGTCATCCAACAACTTGTCTGGTCTTCAATCACTGGTGTTCAATGCATCAAATTGACTTTTCAGATGGTCTCTAAATTCAAGTGGGATATACTAAAGGTCATATTTTGGCTCTCATGGACTTGTTTCAATTTTCTCCAGCTCAACTTAAGCTTGTGTATGAGCAACTGATAGTCTGTTCCACAATCATCCCTGGCTTTATTCTGACTGATGATATTGAGCATCTCCATCATCTCTTTCCATAGTTGTAGTCTATTTGATTCCTGGTAGTCCATCTGGTGAGGTTTTCATATATAATCATCAGTTATATTGTTGAAAAAAGATATTTGTAATGAATAAGTCAATATGCAATGCAATGCAATGCACTGCCATCAAGTCAGATCAGACTCATAGTGACCCCTCCTTGGGTTTCAGAGGCAGTATCACTATGGAAGTAGATTGCCCAACCTTCCTTCCAAGGAGTGGCTGGTGGGTTTAACCGCCAGCCTTCTGGTTAGCAGTCAAGTACCTTATACTTTCAGGGATCATTTCTATAGTTTGTTACTAGAGAAGTTTCTCTGATTGTGTAGAGTATCCCATGCCTTCAGGTCTTGCAAAATTCTATCATAGGAAGTGTTACTAAATGTTAGTTCCTTCTCTTATTTACTCTCTACTACTCCTTCCCATCACTACCCCTATAACCACCCTAGAAGGAGAACTAAGAAAGGAGTTGGTACACATCTCTACTGTACCTTTTCAGATTGTCAGGCTTCAGTATTTCACTTTCCTGTCCCCTCTAGCCCCATGGTCACCACCAAAATTGCTGGAATCAGTATGCCAGGCAGATGCAGCCAGCTGGAGATGTGCTGTTATCTGATAGTGCATCTGTCTAGAAACAAGAAAAAGGAAAACTCGATTTAGAAGGTATATTTTTCCTCTCCTCAGGTAAGCACAAGAAATAATGGAATTAAAATTGGAATGACCATGAGATAAAACTTTTGCTCACCAGGTGTTTATCCCAGTTCATAAAAACAACTGTTTCAAGGTAACGAAAAATCACTCCCTGTTGGGGAAGCAAATGAACCACATATTTCTGAAACAGTTTGAGAGAAAGCAGCAAACTCAATGAGCAGATAGCAAATGCATGTCAAGCAGAATCAGCCACCTCACTCACAAATACTTCTCAGAGACGGGGCCTCTAGAAATCATACCACCCACCAGGGAACCACAGGAGACCCACAGGCTACTCAAGCTTCAGTAGGGTGTGAGAAGCCTCCTTTTTTTCTAATACCCACCAGTAAGACTTCAATTTATTTCTGTTTTTTTTTTTATGCCCCATCAACTCTGTTCCTTAGGACACTGCCCTCCCCAAGTTCTTCCTTTCCTTGTTGTTCCTAAATACAAGCGCACAGGTTTTTATAATTTATGGTTTACTGCTAATCACTAGAGGAAAATGGGCAGAGAATAATGAAGATATTATTTATTTATCTAACAAGGCTTTATATATAGGGTGATCAGATGTCCCTATTTGCCCAGAACAGTTGTGGTTGATGACTATTGTCCTGGTGTAACAACAGCACCCACCTTAACTCTTAAAATAATCCAGGTTTAGTCATAAAGCAGAGTTATTCAACTTACTTCATGCCAGTCCTGTAAACATTAACTTATTTAACCCTCAAAGCAATCCTACTTATTTAACCCTCAAAGCAATCCCATAAGGTAGGAAACATTTTCAAAATAATGAAACCAAGTCATGTTGTTGTTGTGTGCCGTCGAGTCATAGCGACCCCTCCTTGGGTTGCCAAGGCAGTATCACTACGGAAGTAGATTGCCCAACATTCCTTCCGAGGAGTGGCTGGTGGGTTTCAATGGCCAGCCTTCTGGTTAGCAGTCAAGTGCCTTAGGCATTATACTATCACAGCTCCCAAAACCAAGTCATAGAGGTTAAGTAACTAGCCCAAGGCTATTCAGCTAGTCAATGTCTGAGCCAGGATTTGAACTGAGACAGCCAGGCTCCAAAGTCCTTGTCCTTAATCACTATAGTAGGCTATGACAAAGCTTTAAACACACTGCCATTGAGTCAATTCCAACTCATAGTGACCCCCTTTGGGTTTCTGAGGCAGTAAATCTTTACGGAAGTAGATTGCCCCATCTTCCTTCATGGAGCAGCTGGTGGGTTTGAACCACCAACCCTCTGGTTAGCAGTCAAATGCCTTAGGCACTGCAGAACCAGAGCTCCTTATGACAAAGCTTTAGGAAATAATAAATATTTAAGAGCACCTACTATGTGGGAGGAGCTCTTGTGGCATAGTGCCTAAGGCATTTGACTGTTAACCAGAAGGCTGGTGGTTCAAACCCACCAGCCACTCTTCAGAAGGAAGATTAGACAATCTACTTCCGTAGAGATATCACCTCGGAAACCCAAGGAGGGGCCCCTATGAGTTGGATTCGACTTGACAGCAGTGAGTTACTATGTGCCAGGCACTATGCTACAAACTATGGATACAACCATCAACGAGGAAGAGTCCCTACCCTTAAGGTGCTTTCAGTCTGGGGAAAGGCCCAGACACAAACAAGTAAAATGGCAGAGAGTACAAGTACAATGAGGACAAATGGGAGGGGGGGGCACCTAATTTGGTCTTAAGACATCATGAGGATGTGGCATCTGAGATAAGTTCTGAAGAAAGAGTAGTTAGCTGAATAGGAAGAACCAAGAAAAGGTGGTTCAGGCACATCAAAAGACCCTGAGGCCACAAAAATTAAAAAGAAAAAGATCCTGAGGCCAGAGAGATCACAGTGAAGTAAAGGAATTCAAGTAGTTCTGCAGGGATCTAATGTTGCCTATGGCCAGGAAAGTAGCAAAAGATGGAGCTGGAAAAGTAAGCAGAGGTCAGAGCAAGAAGGGATGTCACTGACATGCTTGGTTTGCATGAAGTTAACAGGAAGCCACTGAAAATCCTTAAGCAGAGAAGTGACCTGATCAAATTTTCACTTTAGAAAAATCACTATGGTTGCCACACAGAGATAGTTAAAAGAGGGGAACACTAAAGTAGACACAGGACAAAAGAGACAGAAGGCTGTTGCCAGGATCCATGGGAGGAAGGAAGATGGCTTGATCTAAGGTAGTGACTGATGGGAGAGACTGGTTGAGGAGGTAGAATTGGTGACTGGCAGCATGTGGTAGGTGAGGGAAAAGAGGGCCACAGATACCAAGATGTCCTACAAGCAATTAGATACAAGAGTCTGAAGCTCAGGAGACAGGCCTGGGCAAGTGACATGGATTTGGGAGTTAATGTGAGTAGAGATGGTAACCAAACCGTTAGAGTAGGTGGCTCCCCAGAGGGAGTGTGTAGAACAGAAAGAGGAAGAATGGGAATGACTACTGGGGAGGGAGGAGAACAACCAAGATAGCAAGGTGTCATCATGGCCACCAAGAGAACAGAGTATCTTAGAAGGAGGAAAAGGAAAAGTGTTTAAGGCTTAAGAGAGCACAAGCCTAGACACACCACATGATTTATCAACCAAAAAATCTTGGGAACGCAATTTTACAGTGCAGGCAGGAGTAAGAGTGCAAAGGGGAGAGAAGAGGATGGAAGGTGAGGACTCAGAGCAGGGAGTGCTCTGCATGACAAAGTTACAGGAATTTTGAAGCAGGGATGATGGCCTTTGTGCTCATCACTGTCACCTCAGCTCCTGCCACACAGAAACTCAATACCATTTTTTTGAATGAATGAATGAATGAATGAACACCGCTTCAAGAAGGGGTTATCCCTGGAAAAAGAGATGAGAGGCAGGGTCCCTAGATAGGGAGCCCTAGAAATTTGGTGGGAAAAGAGTACTGAGGAAGCCAATGTGGAATTCTCTGAGGTGGATATGACCCATGATTTTCTGGGATCAGTATTACTAACACTCAATTTAAAAGTTTCTGCTTTAAAGGAAACATTGTCATAAAACTGGCACTGCACTTTTTGTATGATGTAATTCACAACCTCTGTCCAGAAAAATGTCAGCATTCCTGATCAAATATTTAAGTCATTGTCTGGTAAATATTAAAGGAAATGCATTCTTACTAGTTTACAGCTAATTGTCAACTGACAGTCAAATATCTAATGACTTTTAGGCAGAAGTTCTTTTTTTCTTGTACTTAGTTTAACAATAATCATCTAACTATTCTAATTTCCTATAAAATATTTCTATCAAGAGAGAATTTTTAGTAAATCTAATTTAAGTATGTTTCTTGGGGCAAGTTTAAAAAATAAACTTCAACACATGTGCATAATAAACTCTGAAAGAGTGATTCTTTTTTTTTTTTTTCCTTTAATTTTACAGAGCACAGTTTGTTTTATATTCAACATTTCGTGTACATTTAGTTTCACTCCCCATTTACCATCCTCAACCCTAACCCAGTCTCCTCCCCTCCCTGCCCAGTAAATCCCCCCCATGCCCCTCATAGCTATGCACTCCTGTGTGTCCTGCATTTCCTCCATGCAAATGTTGCCCATCTGGTGCCCCGTGGTCGATTGCTCCAAGGGATGCATTTCCACGGAGTATGTAGATGCATCACCCTGGATTGAGTGGTCTGCGTGTACATCTTGTTTACTATTGGGCTGAGAGCCAGCCCCTGGGAGTGAGTTTTATTCCAGGCCCAAAATGTATCCCAGGGCCATAGTATTGGCGGTCTCACCAGACTCCATCCAAACAGTAATTCTGGTCATTATTGTGTTTTTTTATTTTGTTCCAAGTTTTTCCTCCCACTTTATCCTGGATCTCCAGTTTTGATCCTTTCCTAAGTGGTTGGCACTGGTAGCTGGGCACCATCTAGTTCTTCTGGTCTCGAGGTCCATCATGTCCTAGGGCTCATTGCTTCCAAATGCTCTTGGTTTTTTGCACTTTTCTTCGCTTCTGACAATAGGAAGCCATTAGCTGCATCTTAAATGGCCGCTTGAAAGGTTTTAAGACCCCAGTCGCTACTCACCAATGTAGGACGAAGAACAAGATTTTCATGTATTTTGTTGTGCCAATTGAGTCTAGTGTCCTCCAGTACTATGGTCCTGAGTCAGTAGATCCATTGGATCTCTCTCCCACAGTGTCTGGCTGTCTGTGAGGGATTGCACCATGTCTGTCTTCTGTCGTTTCTGTAAGGATTGTGGGTATGAGAACTTGCTAAAAATTCACCTTCTTGAACCAATACTTTTCCTTTTTGCTTTGGCCAGTTTGGATGCAGTTTTCTGTTCCTTTCCTCTGGGAGAGTCCCAACTAATACAGGAATCGGCCCTTAAAAAGAGGCTATCTAGTGATGATATAAGATAGTCATTTCAGTTATTTAATTTGTAAAGTGTGGCTCCAGAAAGCAGAAGTACTTGGGCCATAGAGTTATACAAGTCTACCTCTCCTCAAGACCAAGAGTGCCCTGAAGTCAGAACATTATGTTGTCACTGTAATCATAGTAGACACTCAATGATGATTTTAGGAATAAAAGGAAAGCAAGATGGCAAAAAGAAAAGAGGATGAGAAATATGTAAACCCCTCCCAAGGAAACCGGAAACCTGGGTCTCCTGGTCATTTTGTTTGGGGCAGACTAGACCCTGCAGGGTCCCAGTAGGAGCTGTGAAGCAGGAAATGAGGGCACAGAAGCTTGCAGTACCAGCCTAGTCCAAGGGGCTATTTACCAGGAAATTGCCTAGAAATGACGGAACAGCCATAATCAGGTCATTACTTTTCCTACAAATATTTCTCCCTTTTGTGAGCAACTAGGACCCATCCAGCAACTATGTGGTGCTTCAACTGAAATAACAGACCAGAGGAAATGTGTAATTGGCTTTCATCAAATTGAAACTGTAGGGCAGCCTGGCCAAGCCGAAACTCTTTCTCTAGCCCTAGCATAAAAATTATTTTCTGCTTAATGTCAGGCCATGTGAGGAGAAGAGAGGGAGGAATGGAACAGAATGAAAAAGAAGGCCAGGCAGGCTTTGGGTCAGCTTCAGCTCTTCTTGTAAGACTACCCAGCCCAGACCTTTGCTTGACTAGGTGACAGGGACAGAAAGGGGAGCTGGCTCCAAACTTGAGGAGAGGAAGGTACCTGGGCCAAGGACGAGTAAGAGGAAGAGAGACAAAAAGAGGAGAGACTGGAAGAAAGGGAGAGAGTTAACTTCTAATGAAATCTTACAAATAAGTGAAAATTAAAAAAAATAATAATAAGCACTAGCTGACCAATAGCTTTTCTTGTCTGTCCACCTGCATGAAATTATAATCAACAACACAGCATCAACCAACTTATCAACTCACCACCTGACATATGCTTTTCAATAATAATTGAATAATATTAAAGATTTAGGATGACTAGGAAAAATTTGGGATTCATCTAAAGAGACATAGAGCATTCTTCGAGGGACTTGTAAAGTAATTTGTATTTTGGGGGGTGACAGAGGGGAGTTAAAATGCCCCAAATACTTGGGAATTTTGCTAGAGGATTTGGGGACTCTATGCATAGCTCTAATAGCATAGTGCCTAAGGCACTTGACTGCTAACCAGAAGGCTGGAGGTTCAAATCCACCAGCCACTCCTTGGAAGGAAGATGGGGCAATCTACTTCCATAGTGATACTGCCTCGGAAAATCCAAGGAGGGGTCACTATGAGTTGGGTCCAACTTGACAGCACATAACAACAACATGAATAGTTTATCTCATCTACTTCCAGCAATTTTCTACATGGATTAGACTACACCTCATTTACTGTTCCTTTTAGGTCCCTCTATGAGCTTTGCCAGATCCTAGCCCACCAAATTCAGGGGAGCATACAAGCTCAACATAGGATGATGAAGAGAGAAAGCACATAGGTCCTCTGGGTGCTCTCCTTAAGGAGCAATAACTAGTTGCCATTGAATCAATTCTGACTCATGGCAACCCCATTGTGTCAGAATAGAACTGTGCTCTATAGGGTTTAGTGGCTGTTCTTTTGAAGTAGATCTCTAAACTTTTCTTCCACAGTACATGTGAGTGGGCTTGAACTGCCAACCTTTCAGTTCACAGCTGAGTGTGTTAACCTTGCACCACCCAGAAATTCCAACTAACAGCAATACTGTTGTGGAATTTCCAGGGTGCTGCCTGGTTATGCATGTTGCCAAACAAATTATCCTCAGGATCCCATGAATGTGCTTTAGCTTTTTCCCCCGCCACTTTATCTCAGATCTGGAGATCCAAAGAACCACATGGCCCTAGTTTCCTGGTGCTCAGGAGGAGCTGTCAGGCAGTCCTAGGAATGGAAAGAACACTGAGTCAGACAAGTCTGGGCTCGGGTCCTACTTCTACCACCCACCAGCTCCATGAGGCAATGGTGGAATGGAAACCACGTGGGTTGGAGTCAGAAGGACCTAGCTCTGTAATCTCAGGTAAGCGCCTCAATTACCCTTTTCTTACACTATCTAAATCTCAGTAACCTCTATAATGGAGATTATAATAACTACTTCAAAGAGTTGCTGTGAGGATTAAATGAAAATGAAGTAATGTTCCTGGTATGAAGTAGGTACTAAATAATTTGGTTGATGCTAAATAATTGGTTGATGCTATGGCTATTATAATTGTTGATGTTATTATGTGATCTTGGGCAAGACACTTAACTTTTCTGAACTTGCTCCCTGTGGTGGTTATGTTTTTGTGTCAACTTGGCTAGGCCTGGTTCAGTTGCTGGGCAGATGGATGTAATACTCCCCATGATGAGACTGGTAATCAACTCCATGGTGGAATCTACTGTGAGCAGCTGAGTAGCTGCCTTTGGGTATGTGGTCTGCTTCCTGTATATAAGAAGAAGCTTTGAGAATGGTCTCTAGCCTATGGCACACTTGGATCCTGCACGTAGCCGTGTCATTGTTCAGCAGCCTGCCATGCTCTGCCGACCTTGGGACTTACAATGGACTTAAGTTAATGGCCTGCCGTGTGGTTTGGTAACATTGGGACTGTGTCTTTTTACTTGACAACCTTAGGGTTTCTCAGACTCAGCAGCCAGCACCTGTCTGAGTGAAGAAATGCCTCTAGCTCCAGTGGGCCGGGAGCAGGAGGCAGAGCTGGACCCCAAGGTTGAGGGGCTCTTTTGCCCAGCCCCTAAAGCCTGGCACTTTGAACTTGAACCTAAAGCCTCCAAATTTTAAGAATAAACTTCTGTTTATTAAAGCCATCCCATTTGTGGTATATTTCTTATCAGAGTGGCATTAGGTAACCAGAACACTCTCTTACCTGAGAAACTATAAGTAATAATAACTACATCTTAGGATGGTTCCAAAGGACCTCTGGCAGTGCAGTGGGTTAGCATTTGACTGCTAACCAGAGGGTTGGTAGTTCAAACCCACCAGCTGCTCTGCAGGAGGAAGATGAAGCAATCTACTTCGATAAAGATGTACAGCCTTGGAAATTCTGTGGGGATAGCTATGAGTCAGAGTCCACTCAATCCAGTGGATTTGAGTTTGACTTTGGGTTTAGGATTTGAGTTTGACTTTTGGGTTCCAAAACCAAACCCATTGTTATTGAATGGAATCCGACTCAAGCGACCCTGTAGGATGGAATAAAACTGCCTCATAAGTTTTCCAGGCTGTAACTCTTTACAGAAGCAGACTGCCTCATCTTTCTCCCATGGAGCACTCATGAGTTTGAACTCCCAACCTTTTTGTTACCTGCTAAATGCATTAACCACTGTATTACCAGAGCTCCTTCGTTGCTGTTATGTCCCATCGAGTTGGACCCGACTTATAGCGACCCTCCTTGGGTTTCCAAGGCAGTATCACTTTGGAAGTAGATTGCCAAACCTTCCTTCCAAGAAGTGGTTGGTAGGTTTGAACCACCAGCCTTCTGGTTAGCAGTTAAGTGCCTTAGGCACTGTGCTACCAGAGCTCCTTTAGGGTAGTTAAAAGCAAAGCAAAACAAAACAACAACCAAAAATAAAAAAACTTTCTGCCTTGGAGTCAATTCCAACTCATAACGACTTCCATTGGGCTTCCAAGGCTGGAACCATCAAGGAAGCAGACTTGACCTCATAATTATTCTGCGGAGTGGCTGGTGGGTTTGAACCTTTTGATTAGTAGTCAAATGCCTTAACCACTACACTACCAGAGCTCCTTTTAGGATGGTTACGAAGATTAAATTAGATAACATATGTAATACACCTGGCACAGTACCTGATCAATAGCAGGCACTCAAAACTAAATTTCTTTCCCTCTCCCTTCTAGACCTCCCCACATACAATCCAGGGTAAACGTTTCTTATTCTATTATAGTCAAGCGGGCTTCAAAAGAATCTGTCCCCGGAGGTGGCTTTTTAAATTGCCAGCCCATAAAAGGAGAAATTGTGCTGGTCCAGAAAGCTCACAGATGACCAAGAGAAAAGCCAACAGCTGCAGGACTCATCACTCTGCACTAGGGGGAGCAAAAGGCTTGGACGCACAGTTACAGCCACACCCAGAAGTCTCTGAACTCCCTGAGCTCAAGTCGCCCAGACTGGGCAGATCTAAGGAGCAAGATGATGCTCAATGCTACACCGAAAGGCCTTTGTGGGAACCAATGATGGGACAGACAAAATGTAGGGAGCAGTGGAGAACTTCAGCGTGGTCGGCAATTAGAAAGCTCTCTTTACTTGAAACCTCCAGTCCCCTAGTGACTGGATAGAAGGGAGGTAGGGACTTGAGGAGAAAAGATAGGAAAAGACAGGCCAGGTCACTTTTCCTATTCACTCCAACTTATACATCTAATTCATCCAGCACCTTAGTAAGTCCTACTGGGTCACAGCTAGAAGAAGCCCCAGATGTTCAGTCCCTAGATGATGAGCTCCAGGGCCCAACCAGGAGGGGGAAAAAAAAGTGAGCAAAGTTTACAAGGTAGTTCATTGTAACCTCTCTATAAACCAACAAACCAAACTCACTGCCTTCAAGTTGGATCCAACTCATAGCGATCCCTCCTAGGGGTTCCAAGGTGATATCACTATGGAAGTAGATTGCCCAATCTTCCCTCCAAAGAGTGGCTGTGGGTTTGAACTGCCAGCCTTCTGGTTAATAGTCAAATACCTTAGGCACTACGCCACCAGAGCTCCTCTAGGTTTAATGGAGAGATAACAGAATCAGTCGCCATCAAGTCTGTTCTGACTCATGGCAACCTCATGAGCTGCAGAGTAAAACTGCCCCAGTTTTCGTGGTTGTGACTGTTCAGAAGCAGATCATCAGGCCTTTCTTCCAAGGTGCATCTGGGTGGGTTTGAACTACCAACCTTTCAGTTAGTAGTCAAGCACTTAACCTTTTGTGCCACCCAGGGTCTTCAGAGAGATGATAGAGCATAGTAACTATGAAAACCAACTTTGGAGTCATATCTGAGTAAACATTCTGCATCCATCATTTATTAACTCTAATATCATGGACCTCTTTGTGCCTCGATTTCCTCATCTGTAAAATGTAACATGTATTGCACTGGATTTATTTAAGGGAATGAGATATGTTATGTAAAGCAATTTAGCAGTGGCTGGCATATAGTAAAGGCTTGATAAGTGGCATCTACCATATATAATTACCATATAATCATAGTACTAAATGATATTTGGGAATTTGTCCATTATTTTCATGTTATTTACCAATGAGGTTAAATGGAATTAAGGGGAAGTCACTTTGCCAAGTACATTTGTGGCAGAGTAAGAACTAGAACTCAGGATTTTTTTTTTTTAAAAAACTCCAGTCTTGCTGTCTCTTACACCATCATTGTCTCCTCAAATCAGCAATAAACATTCAAGGAACACATACCTAGGAAGTTTACCCATTTGGAGGAAAAAAAGACACAATCTATAATTTTTCAGCACTTCTTTACTAGGTTGTTGCCTAACACAGATTGCATTTAATAAACATCTGCTGAACAACTTGATAAAATAATGATATAAAAATGTTTTATTTTGTTGTACAGATTTTTTACTATGGATCTAGTTTCCAATACTATGCATACCTTTGCAGCAGACTCTTATTTCCAAATTTTACACATTGAAGTATCACAAAATCCCAGATCTCCCAGTGCTGCTGCCTGAAGGTGATAGGAGGTCCACAAGTCCTATCTGTTCACTACCTCCAAACCAAAAACCAAACCCACTGCCATTGTTATTCTGACTCATAGTGACCCTTTAGGACAGTGGAGAACTGCTCCATAGGGTTTCCAAGACTATAAATTTTTACAGAAGCAGACTGCCTCATCATTCTCCCACGGAGTGGCTGGTAAGTTCGAACTGTAGGCCTTTTGGTTAGCAACCAAATGCTTTAACCACTACATCACCAGAGCACCATTCACTATCTCCAAGGGTGATGAATTTAAAGGAAAAAAATCTGAACATCCTCAGGATTCTGAATCCTACCAGGCAGGGATGATCCAATTCTTGCTGGGCCCTCCCACACCCACTCAGGAATGGGCAGGAAGGAGCCCAAGAAAGTCAGAGGAGCTGCCCATTGCTATAAGGAAGCAGGCCTCAGGGCACCCTGTCTGGCTGGGAGTAGAACGGACAGTAGGGAGTTAACAGCTACAAAGGGAGAGAGGAAAGGGACTGATTCACTAGGACAACTCTTAGAGTGACTCAGAAGCCAGCAGAAAATAGCCTGTTCTCCCACATCTGCTTCATTGTCAGGCAATGAGGTACTTCCTCATTGCACACCCATAAGCAGAGCAGAGGGGAGGAGGAGGAAATGGAACTTTATAAGTTTGTGGGCCTATTCCAGCACCCAACATTCCATTTTTAACCATTTCAGACATTGTATTTCAAGTCAAGTCAGTATTTATTGAGCTCCCACAATGTGCCTGGCCCTTCATCTTGCCTTTTGGATTGTCAGTCTCCTAAACCCAGGGGCTGATGTCTTTCTGAAATTCTGTATCTCTTGTATCATTATTCCAAAAGCACTTGGACTGTTGCTAAGCACCTTGTTGTTGTTATGTGCTGTCAAGTCGGCCCTGACTCATAGTGACCCCTCCTTGGGTTTCCGAGGCGATATCACTTCAGAAGTTGATTACCCAACCTTCCTTCCAAGGAGTGGCTGGTAGGTTTGAACCGCCAGCCTTCTGGTTAGCAGTCAAGTGCCTTAGGCACTATGCTACCAGAGCTCCTGCTAAGCACCTTGTTATTGTTGTTGTTATATGCCGTCGAGTCGGACCCGACTCATAGCGACCCCCGACTCATAGCGACCCCTCCTTGGGTTTCCGAGGCAGCATCACTACGGAAGTAGATTGCCCCATCTTCCTTCCGAGGAGTGGCTGGTGGGCTTGAACCGCCAGCCTTCTGGCTAGCAGTCAAGTGCCTTTAGGCACTATGCTACCAGAGCTCCTGCTAAGCACCTTAGTACATAGTTTTTCTGTCCTTCATATATAGAGATGATCTTTCAAGGCTACAGTCAATAGAGGGAGACATGGAGCTGTTTTTCTGTTTCTAATGCTGGATTTACAGTCATCCATGCCCATTCTCTGGACCAGCCTTCCTTATGAGAGCCAGTATGCAGTGAGCAGGATATGGCACAGGTTTGGAGTCTTACATCCTCGGTTGGAAGTCCATTCTTTACCATTTACTAGCTCTATGACCTTTTAGGGGAGCTCTGGTAGCATAGTGCCTAAGGCATTTGACTGCTAACTAGAAGGCTGGAGGTTCAAGCCCACCAGCCACTCCTCAGAAGGAAGATGGGGCAATCTACTCCCGTAGTGATACTGCCTCGGAAACCCAAGGAGGGGTCGTTATGAGTCAGGTCTGACTTGACGGCACATTACAACAACAATGACCTTTTGGAAGTCTGGTGGTGTAGTGCCTAAGGCATTTGACTTTTAACCAGAAGGCTGGCGGTTCAAACCCACCAGCTGTTTGGGGGTGGGGTGGGGAAGGAAGATGGGGTGATCTACTTCTGTAAAGAATTACTGCCTTGGAAACCCAATGGGAGTCACTATGAGTCAGAATCAACTCAGTGGCAGTGGGTTTGGTTTTGGTTTTTATGACCTTATTTGATTTCTCTCAATCTCTATTTTCTCATCTGTAAAATGGACACAGTGATGTCTCTCTTACAGGGTAGAATAGATTTATCATAGTGATTAAATGTGTGAAAGTACCTGGCACAATGGTGACACGATAAATACTGGCTTACTTTCTTCAAACTTCACTATGATTGCACAGGTATATCATATCCTTCCATCAGACTGTAAACTGCATGACTTAGCTGCATCTGCCTTGTCTGCCCAGGTGAATACTAGGCCCCTGATACCGTCTTGCTTAATAATTATTAATTGTATTATATTCTATTAAAAATAATGTTAGTTATTATCTTTTAACCCACTCAATCAATCTATGAGCCAGCCTATGGAAAATGGTCCTAAAAACTTTGACCTCAGTTAAGGATACAACTAGGTCTACCACCATCCCCCCCATCCCAGGCTATTTGGCTTGCTGCTTGGGGTCCCTGGGTGGTGCAGTTCACTTAACAACAGGTTGCTAACCAAGGTTGGAGGTTCACATCCACCCAGAGGCATCTCAGAAGAAGGCCTGGTAATCTACTTCTAAAAAAATCACCACAAATAACCCTCCAGAGCACAGTTCTACTCTGACAGACACCGTGAATAGCAGTCAGCTCAAGGGCAACCGTTTTTTTTTTTAGGGTTTACTGTCATCAGCATGATCTGTCTTCCTGGCGGTTTCACGAGGAGGGCCATTCTTTGCATCCTCTATGCTGTCCATTGTTCCAACTTCACTGCAAACACAATTGTCAAACAGTATAATGGGGGGAGCGAAACAAAAGTCTCATCTGGCAAGCACAGTGTGGAAAAACTCGCCAGACAAACTTGCAGTTATTAGACTTCCGCATGGAAGGCAGCCTTTCTTACTCATCACCCCCCCAAACACACCGCCCCCGCCCTCAACTTGGAAGGCAGGTCGGCTAGGCTTATGCCCTCCGCAGTGCAATCAGGTGTCCCACAGCAGAATCTCCATAGCTAGTATTCTCCTCTGTATATAAAGTGAAAAGAGAAGGATGGCCTGCTGGCATTTCATTTTTTGCACTCTTGCTTCCAGAAGACCCTCAGGCGCATCCAAGGAGATAAAGAGGGCACAGGGAAGCCACGTTCCAAGTTTTCAATAACTAATTCTAGACACCAAAGCTCACTTTTCTAAATAATGTAGACGAAATCACATTCTGGGCACCAGAAGTCCGCAGTTCTTCAGCTTCCCAGAACTATCGGAGTAAAGCAGAGTCCTCATCGCAGTCCTACCCACTAACCGTAAAGTAGGTGGAAAGTTGCAAGACCCGAGCCCACCTTCTTACAGGGGCCAGTGGAGGGCGCTTCCTACCGGAACTGACGTAAGCTCCATCCCAGCCTGGCTCTCCCCAAACAAAAGGGATTCTAGGCCCCCGGGAGGAGTCTAAATGACATTGGAGAAGCCCCTCCTCCAGCCGGCGTGGATTGGTGGCGGCGCAGGCAAGGTGAGGTGGCGATTGGCCAGTATGAATGCCAATGCTCCTGCCTGGCGGTTGTTGGGGGAGGGCCCTCGGAGAGCTGTAGATGGGGAGCGGGTGGCGGAGGCGGCGAACAGATCCTGGAACGCCGGGAAAAGGTAGGAGCCGCCAAGGCTGGGGTTGGCGATTGCTGGGAGACCCGGTTTCAGAGAGAAAAGTCAGGGTGGTACCGCCGATATCCTCCCACCACGTCCAAACTGCCATTCGCACCCATCCCCTGAGGGGGCGGGGCCGTCGCCTCCACCTCCCGGTATTCCCTGAGGAAGCAGCTCCTCATCCTTTGAGGGTCCTCACGGCTCTTCATTGTCCCTCATCAATTCGTAGTTCCTCAGAAGGGGCTTCCCTCCTGATACTCCTAATTTAAAGGATCCCCTCATCCAGCGTCTCAACCTTGAAGGAGGGCTCTTAGATTCCCATTCCCTGGGCTGCTGCCCCCACCCTCATTTTGTACCCCGGGGCAGGCAGACATCGCTCCCTACACCTGTCCCTACTCGCTGGGGTGGGACCAGAGCTAGTTTTTTCCATAAGATAAAATCAGTGCTTTCCAGAAAAGAGGAATGGGGGAAAACAAAAATCAAAGACCCGACCTAGACCGCCAGCTCCACGTACGAAGCCGCCCTCCCACCTCTAGTTCTTCCCATCCCCCACTCTCGGATCCCGAGCCTTCCTCCTGCATCCCTCTGATCTGCTGTTCTGTGGGGACTTGTGAGGTCCCCTGCATAAGAAGTAGAGATGGACTTTTTTAGACTCTGGAGGAAGGAAAAATAGCAACTCTCCCCCTTTCAGTATTTGTACCTTTCCTCTATTTTCTATGCTTTGAGGGAGAACCCACCTTCGAAAGGTTTTTAAGCTTTGAGTCACGTTCACTTTCGCCTTCCACCCTGTTTCTTTCCGGAGAACTTGATGGAAAGCCATCCTCTTACATTTCAGTGAGGCAGATGTGTTGGTTTCCTGCAGAATTGGTGTTGTGTGGGTAGGAATACAGTGTGTATTGTTTGGCAGCCAGTGAATAGCAGCATGTTTTTTAAACGAACCCATATAGACAAGCAAATAAAATACTTGATGATAGGAATGAGTAGCTCCTCGTCCATGGTGGGCTGCTTTGTCACTCAGGGAGACTGCAGTTAACCTTGAAGGTATAGATAGCTCTGTTGAAACAAAAGGCAGGAAGTGTTTGAAGGAAATTCAGGTTCAGTCGTTTAGGTTTATAATTAATCTGGTCCTGTGGCCTTCCGAAGCGAGCCTTGGTGGCGTAGTGATTAAAGCGTTCGGCTGCAACCAAAAGATTCGCAGTTGGAATCCATCAGCCCCTCCGCAGGAGAAAGATGTGGTAGTGGGTTCCGTAAACATTTACAGCCTTGGAAACTCTATGGTGCAATTCAGCTCAGTTCTATAGGGTTGCTATGAATAGAAATAGGCTCACCTGCAGTGGGTTTGTGTTTGGATGGCCTTTGGTCATTCTTTCGACTAATCCCCCCTTTTAGTCAGTTTTTTCCCTCCAGGGAAAATAATACATTTATGACATTGTTGACTAGTTTCATATGACTCATATCATCTAACAAAATTTGTTGTTGTTGTTGTTATGTGCCATCGAGTCAGACCCGATGTGACCCCTCCTTGGGTTTCTGAGGCCGTATCACTACGGAAGTAGATTGCCCAACCTTCCTTCAGAGGCGTTTGAACCGCCAGCCTTCTGGTTAGCAGTTAAGTGCCTTAGGCACTACGCTACCAGAGCTCCCTAACAAAATCTGGAGGAGAAAAAATAAGAGCAATTTTTACTTCTCAGAGATAAGGGGAAATAAAGGCAAGGTAAGTTCCAGTTATTCACATGTCTCTGTAATGTGTTCATAAAGGCCTGGTTAAGTTAGCCTTCATTTTAACCCCAAAACCAACCATTCCCATCAAGTCCATTCCGACTCATACTGACCCTATAGGACAGAATAGAACTGCCCCATAGAGTTTCCAAGGCTGTAAATCTTTAAGGAAGCAAACTACCTCATCTTTCTCCCATGGAGCAATTGGTGGATTCGAACTTCAAACTGCCCCTTGCTGTCTGTAGCCAAATACTTTAATCACTGTAGCACCAGGGCTCCACTTTCATTCCAGCAGGGTCTAAGTACTGATGATTTTGGTCCAATGTGAATACCATTGAATCCCCAGTAATCATCTTGAATATCCATTACCCATTGTAGCTGGTGGGTTTGAACCACTAACCTTTCAGTTAGCAGCTGAGCACCTAACCACTGTGCCACTAGGGCTCCTTTACTTATAGATAGTGCTTCTGTATATTAAAAGATACCATATTTCTAGGAGGGATTTTTTTTTTTTTTTTTTTTTGCTTTCAATCAGTAGTCCCTTTTACTGCTGTTACCTATAGCCAAAGCTTAAGCACAATAAGATTCAAGGAGGTGGAATCACAGAGGGTGATTGTAATGGGTGTTGTCTTTTATTTTCCTGTTTAAACTTCCTGAGGGTAATTATTTTTAATAGTTACATTTTGAAGGTTTCAGTAGCATTTTCATTGCTCACAGAACAATGATTGTTGCCAGATCTCCAAAAAGAAAGAAAAAAAAGAAACTCTGTATGGTGTCTCCCCAGCAAACACAGGAGAGTAAAACATAGGCTCCCAGCAATAGCAGAAAAAACTAAAAGCGGAACAGTAAATCCCAGAAAGATATATCTTGTTACATGAGCAGAGAACGGAAAATAAAGTAAGGTAAGAGACTAAAGAAACCAAAGTAATAGAGATTGCCAGTGCTTTAATGAGCAGAGAGGAAAAAGTAAATAATGCTCTTTGATTATTTAGCACATATAAGCAAGACCTGTTGGATACACTTCTGAGACTTGGGTATCTCTTCCCTATCTTTTTCAACACGTATTTGGTCATGTTAGATGAAAAACATTGTATGCAGACAATCTTTACAAATATATCTAATCTACTCATTAGATTATGAATTCTTTAGGGGCGGGAGTACTATTTTCCCCCATCTTTTTGCCTTAAACAGTGCCTAGTATTATGGTATGACTTAACGAGTGTTTATTGCAGTTAGAGGAGCCCTGGTGACACAGTGGTTAAAGCAGTCACCTGACAACTGAAAGTTGGTGTTTGGAACCTACCAACCCCTCTGCAGAAGATGTGATAGTCTATTTCTATAAAGATTATAGCCTCAGAAACCCTATGGGGCAATTTTACTCTGTCCTACAATCATGAGTTGGAATCTATTCAAAGGCAATGGATTTGGTTTGTTTGTTTGTTTTTTGGTTGTAATTTGAAGCTGTCACCTTAGGGTGGACTAGATAATGAATGTACTGACAGGGTATGGGACATCCTGTTAGTATGAAAACTCCTTTTTTTTTTTTTTTTTTAACTTTATTTCATCTAACTGATGTTTTATGAAACTCCAGTATCTCAAGTGACTCTAAAACACTGAATTGTTTGTAATATCTGCTGGTTGGATAATATAATGTTGCTATCGTGAAATTTGAATGTAAGCAGCATTAGTCATTTCAGGGTTTTCTTTGATTTTTCAAAGACTCTAACCTGATGGGAATGAAGTGAATTTTGGAGCATACTAGGAACAAATTGTTTGCTGATTTTTGTTAAAGAATGGTTTCTTGTGTGTTTAGTTTTGACAATATTGATCTATTTTGGGTTTTTTAGAAATGGAATTTTAGTTGATTTTTTGCTTTACTAAACGAGTACTAAATATAGGAACAGGGCACAGAAAAGTTTGGGGTCCCTGAGTGAAGTAATGCAGGCTGATTGTGGTGATTCTGACACACCCATTCTACAGTGGTATACAATTAGATTTGCAGCGTTGCCAGTTAATTTGCAGAAAAGGATTGAAATTGTTTACTTTTCTGCGTGAAACAGAATAGTGTTTCTTGGGGTTGCCATTGAGCTAGTGTTAGGTGGCATGAAACAAGAAGCAGAGATTTATTTGTAGAGGAAACTTGTCCAGGCTCTGGTTGTTGATCCCAGGAATGGCATCTCAGTCTATTTCAAAAGGCCCTTTGCTCTTATTTCCGAATGTCTGCTATTAATAACTAAAAATTAGATCTCTGATCTAAGAATTTTTAGGAAAGTGTGTGCTTGAATTAGAGTTTGTACGGTTAATAATTTTTCATGCAAATTCTCTTTCCTGAATGTTTTGGTGGGGGAAGTGGGCAGAGGGGGGAGGAAAGGCAAGGATTCAACCTACCTACATCAATTCAGATGTCTTCTATCTGAATTGCCAGTTGCTCCAGTCCAGGCTCTAGACTCCTGAGTAACTCCATCCTGAATGGCATATAGTTTTGTGGATCCTGTGATTACTACACAGAATTGAGATTTAAGGGATTTTCAATGGTAATTTTGATTAAAGTCATTTTGCCTTACTTTTGAAGGCAGCTTAGGCCTTCCTCCACCCCCAGGTAAGGAGCTATATAATAGGGACAATCAAAACTGAGGGGAGAAGAAAAATGGATAAGGGAGGTTGTTAAGAGTAGAAGTGGGGAGTTTGGGGCAGGGGTTTTGTGGGCTGAGGAAAACAGAACTACAAGCAGGTACTGAAGTAAAGAATGTAGTAATATGGTTCCTTGTTGCGGTTGCAAAGTTTTCCAAACTATATTTCAGGTACAAACCAAAACTTTCAGACTAAAATGTGTCCTTTGCTGCTGAGTGAGTCCTTTCTGACTTTTGGAGCCACAAAGAATGTAATCCTCAGTTGTAGTAAATTTAATAGAAAACAGGAGAACGCAGAATGATTGGATTTATAGACAAAAAAGACTTCTGACCCTGGCCTTGGGGGTATCTGCATTGACCTTTTGCTGAGTTAAGGCTTGGAAGTGTGCTCTGCCTCTGTGTCTTAGAAAGGTGGAAGCCAGAGCAGAAGGAGAACAGGAGAGAAGTGGAGATTAATTGTTTTAACAAGAGTTTTATAAAGGAGAAAAGGATGAGGGCAAACTGACAGGAAAGTTGTAGGAAAAACAGAGAAGCACTTTGTTGTTATTGTTTTGGGGGGTGATACTCCATTACTTGGTTTTTGCTAACTAGTTGTCTTAGTTATCTAGTGCTGCTGTAACAGAAATTCCACAACAAGTGGGTGGCTTGAACAAATAGAAACTTAGTTTTAGGAGGCTAGAAGTCTGGGTTCATAGTGACAGCTCAAGGGGAAGGCTATCTTTCTGTCAGCTCTGAAGGGAAGTGCTTGTCTCTTCAGCTTCTGCTTCCTGGTTCCTTGGAGATTTCCATGTGTCTTGGCATTGTCTTCCCCTATCTCTGCTCTGTTTGCTTGTGTAATCTCTTTCATATCTCAAAAGATGTTGACTCAAGACACACCCTACACTAATCCTGCCTCATTAACATGACAAAGACAACCCATTCCTGAATGGGATTAGAACTAGAACTGCTGGCAAAGAGGCTATTTGGGAGACACAGATCAACACATAACACATATCTTTTCTATTGCAACTGCTTGTGCAGGACTAACAGCAGAACCAAACTGTTTCTTAACTGGTGTAGTAGTTTTTGGGGAAAATGATCTTGTCCAGTCCTGAAATTGTTAATTCTTGTCCTTAAATTGAGGACACAGAAGAAATTTTCTTAAAAGGCGCTACCCCTACAAGGTTGTAGTCACTTCTTGGCCACAGCCAGCTACCCAGAGGGAGCAAGTAGTTGGACTTAGGGGCTTGAGACCATAGTTGCAGGGGACATCAAGCTGAATTGGCATAACATACTACATAAAAACATTGTTGCACATCCTGCTTTGGCAAGTAGCAACTGGGATCTTAAAAGCTTACAAGCAGTCAACTAGATGCAATGATGGGTCTCTTCTTATCCAGAACAAAGATGAATGAAGAAAACCAAAGAAGCACAGAAAACAATTAGTCCAAGTGACTGGTACACCATGCGATCCTCAACCTATACGACTGTGAGACCAGAGGAACTAGACAGTGCTCAGCTACTACTGTCAACTACTCAAGAGGGGGATCTCTGTAGAGATCCTAGATAGAGTGGGAGAACAATGTGGAACAAAACTCAAAATCATTAAAAAAAAAAAAAAAGGGACCAGGTTTGCTGGTGTGATAGAGCCTGGTGGAACCGCTGAGGCTATGGCCCTAGTTGCCCTTTAGGTCTAGAATTTAACCCACTCCTGTGGCTTCCAGCCAAACAAAAGATAGGCATATGAGCTGAACATTTACATTAGGTAGATACTGTCCTTGGAGAGAGCAATCATGGGAGAATAGAAGGGCAGTGTATGCAGAGAGAGATAGCTCAGGAGGCAGGAGTGCATGGGAGGGAAGGACACAGGGAAGAGGTAACTATGGGGAGGAAGGGGGGGAGCTGTTGCATTGTGGGAAATTATAGTCAGTGTCGTGAGACAAAATGTATGTGAGCTGCTGTATGGAAAGTGAATTTGCTCTGTAAACTTTCACCCAAATCACAATAAAAATAAAATAAAATAAAAGGTGCTACCCCTAAGGGCTTCTCCACTTCCAAGCCCTTAGGCCTCACCACACTAGCTGACTGGTTAACTCCTCCTTGGGGGTCTAATTACTTCTCATTTAGCATGTCTCACTTCACACTCATCATTTCCCTTCGTAAAACCAGTTCCTTTTCTAACATCCCTGTGACTGTTGTAGCATCATCATTCTAGTCACCCAGTCTCAAAACCTCAACTAATCTAGGATTATTTCCCTTCTTACCTCCCTAATTGGAATCATTCATCTAGTTACTGTAGTCACCAAGTTTCTTTCTAATGTTTCTTTATCGTATTTTCTTTTCCACGCTTATTCTCACCATCTTAGGGCACACTTTACCATCTTAGGGCACATCCCCCCCAATAACCTAGACTGTTAAAGTTTTCTCCCAACTGCTCTTTCTGACTGCAGTTTCTCTTCAGTCAAGTCAGCTCTGTACCTCAAGCTTTTTTGTTGTTAGCTACTGTTAGCCTTCCTAAAACGGCTTTCATTATGATATTCACCTGGTTAAAAATATTTAGTGGTTTCTCATTTTCTAAAAGATAAAGTCAAACTGTCTTAGCTGGAATTCAAGGAGCTCTGGTAGCATAGTGGCTAAGACACTTGCCTGCTAACCAGACGGCTGGCGGTTCAAACCCACCAGCCACTCCTCGGAAGGAAGGTTGGGCAATCCTACTTCCGTAGTGATACTGCCTCGGAAACCCAAGGAGGGGTCGCTATGAGTCGGGGCCGACTCGACGGCACATAACAACAACAACAACATACATTCTTCACAACCCTATCTAGATTCAGCCAGTATTTTTTAGTGTCCTCTTTGTATCAGAAGGGACTCTCATGGTGTAGTGGATAAGGCACTTGACTGCTATCCCGAAGGTCAGCAGTTCAAACCCACCAGCCACTACCCCTACCCAGGGAACAAAGCCCTGGTGATCTACTTCTGAAAAGATTTACAGTCTTGAAAACCCAATGGGGGTTGCTATGAGTGGGAAACGACTAGATGGCAGTGAGTTTGGTTTGGTGGTTCTTTGTACAGGAACTCTGGTGGTGTAGTGCCTAAGACATTTGACTGCTAACCAGAAGTTTGAACCACCAGCCACACCGTGGAAAGAAGACTGGGCCATCTACTTCCCTGAAGATTTATCGCCTGGAAACCCAAAGGGGGTCGCTATGAGTCGGAATCAACTTGATGGCGGTGAATTTGTTGTGTTTGTTTTTTATACCAGAGACTGCTAGATGCTGAGATTCATCAAGGTCAGTGAACCAATAATTGTCTATAAGAGTTCAGAGTCCTGTGAAACAGAAGAGAGCTATGTGAACAGATGAATTGATACAATAGATGTGTTAACTACTCCTGAGTTATTGATGTAGATACATATCCATTATACATTTAACATAATGTAAAAAATAGTTCTGAAATTTTTAGAAAACCCATTACAAGTCATTACAAATTAAAATTGTGAGTTGATTAAAAAAAAAAAAAAGGCAGTGAAAATTCAATGGAAGCAAAGGCATGTTTTCTTTCATCTTTATGCTCAAGGCACAGAAAGCTAATTTAGGCAGAAGCATGTTCCCCTTACCCCCTCAAGTAGTGTGCCAATATCATTGGCCTGGACATGTGTTGTACATGTCCCAAAATTGACTTTCCCAGGAACTGGCCAGACATCCTTCTTGGAGCTGATCAACCCACCATGTGAAGAAGAGTAAACTTAATTTGGTTTCTAAATCAAACATGAATGACAGATAGTTACAACCTATTGAAAAGGAAATCTTCCTTGCAAATGAACTATGTATGTGCTCCAGGGATGAGAAATGAGAGAATTGACCAGTCACTTACTCATTTAAACCTTGTAGCATCCTATTAGAGTATGTATTGTTATCCCCATTTTATAGGTGAAGAATTTAAAGATTAAGTTGATCAAAGAACAATTATATGTCAGAGCCAGGATGCAAACCCAAGTCTGTGGAACTCCAAAGTCCATGCACTTTACACTGCAACACAGTGCCTCCTAGAAGAATTATTGTTGCCAAAGAACCTTGGAGCAAAAACAGTTGGTGGGTTTGTTGCTGGTAATTTTCAACTGATTCCAAATTGTTAAAATTGTTTTTTCAATCAGCGATCTGATTTAGAAGGCAAAACAACATCACTAGTTATAACATTTCTGTTTGAGGCTTGTGTGAAGATGTTTGCAATTCAAGAAGAGTCAAGTTAAAGGCATAGCTAAAACCAGAGCTTCAGATTGGTCTATTCATTCTGGTTCAACTCCATGCTGAGAATTTACCTTTCCACCCCAGATATACTGAATCAGAATCTATATTTTAACAAGATCTCCAGATGATTCTTCTGTTAAAATGTAGATTCTGATTCAGTATATCTGGGATAGAAATGCAAATTCTCAGCAGGGGGTCAAACTGGAATGAACTAGTTCTAAGCCTGGCAAAAACAGATATCTTAAGTGTGTTTTGGTTCACTCTCCATCCCTTACCCACTCGGATTCTTCTCAATTTGGAATCTTGATGGAATCCATGACTTAGCATTTGAAGAGGCTTTGCATTCTAGTCTGCTTGTAGAATTGTGGCCCATGAATCATTTTACTGGAAATAAAGGGCACTTAAAATCAATTTATATCGTATTCTCAACAACAGAAACAAAATAAAATCAATCAGCTACATGCTCTTGTTTGGTTGTGGCATTTTACACTCATGGTGGCTTTTTTTCAGAAAAGCAAAAAATTGGGGGACTGATGGGTAGATGATACAGACAGATTCATATTTGATTGAAACTACAATTTCATTTAAGCTAAATAAATAGAGCCAGCTGACACATATCCTTGAAATGGTTCAAACTTCTGGCAGTAGTCTGATGTTAAAAGACAAACATATCACCTTTCATTTTAATGAAAAACTGTTTATTAACATAAATTTATCCATTTTCATTAACATGCATTCCAGTAGCACATGGGGTTGCTATGAGTCAGAATCAACTTGATGGCAACTAGCAATAGTCACAAAACTGAACTAATGTAGTTCTGGTTTGGTCTTGTCTA
Organism: Orycteropus afer afer; assembly: GCF_000298275.1. Classification (NCBI taxonomy): domain Eukaryota; kingdom Metazoa; phylum Chordata; class Mammalia; order Tubulidentata; family Orycteropodidae; genus Orycteropus; species Orycteropus afer. Next base: position 15,231,064 of record NW_006921597.1, on the reverse strand, counting down.
GGATGAGAATAATTGAAAGAGTGTAAAGAGATATCCAGGTAGACAGACTTGTTTTTAACAGCTTTTTGTTAATGTCCTCATTTTGGGGGAGAGATGTGTGAATGTTTGTTCACAGGCATAAGGCCACTTTTTCCTTTTCTTCAATATATCTATAAATTTTGCTGAACAACATATAGGAGAAACAGTGAGAGAAACAGACAAATGTCCACACACATACACAGTGAAAGAAACAGACACACATATACAGACAGTTACACCAGGAATACATGAGTCTTAAAAACTGAACCAAACAAAAACCTGGTGCCAGTCATGGATCCCAGAAAGTGTATTAGAACTAGATCCTTAAAAAAAAAATGAGTGTTAGAACTGATTCTGTTATTTAACTCTATTTTTAGTAAGTCACATAATGACTCAGCTTCAATTCTCATCTGTAAAATAAGTACTGAATTAAGTTATTTCTGAGGTCCCTTCCAGCTTTGTGAATCATGTTTTAGCTGAGGGTTTTCCACTACACTATTCCTAAGGCATCTTGTACATAGACCAGGAGGTTATTGTTTGAACAGAACAAGGGGATATTGCATAGTTTAAAATCAGGAAGAGAGTGCATCAGGGTTATATCTTTTCACCATACTCATTAATCTCTATGCTGAGCAAATAATCCAAGTTGGACTGTACAAAGAAGAACGCAGCATCAGGAGTGAAGGAAGACTCATTAACAACCTGTGATAGGCAGAAACACAACCTTGCTTACCGAAAGTGAAGATGACTTGAATCACTTACTGATGAAGTGAAATACAACAGTCTGCAGAATGGATTATACCTCAACATAAAGAAAATGAAAATCCTCACAACTCGACCAATAAACAGCATGGCGATAAATGGAGAAAAAAATAGAAGTTGTCAAAGATTTCATTATTAATTGAATCCACAAGCAACACCAATAGAAGCAGCAGTCAAGAAACCAGACATCGTACTGCACCAATCTGCTGCCATATACTTCTTTAAAGTGCTGAAGAGCAAAGATGTCTCTTAGAAGACTAAGGTGCGTCTAACCCAAACCATGGTATTTTCATTCACCTCAGTTGCATGTAAAAGCTGGGCAATGAATACGAGCAAAGAAGAGCTGATGCTTTTGAGTTGTGGTGGTGGCAAAAAATACTGCAAGTACCATGGACTGCCAGAAGAACTAACAAATCTGTCCTGGAAGAAGTGTAGCCAGAATGTGCCTTGGAAGGGAGAATGGCCAAACTTCCTCTCACTTAAATTAGGCCATGTTGTCAGAGGGACCATTCCCTGGAGAAGGATATCATTCTTGGTAAAGTGGAGAGTCAGCAAAACAGGGGAAGGCCCTCAAGGAAATGGACACAGTGGCTGGAACAATGGATTCAGGCATAGCAAGGATTATGAGGTTGGCACAGGACCAGGCAGTGTTTCCTTCTGTTGTACGTAGGATAGCTATGAGTCAGTGCCCTCTAGACGGCACCTAACAATGACAACATTCCGAAGGCTGATAGAGAAGATCAGATGTGAACTAATGTAGCAGGTGTTACCAAGGAAGCCTCTGGAGTCAAATTACCTGGGTTCAAATCCCATTTTTGACACGTACTAGCTATGAGACTTTGAACAAGTTATTTAGCCTCTGTGTCTCTGTTTGGTGATGATTATGATGAATTTAATGGTTATAGTAACCATCATCTAAAGTGGCTATGAGGATTGAATTAGTTAATATATGTCAAATGCTTGGAACACTGTCTGGTACACAGTAATGTTTAGCTCAGTGTTTATCTTCTTTATTGTTACTATTGTTATTACTTGAATTCTTAGAAAACTATGCTAAGAAACCTGAGGTAGTAGTGATTAACGTTAAGTACAGTGATATTAATTTCTGTGCTAAGCATAAATCAAAAAATCTAGTCTTAGAATCTGCTTTGAATAGAGTACTATGTATTTGAGTACAAAAAAAAAACCAAAATTAAACTTACTACCATCAAGTCAATTCTGACTCATAGTGACCCCCATTGGGTTTCCAAGTTGATAAATCTTTATGGAAGTAGATTGCCCCGTCTGCCTTCCACAGGGCAGCTGGTAGGTTTGAACCACCAACCTTTTGGTTAGCAGTCAAATGCCTTAGGCACTATGCCACCAGAGCTCCTTGTATTTGAGTACAGTTCTGCAGTGTTATAAATGTTGACCTTTAAAAGTGTTAGCTTAATTACAGAGCTTGTCCTTGGAGGCCTACTTCAGACTGTATATGGACAGTATTGGATAAATATGCATCTTGATCCCTTAGCACCATTGTGTTTTCTTTGTAAACACACTATTTATATTTCAGGATGACTCAAAGTATCCTTCCTCACAGGGTCCTGAAATTTACAATCTCTAAAACTATCCCTAAACCATTCTGTTTTTTATATAATACTGTCTATATTATGGCTGTAAAAAAGACCTATAAGATACTGCAAGGCATTTCAAGAAATACCATGTTATGGTAAGGGGAAGGCTCAGATCTAGTTGTCATAATAGTCTTTAAAAATGGTCAGTAGTTAGTATTTTTTACAGGGGATACAAAAACTCCAGTATTATCATTAGCTTCAACTGAAAGAAGCTTGATTTGAGACATTGGCATAAAAGTTTATATTGCATAATATTGAAGAGTTCAATAAAATGATACTCATTTTTATACCTTGCCTTTAGAACTTTTGTAAATAATTATAGCAAAAAAATTTTATGTAGCACATATTCAAAATATTTCTTGATCAGAAATGCTTTCTATATCAGAAAATTATTTTCTGATACATGTTTTCCTTCTGTAGTCTGACCCTAAAATGCCAGAAGTGGAAAGAGAAGGACCATTTGGAAGATGGTCACTCAACATCCATAAAATAAGCCTTTTGAAAAATCCTAAGTGCCAAAGGGTGGAGAATCTTAAATCTTTTGAGATAGTTAAGGTAATGTGTCAACACCTTCTATCATGATATGAGGTTGCTTTGGATTTTTTTAAAAAAAATAGCAATGCATTATTGCCCATATTCTAGATTTAGGATTTATAAACCTTACAAACTTCTTTCTTCTCTTTTTTTTTTAATTTAATATATACTAGGTTTTTAAGGAAGTGTATTATCTAGTGGAAAACTGTCAGAAACACTCATTTTGTGAGTTAGTCTTGGCTCTTTGAGCTTTAAGGATTAATTGGCCTCCTTTATATTTGGTTTGTTTATGAACATGTATGTGGAAGAGTCTTTACATAATTGGAACAAATTTGCCTTGCATCTGCCTCTGTCTGACCACTAATATCAAAAATTTACTGGATGGCCCAAATCTCAGTAAGTTATACCCTGAGTATGAATTTCTTAAATTGGATTTCTAAGTATGTTGTTGTTGTTTTTATGTGCTGTCGAGTTGGACCAGACTCATAGCGACCCCTCCTTGGGTTTCCAAGGCGGTATCACTACGGTAGTAGATTGCCCAAGTTATAAAGAAGTTATTTTTATCCAGTTTTCTAAGAGTGATCTCCAGGGTAAAATATCTGATTTGTTTCTCATACTGTGTATATTTTCTTGAGATGTTTCTATGTTAAGAAATATCTAAGCCTAACCTTAAAAATGTTGCTTTCCCTCTTTCATGTCCTATATCACCAGCACTTAGAAAGAAAACCTTCAGTTCTGCATAAAGACACATATACACAACCAGATACTAGACAGACAAACATCTTATTTGTAATCCACTCTGCCCTACCCTACTGCTTACATAGCATAAACGCTATTTGGGTGTTGCTTTTTCTGACACCCAATCTCTATATAGTTAAAAAACCTGCTATCCTGTAGAATTCAGAGTTCAGAGCCGAAGCTGGGACTTTTCTAGAGGGAAAAGAAAGGCACAACCAGAATGAAATAGAATGAGGGAGCTTGGGTATTATCCAGAGAGAGGGAAAGATCAGAATAAAATGGAGTTCAAGCCACAGCAACATACTTCCTAGGCAAAATCAACACTGCTGTTCAGAAGGTACATCAGGAGTGCCCTTCTTGATACCCATGATTCTTCTAATTGTTGGCATAGTGAAGTTAGTCTGGAAAAGACTCGTTCTCCTGGCTCTTGGCCCTGACTTGGTGAGAAGTAGCACATGAATAGGCCAAATGGTATGCTGGGCTAGCTCATGTTTGAAATCACTTATTGATAACATAAAAGTGAGGTTCATTTTTATGTTGTGTTTATCCCTTAAATGGTTTATTTTTCCATGGTATAGAAATATATAACTTTATTTTTTTTAATTTTATGTTTTAGTGTATATATTTTTTAAATTGAGACAACTATAAAGCTTAATATAGCTGGCAGTGTCATAGTGTATGATACTGTACCCAGATAACTTATCCACAAATAGTTTTTATTTCAAATGTGTAGACTTTACATTCCTTAGACAGAAATAGTGTCTAAATTCTAAGGAAAGTTGGGTCTTGGAGAGAGTGTAATGTAAGGAATGAGCTGAGCATCTGGTTGAAATGATCATGTCTTTTGAAGTCACTTAATAGATGACAATGGCAAGTAACAGCTCAATTAGAAAATAAATAGAAAATGAGTATATAATCTACAATATGGCTTTGCAAAGATCTGGCAATCATATTTCTAATACTGAGTCACGTAATTTATATGTTGGGCAGAAATTGATGAAGTAGCATATTCAATGCTTGTGTATATGTTGATTTTGTGTTATTGTTAGACTATATTGCAAGCCCATAGTCTTGGTTGCTGCTGTTGAGTTGCGCTTGAGTTGGCTCCAACTCATAACGACCCTATGCACAACAGAATGAAACATGGCCTGGCCTGTTCCATCCTCACAATAGTTGCTATTCTGACTTGGTACTTGTCTTAATTATCTAGTGCTGCTATAACAGAAATACCACAAGTTTTATCTTCTCATAGGTTGGGAGGCTAGAAGTCCAAATTCAGAGCCCTGGCTCTAGGTTAAGGCTTTCCCCTCTGTTGGTCCTAGAGGAAAGTCCTTATATCTTCTGAGCTCTGCTCCTAGGCAGTCCTCGTGTGGCTTAGCATCTCTCTTCCCTCATCTTTGCTTGCTAGCTTGACTTTAACCTCTTTTATATTTCAAAAAAGATTGACTCAGAATATACCCTGTACTAATCCTGCCTCATTAACATAGATAGCCCATTTCCAAATTGGATTATAACCACAAACATAGAGGTTAGAATTTACAGCACATATTTTTAGGGACACAGTTCATTCCATGATGTTCCACCATCTGGCCCCCAAAAATTCATCTCCTTGCCACATGCAAAACACCTTTACTCAATCACATCATGTCAAAAGTCTTAAATCAGCTCCAAGTCCAAAAATCTCATCTTCTGAATCATCTAAATCAAATATGGGTGAGACGTTAGGCATATTCCATCTTGGGTAAAAATTCCTCTTCATCTGAGAACCTGTGAAATCTAGAATACAAGTTATCTGCTTTTAAAATACAATGTAGAACCAACACAAGACAGATATTTCTACTATGAAAGAGAGAAATTGGAGGGAAAGAGGGGATAATGAGCAGCAAGCAAGTCAAAAACCCAGCAGGACAATTTACATTAGCTCTCAAGGACTGAAAATATCCTCAGTTCTCTGAGACTGTCTAGGCATTGGCCCTGTCTTCTAGACTCTGGGTGTTGGCCATGCCCTCTGGCCTCTTCTTGGAGACCCCCCAGCTCTGGACTTCAGTTCTGCCTTCTAGGCCCACTGAGATGTTAATTCTGCTCCCTTGGCGTTGGTCAGTGCCATTCTCCTAGTCCATCTGAGTAGTGACCCCACTCCCTCAGCCTTGGCATACCCTGTTCTTCTGCCCCTTGGATGTGGCAGGCCTACACTCCTGGAACTGAGTTGGGAGTTTGTGAAGATCCATTTCTTTGAAACCTAGGAAGCTCTGGCCCCACCTTTAGGGATCAAGGAGACCATGGCCCCATCCTTTGAAAATAAGAAGACCCTGCTTCCCTTCTCCTTTCAACAGTTCTGCCTGTCTCTGAACTGTTCCAGGGACAGTCCTTTTCTTTTCTTGGAGGACAGCAGATATAGCTCCTTTGGCTTGTTTCCTGCCTGTAGAATTCCAGGAAGCAGGCAGCATTCTTTCCTTTCTTCTTTCTCTCTCTTCAGTCTAAGCTAATAGGTTTTCTGCTACAGTTGTTGGTTAGATCCATTAGTCACTGGCTTAATTTCTTCAACAAAAGGTTGTGTAGCCCTGTTCTTGGTGAACATTCTAGGATACATGTTCTTAGTTTATACAATAGAATTTTCCAAATCTGTAAGTTTTGCTTCCATTTTGCAAGTTCATTTTTAAGTCCATCTATTTCTTCTCACATTTTACTATAAGTGGCAAGGAGAAACCACACAGCCCCTTTAAATCTTCCTTAGAAATCTCATCAGTCAGATATCCAAGTTCATCACTTCTGCCAAACATTTGGACAAAATTCAGACAAATTTCTTTTCCACTGCATAAAAAGCATCATCCTCCCTCCACTGTGCAATCACATGTTCATCATTTTCTTTTAAAACCTCACTGAAAGCACAGTTAATGTCCATATTTTTCGCAACATCCTGATGCTGGCACATATATTCTCTAAAATGATAGAGATACTTTCTCTGTAGCTCTCCTCACTTCTTTCTGAGCCTTCATAAGAATTGCCATTGATGTCCATAATTCTCTTAACAGTAATCTAAGGTTTTACTATTTAAAAAAAAAAAAAAACAAACCTTCAAACTCAATGGCCGTTGAGTCAATTCCAACCCCTCCTTGGGTTTCCAAGGCTGTATCTCTAAGGAAGTAGATTGCCCAGTCTTCCTTCCGACAAGTGGCTGGTTAGCAGTCAAATGCCTTAGATATTATGCCACCAGAGCTTAGGCAACTTAAAACTCTTCAAGCCTCCACCCATTACTCAGTTCCAAAACTGCTTCTGCATTTTTGGCATCTGTTAGAGCAGCACCCCACTCTTCCAGTACCAAATTCTGTATTAATTCTTGTTGTTGTTGTTACGTGCCATCGAGTCGGACCTGACTCATAACGACCCCTTCTTGGGTTTCCAAGACAGTATCACTACGGAAGTAGATTGCCCAACCTTTCTTCCGAGGAGTGGCTGGTGGGTTTGAACCGCCAGCCTTCTGGTTAGCAGTTAAGTGCCTTAGCCACTATGCTACCAGAGCTGCTATAATAGAAATACCACAGGTGAGTGGTTTTAACAAACAGAAGCTTACTTTCTCATACCTTAGGAGGCTGAGGAGCCAGAGGGTTGGCAGTTCAAACCCACCAGCTGCTCCATGGGAGAAAGATGAGGCAATCTACTTCCTTAAAGATTTACAACCCTAGAAACCCTGTGGGGATTGCTATGAGTTGGGATCAACTCAGTGGTGGTGGGTTTGGTTTTGGTTTTGGTTTTAGGAAACTTGAAAAGAAGTCTTTCTCAGCTTTGGAAAAAGGTCCTTGTTTTTTCTGAGCTTCTGCTCGTGGGCAGTCTTCATGTGACTTGTCACCCCTCTTCCCCATTTTTTTTGCTCCCTTGAATTTAATATCTCTTATTTCTCAAAAGAGGTTGACTCTCTGACACCCGATACTAATCATGCCTCATTAACATATAAAGACAACCCATTCCCAAATGAGATTATAACCATAGGCATAGAGGTTAGGATTTATAACATGTATTTGGGGGACACAATTCAGTCTGTACCTTAAAATTCAAGACAAAAAAAATACATGTTATCAAATATAATTTAAAGCCTGTCATTTAAAAAAAAAAAAAAAAAAGCTTGCTTGGCCTAACACACAGTTAGGAGAACATAAATAAATGGGATAAGTAAGTGAAAATTAATGGGGAAAAAATGAGGAAGCTGAGAATGAGTAATCAGCTTTATAGACAAAGTCAAGATGGTGACGGATTCTTTTGTTTATGGATTAGTGGGAAGTGAGGGGATGAGAATTCTTTATAGACAAATTTGGCAGTTTGGAAAAATTCAGTGGTAATTAATTACACTACTTTTCTATCTGAATGTGTTATGCATAAGTCATGGGGATTCAAACAGACAGGATTTTGTCAGCTCTGGGAGAGAAAGTTAGTCCAGAAATGGCAGTGGACATCTTAAAGTAAAAAATATTTGCAAAGCTCTCACCGTCTCTTAACTGATTACTACAAAAGAGAAGTCAGATTCTTGATATTTTTCCTATATCACCCAACTTCAACTTGCAGAACTGGCTATTTCTTCTTTCTTGTCATATGAACTTAGAGCTGTGTGGCCTCATTAGCTATAATGACAGTTGGCATTTGTGGGATTTCAAATTGTTTAAAGAATGGTCAGATGGACAATAAATTTCTTATTATTTTGCAACATTGGATACTTTACCACCATGCTGGCAGCATTTTAAGTATATTTGTCAATACTCCCAAATTTTAACTGAAGAAAACCTTAAGAATTTATATTTGAGGACTAAAGTGTAACTCTACTAATTATCAGGTCAGTATTATCCACACCCCTAGGATGTCATTGCCATCCCAAAGCAGAATGCAGTTTTACCATCTTTCATTTATATTTCAGACAAAAAATTATATATATATATATATATAGAGAGAGAGAGAGAGAGAGAGAGAGCAATGTTCTATATGTTGAGATTAGATTCCAATATATCAAAGAACTGCTAAAATTTATTTATAAAGATAATTATTGGAATGTGGAGAAACAAATGGTTCTCAAGTTACACAGCTATGGCTCTATTTTCCCTCCTATGTTGTGTTTGTATTGTATCGCTTCATGTAGGACACTAAGCTAAATGAGTTGGTACATATTAGCAAAATGTTCCAGATATTAAAATTTGTGTGCAGAGTGATTTGCCAGAGTAGAGATAATAAGTAATGATGTTGTTCTTTCTGCCATTGACAAAGAATAGAATATTTTTCTTGCTTAGACTGCTTCTAACCAAAGTGGCTCTAAAGATGGTTTCACTTTTACTCTTGTATGAGGATATTTATCCCAAAAGATCAAAGACTTTGATTTGGTTAAATTTGATTTAGTTCTTTATATATTTGCCTCTTATTTAACTGAATCCTCTACCAAATAATAATTGATGTATAGCCATAGAAGCTTAGAATAGAGCCAAAAAAGACTTCAGAAATAAATATTCTTTCTTATTCTACCTGTGAGGAAATTTGGGACCAAAGTGAGTGGGTGATTCCCCTGAGACCATTCTTCATCTGTGGTTCCCAGCTACAACTGGAGTGGCAAAGCTGCATTCCTCACTTCCAGTGCATTATTTTTCACTCATGTTATACTGCTTCTTTACAGCAAAGTTTTAGATCTCTAAATAGGGATATTTAAAGACTGTAAAGGTGCTGACAAAAATAAAGAATAATATATGCAGAACTCATCATTTTTAGCTGTTCCTACTTTCCTACCTTGGTGCTTCTACAACCAATTGATTTAATCAGACAGTAAATATTTATGGAGTACCGTTACTATGTGCCCATTATTTTGCTTAACATCATGAAGAGAAGAGGAAGGGCAAAAAATGATTGGACGTTTTCCTCTGCCTTATAATCTCTCTGAGGGTAATAAAAACATAAAGCCATTGGAGAGGTGGGGGCTCATCTGAGAAACCAGTGTGACTCAACTGGTAGTTTAAACTCCTCTGGTAGCATAGTGCCTAAGGCACTTCACTGCTAACCAGAAGGCTGGTGGTTCAAACTCATCAGCCACTCTTTGGAAGGAAGGTTAGGCAATCCTACTTCTGTACCGATATTGCCTCGGAAATCCAAGGAGGGGTCGCTATGAGTCGAGTCCGACTCGACGGCACATAACAACAACAAAACATTCTTTGCTCCAGATTACTCCATTCTTCTTCTGTGGTTCCCAACTACAATACGGCAGCTGAAGGTATTTTTGATGTCACTGATCTTGGGTACACCCAGTATTGATAATGCATTTCTTGGAATCTTTGGAAAAAATTCTTTTGGGAAAAAAAAAGAGGATAGTAGTTATTAATAATTAAAACATTTCTGAGCTGGTGTCATGGAACTTGGCAAGACATTTTATATTTATTAACTCATTTGTCTTCACAAAAACCCTATGAATTCAATATCATCATACCTTTTTCGCAGATAGGAAAACATAGAGTCCAAAAACTTACCCAAAGTCATACAGTTAGGAAGATGCAGACGTATGATCCTTCTGACTGCAAAGCCACGTACTCTTTCCAACATATCATCTTATATTAAGTTTGATTTTATTTACCTGAAAACCAAACTCATGGATCCAACTCATAGCGACTCCTCCTTGGGGTTTCCGAGGCGGTATCACTACAGAAGTAGATTGCCCAACCTTACTTCCAAGGAGTGGCTGGTGGGTTTAAACCGCCAGCCACTCCTCGAAAGGAAGATTGAGCAATCTACTTCCGTAGAGATACCGCCTCAGAAACACAAGGAGGGGTTGCTATGAGTTGGATCCAACTCCATGGCAGTGAAAGTATTTTTAAATTTTATTAGATTTTTTAAATTAATTTTTATTTTTACATTAACATCTCATGTTGTGAGATGTCTCTGTTATTAAAGAAGTCAGAATCACTTTCTTGTGCCTAAAACTACTGGTTAGAAAGTTAGCAGTGAGACCTGAAGTTACGTTGAACATATTTACAATGTAGTAGAAGATTTGTACCGCATGTCCTGAAACACAGTCTAACAACACAGTGACGTATGTATTTTTTACATGTTATTTCACTTAAAGGCAGTAGCTCTGGAAGGAATCAATGACTCTTTTGTGTGCTCCCTAAAATTTAATGTGCTTTTTTAAGAGTTGGGAATTGCTACAGGGTGTGTGAACTAGTCAAGTTGTGATTCCGTTTAAAGAAAACTATTATGAGAGTAGCAATTTGGAAATAAAAAGTAGGAGAAGGAAAATAATATTTGCTGTACTTTGGAAGTGATAAAATATTTCTTACCATACATAGTGTTCAGAAGACTCTTCAAAGATTGTATAGTCTGACTTCTGTCTGTGTGGTTTGTGAAAAACTCATCTTGTAGAAAGGATTAAGTTTGTGTCACATAAGTTGCCATGTAACATATTTGAAAAGGCACAAAGCCACACAGAAATGTGAACTCACTAAGTCAAATAAATTTAGCTGGTAATAAATAACCTGGCCAATTAGGAGTTTAAACAATATATTTTAAGAAGTTATTTAAAAGTATATTTGCGTATGGTTGCCTTTAAGTTTGTTTTACTATGCAAAATGTAAATATTGTGATGGATGTTCTCTGTGTTGTTGTTGTTGTTGTTGTT
>NW_006921597.1:15205573-15219656 GCF_000298275.1 Orycteropus afer afer | reverse complement strand
GAGGGCAAACAACAACAACAACAACAACACAGAGAACATCCATCACAATATTTACATTTTGCATAGTAAAACAAACTTAAAGGCAACCATACGCAAATATACTTTTAAATAACTTCTTAAAATATATTGTTTAAACTCCTAATTGGCCAGGTTATTTATTACCAGCTAAATTTATTTGACTTAGTGCGTTCACATTTCTCTGTAGAAGTAGACAATTTGTAAGAAAACTTTCTCCCTTAATCTGTCCAACCATTATCTTCACTCAGATTCCATTCAAGCCAATTTCAGAGCTATCTTAGTTATCTAGTGCTGCTATAATGGAAATACTGCAAGTGTGTGGCTTTAACACAGAGAAATGTATTTTCTTACAGTTTAGGAGGCTAGAAGTCTGAATTCAAAGCACCAGCTCCGGAAGGATTTCTTTCTCTCTGTTGGCTCTGAAGGAAGGTCGTTGCCTCTTCAGCGTCTGCTTCCTTGTTCCTTGGAGATCTCCATGTATCTTTGCATCTATCTTACCTCATCTCTCTCTCTCTCTGCTTATTTAATCTCTTTTATAAAAATCTCAGAAAAGATTGATTCAAGATACATCTAATACTAATCCTGCCTCATTAACATAACAAAGAACCCATTCTCAAATTGGATTATAATCACAGGCACAGAGGTTAGGATTTACAACACATATTTTGGGAGGACACAGTTCAATCCATAACATTCCACCCTTTGGCCCCCAAAATTCATGGCCTTGTCACATGCAGAACATATTCACCTCATCACATCATCCTCCCAAAAGTCTTATTTAAATCAACTCCAAGTCTAAAATCTCACCTTCTGACTCATCTAAATCAAATATGGGGTGAGATGTTAATTAAGCATATTCCATCTTGGGGCAAAATTCCTTACCTGAGAACCTATAAAATCTAGAATACAAGTTATCTGCTTCCAAAATACAATGGTAGAACAGGCACATGGCAGACATTTCCATTACAAATGGGAGAAACTGGAGGGAAAGAAGGGCACTAAGCAAGTAAAAAACCCATCAGAACAATTTCCATTAGCTCTCAAGGCTTGGAAACAATTCTCTGTTTTCTGAGACCGTCTAGGCAATGGCCCTGCCCTCCAGACTCTGGTTGTTGGCTGTGCCCTCTGGATTCTTGGTGGAGGCCCCTAAGCTCTGGGCTTCAGCTCTACCTTCTAGACCAACTAAAATGGAAGTTCTGTTCCCTTGGCATTGGTTGGTTTCATTCTCCTATTCCATCTGAGTGGCAGCCCCACCCCCTCAGCTTTGGGCAGTGGTGGCCCCATTACTGTGGCACCCATTAATGGCAGCCCTGTACACCAGGACTGAGTTGGCAGAGATCTGACTCTTTGAAATCTAGGTGGCTGTGGTCCCACCCTTTGAGATCCAGGATGATCTCTGGAGGAATGTCCTTATCTCTTCTGAGCTGCTCTTCCTAGTGATCTAGGCTTGTCTCCCTTCCTCCATCTCTGCTAGCTAGCTGAATTTAATCTCTTATATCTCAAGAGATTGACTGAAGACACCCCATACTAATCCTGTCTCATTAACATAACAAAGACAACCCATTCCCAAATGGGATTATAACCACAAGCATAGAGGTTAGGATTTACAACACATATTTTGGGTGGACATGATTCAGTCCATAGCAGGAAGGTTGCTAGAATGTTTATATACAGTTTCAGAATTTTGGTTATGTAAAACTGGAAAATATTTTCATGGTCTAACAATTTTTCAGTGTTATCGTGTTCATTGTTCTGCTAACCAGAAGGCTGGCGGTTCAAACCCACCAGCCACTCCTTGGAAGGAAGATGGGGCAATCTACTTCCGTAGTGATACTGCCTCGGAAACCCAAGGAGGGGTCGCTATGAGTCGGGTCCGACTCTACGGCACGTAACAAGTGTTCACTGTAAATAGTTTTACCTGAGCTTCTAGTGAAAAAAAAAATTAATGACTTACTCTTTCCCAGACCTTGTAAATGTTTGGAAATATGCATGGAGGAAAATGATGAAAAATTGATCTTGTGAGTAGTTATTGAAATCAGTAATTAAAGTGAATTTTATTTTCTGTTACTGCTCAGTTTGTGATTAACACTAGAAAGCTGTTATCTTTCCATTTAACTGTAACTGTTTCTAGTTCTTGAAGCATTTTATAATGTAACCATTGCTCTTTCTTGTCTGCCTGTCTCACATGTTTAACTATCTTCTAGAGATTGTCTGATTGTTGTCATTGTTTTAGGCTTTCAAGATGAATCTGGAAAAACTCAGCAAGCCTGAACTCCTGACACTATTCAGTATTCTTGAAGGAGAGCTTGAAGCAAGGGACCTTGTTATAGAAGCTTTAAAGGTATGTTAAAAGAAAAAAAAAAGAGAAGTCATCATGTTTTTTAAAGTGTTTCAGTGGTTATAATTTATTGAACTAGGATATTTCTATAGCCCCCACTGAAATCAGTGAGCTGGGTGTACATAGTGATACTTGCTGTAGGTAGCCATCTATGTGGTGTGATTTCTGTACTCCAAAATAGTCCCCTTAGTCTCAGCTGATGCCTGGACCTTGAATTTCATTTTTTTTTTAGCATAGAGGACCTTTGCTTGTTTTTGAATTCTGACCCCTTTGAGAAATTAATGATACCGGTTTCCTCAAAAATGTGTGTACACATATGCACAAAATTCCAGCTGTGATCTGGAAGATCAAGGACTGCATGAAGACCATAGGTGGATGCCCTGGAATCCATGGATGTTATAAAAGTAATAATTAAGAATGGTTACTTTTTTTTTTTTTTTTTAAAGTATTTGGTATCTGTTAAAATTCAAAGGAGCATAATAACTTTCCAATGTCGTGAGTCCTTTATACCTTGATATAAAGTCTGTCTTGAGAGCACATTTAGACAGGAATAGAAGAGACCATAAGGGTATGTGTGTGAGTACTAGCAAGATACCCCCAAAAGGGAAGAAGGGGGAAGAGCCAAACAAAATGTAGTCCCTACAAAGTGCAACTGGGTCTAAATACCTGAGAAGATTTTCATAGTCTAAAATTTTAGCTAGAGGTTATATTGATGTACCTTCCTAAAGTTCATCAGTGAAAGCTTTATGAAATTATTTATTGTAGTTTTCAAAATTATCCTAGCATTTATTGAATAAAAGAGACATTTGTATTAGTATTTCATGTGTGTTCTTATAAGCTGCTTTGTTGAAGATTCTTCTATAGCAACAGAGATCATTTTCTCATTGTCATTCTAGGAGGCTTAGAGAATCAGTGATTTCCTAAGTGTTCAACAATAACCACTCAATAGAGTTCATACAAAAAGCTGTATCTTTTCTTTAGCTTTTTTTTTTTTCTCATCCTACACTGATGATAGTAAGTTTTTATTTAATCATGGTTGGATAATCTTTTCTTGGATTGTTTTGAATTTATAATTGTGATAAAAATAAAATCTGTGCCTACATATTTCTGTGTGGTACTAGGTTTAGAGTGACATACTAATTTATTTCTTTTATGACTGACTGATGAAGACTAACATTTCTATCGAATTAGATATGCCCCAGAGTACTTAATCATTGAAAATTATTGTTTTTGTTTGTTTGTTTTCCCTTGTAGCTTTGTAATATGTAGTAAGTAATCTTCAGTGGTTTCATTTCTCCAGAGTATACAAGGCAGTTCCTTTCTAATATGAGGGGGATAAAACCAAAAAAACTCACTGCTGTCCAGTCAGATCCAACTCATAGCAACTCCTCCTTTGGTTTCTGAGTCAGTGTCTCTATGGAAGTAGATTGCCCAGTCTTCCTTCCAAGGAGTGGCTGGTGGGTTTGAACCACCAGCTTTCTGGTTAGCAGTCACATGCCTTAGGCGCTACACCACCAGAGCTCCCGTGTAATACTTTACAACTTGCATAATGCTCTAGCAGTTTAGGATTCATTTTTTCTTTGCTCTTTATTTATACTCCTGTAAGTACATTCCATGTACCCCTGTCCAAGAAGTAGTTCATGATTGCCAGACACTAGGCAATGAATGAATGTCTCTAGTGTGTCCCCACCAGTGCTTAACATTTTAATTGTTAACTGCCAACATATATTACAAATAAACATTCATTCCATTTGGTGACTCATTTCTGCCATATCCACAGGCCTTCCCCTTTGGTCACAATTGGTAATTTCTCTTCCCTCTCCTGTAAGTCCCTGAAAACCCTTTTCTATTTCTCATAGCTGTGACTCACTATTATCAGAATTCCTAACCTTCTTAACCTAACCAGGATGCCCTGCCATTCTTACCCCACGTTTATCTGATCAATGAAGAAAAAAGAAGAAGAAAGATTGAGGAAAGTTTGAGCTCATTCCTAATGCTTCATTCCTAATGCTATTGTTATTCCTACTTTCCTCCCCCAGTTTTCTTCTGAAGCCTCTGGCTCCCAGCTCCGTAGGAGTTATCAGCAGGGCTTAGAACTAGAAGCATTCCATGGCCTGGGCTGAAATAGGAAGAACTTTGTTCATAGTAACCCCTTTGAGAACTCAAAGTATTTTCTAGGCGCAGCGTTATTATAAATAGCAAATAGATTTTATGAAACTATAATAGTTTGGCAACATGTGTTAATCAGACTAACCCAAGGATCTACCCCTATTTGCTCTGGGACTCCAGAAAGCAGTTTCCCATAAATATCACCAGCTGGCGTATACAAAAACTTATGGGCCTACTCATAATTGGGTGGAGGTAGAGATGGCTGTCTCTACTGGGAAAATCAGACCTTATTTTCTATAGTTTTGTGTGTATGTGTGTGTGTGTGTGTATCCTCACTACTTTTCAGCCATCTTGTAACCATACAAACCTGTAGAGTTTTATGTTTTGGTAATATCCTCAGCACTAGCACAGGGCCTGGCGATAGATGCTCAATAAATATTTATTGAACAAATGAAAAGATTGTACCACTGTGGTGTATGGCTTTAAAAAATTACCAAAATACTTCAAAGCGAGTGGTATGAATTATTAAATTTTACAGCCTGTTCTTATGTGCTCTACAACATACTTCCTTCTGGTTTTAATGTTAACAGATGCTTAGGTGGTTTCTTGCACATGTTTTCCTAAAATACATTTTTTCTTCATGAATCCAATTATAGGCAGCTTCTGACAAGTTGAAAGAGCAGCTTGAGAAGCAAGAGCTATAATTAAAGGAGCATTTTGATATAAGATACCATTGAGAATCAGGCACAAGTGTTATATTTAGTCTGTGCATGCCGTCTGTAGATGATAAAGTTATCTTCTGAGGGTTAAACTGTATGCAGTTGAGGTGAAATGAATAGCTTCACCAGACGTGGGACATCTTTAAACAATCTATTGTTAAATAAAGTAAGTGGCAAGTGGGATCAAAATTGTTTCAATTTATTTAGAAAAGCAACTGCCCTACCAGATTCTTTAAGTTGCAATGAAATCTCTTTTTATATTTGGAGTAGTTTTTTGTTTGCTTGTTTTATATGTGTGTGTGTGTGTGTGTTGTGTGTGTGTTGTGTTTCAGTAATTGAAGATTTCTATAGCTCTTGCTTAAAAACAAACATCTGTTGGACTTTCTAGACTAATAGGCAGTTTACTAATTTTCTTCCTTTAGTATTATTTTTTCTTAATGTGTGCTTTAGGGGTGGTTTGAAAAGGTTTTGGGTTTTGTCCTGAATGGCTATGGTTGACGTTTTCCTTTTTGTTTCAGTAAAGTTTATCTTTTTTTCCCTCCTTATCTTCAAAATATATTTTTTCTGGACATTTCTTACAAAGCCATATGGTTCATTGTTGCTTCTAAATGAAAGTGGGTCACCCTGGAAGAATTTGATTTATTTAGGGATATATTACAAAGTTACTATAGTTTGTAAGTAGATCCTACTTATAGAGCTGTAATTGTAAAGTAGCATCATTCATTTTCCAAAATTTCTGCAAAGTGCTGTATTGCACTTATACCCTTCTAGAACCCCCATAGTTATGTTCTCTTTCTCCCCAAAATAAAAATGTCTTCACTCTTCTGGTACAGCCAAAACATGTTTGGCATAGAACCAAGGAAGCCAGTAGAAAATAATGTAATATTCATGCTTTCTTATATTTGAAGTCTAATTGCTACAGAGGCCATTTATACTGTATTTGGTCCTAATTGAACTTTATATGAAGGGATTTTCTGTTTTAGAAAGGATTGCATCAGAGAATAACATTCTTTATGAAAATCTTTCCCTTTGACTACTTTATTTTCACGACTGAGAACACTATAGGAATCTCCTTCACAATGGAAGCAAATTGTATTACCTGTGAACTGCGTAAAGTGGGGCAGTGAGGAGAGAGGAAGCATACAGTACAGTTCAGCAAGAGAGACTCAGGTCATTAATTCCACACAAATCTAGGAAATGGCTGCCCAGCATGATCTGTGACTGCTGTAGAGCAGGATGAGGGAACCTTAATCAACAGCATTTTAAAAATCCAAAAAGGAAAGTAGATTTGACTACTAATCTATTACTCTAAATTAAAAAAAAAAAAAAAAACAAGCTCACTGCCTCAAGTCGTTTCCTACTCATAGCAACCCCTGTTGGGTTTCCGAGGCTATAAATCTTTATGGAAGTAGATCGCCTAGTCTTCCTTCCACGGAAAAGCTGGTGGGTTTGAACTGCTGACCTTCTGGTTAGCAGTCAAGTGCCTTATCGACTATACCACCAGAGCTCCTCATTAATCTAAATTAGATTAAATGATTTATTTTTGAAGCTTCCAAATTGAGTGTATTAGATATGCATGTCTTAGATGTGATGCACAGCCACAGTTAGCTATGCCTAATTAGGCTCTACCCTGCATTTATTAGTATCATTTTAAAGCATTCTTTAAATTACTTATATAATGATAAATGGTAAACCATTACAATTTTTATTTAGAATTAGCTTAAGTGATCTTGAATTCTTTTCCAGTGATGCCTCAATCATAAAACAGGTATAACTCTTTTAAAGCTTAGGATGGAACTCTGTTATTTTTGGCCAAAAGCCATTGTAAAACTCCCCAAACAAGCTTTACAGGCAAAAATGTTGGAGACAGGGCAAAGTTTGAAATATATTTGGAATATATGAGACTGTGTAATATGTCACTGTATTAGTTTAACTATTCTGAGTGTTTGAAGCAGTCGGGAGTATTTAAAAAAAAAAACTTGTGGTTGCAGAATATATTGACAGGGAACTTCCAGAAATTCAAGCCAGATTCAGAAGATATGGAACAAGGGATATCATTGCTGATCTCAGATTAATCTTAGCTGAAAGCAGAGAATAGCAGAAAAATGTTTACCTGTGTTTTATTGACTATGCAAAGACATTTTAACTTGTGAATCATAACAAATTATAGATAAATTGCGAAGAATGGAAATTCCAGAACACTTAATTGTGTTGATGGGAAACCAATGAATATACCAAGACTCAGTGGTTCAAATAGAACAAGGGAATATTCCATGGTTTAAAATCAGGAAAGATGTGTATCAGGGTTGTATCCTTTTACCATACTTATTCAGTCTGTATGCTGAACAAATAATCTGAGAAGCTGGACTATACAAGAAGAACATGACATCAGGATTAGAGGAAGACTTATTAACAACCTGCGATATGCAGATGACACAATTTTGCTTGCTGAAAGTGAAGGAGACTTGAAGCACTTACTGATCAAGATTAGTGTGTGAGCCCGAGAGTGGTTCTGGAGAGGCAAAATCATAAGGATGGGCTTCCTAAATGGGTTCTCCAATTTGATTAATTGTAAAGAAACTAGTGACCCTGTCTCTGTTAGTAAAGAGGGCCCCGCTAATCCCTGGCGTGAGGCGGCAACATTAATATGCAAAATAGCACCACCAATAGATCAAGTACTTGTGAGAAGTGAGGCTCTGGGTGATTGCTTATTTGATTCTTTTCTGCAGTTTTGTCAGCATGAGAAGTATAAGGAAGCTGGTTGGTTGGTCCTACTTACATTAGATGAAGTGGTGAAAGAGTGAGATGAGCTCAGGGTTGCTGAGTCACGGCTTAAGTACCGCATAAAAGACCTCAGTGTTTCCAGTTGTGCTCTGAAAGAAAGTGTTATTTCTTCTAGTATCAGAGCTGATATTGCTGAAAACCAAACCCAGAGTCTTATTGTAAGGGTGGCTGAATTACAATGCCAATTAAATTGCCAACCCAGAATGGTGTCTGAAGTTAAAGGGAGGGCACTGACTGGGAAAAAATGGGATCCTGAAACCTGGATTGGGGATATATGGGCAGATAGGAAGATCAGGATATGGAGCCTGTAAATTCTGTTGAATCTCTCCCATCTGAAGGGATTACTGTAAAACCATTATCCCCTTTACTTCAGTTTGATGGGATTAGTCCAGCTGTTCCTGCTGAGTCATTGTCTGAGGCCACGGAAGACATTCCTGAATGTCCTCAGGAACTGCCCAACCACCTATTGTTGCTGCTAGACCTGTAACTAAAGTTAAGTCCAAGCTAGCCCCAAAGGTGAAATAGAAAGTGTGACTGAGGAGGTGGTATGCTGCATCCCAAAAGACCTACTTGATTTTGGTAACATGTACAGACAGAAACCTGGAGAATATGTATGGGAATGGCTACTGAGGGTGTGGGATAACGGTGCAAAGAACATAACATTGGATCTGCAGAGTAGTAAATTATTCAGTATGGCTTTTCTACCCATAAGTCATTGTAAACTCAATGGTGGAATGAGCAACTGAGGAGCTCCTGATTGTAAATGTTATCCACCTGGGTTATTTCTGTTGGGAGTGGTACAACGCAACGTTATGGGAGGCTCACTCTCAAGTGCTTAGAGTTCTGATGCTATGATTGGCTAGTTTGACCACTCTGCCAGGCTCAAAAGGAGGCCCTCTAGAGGCAGAACTCTCTCTGACTGCTGGTTGAGGAAGATGTGCTGCTGAAAGAGACACGGGCTCCTGAGACACGCATTGCTGGGAAAGAGATGCAAGAGACACGCATTGCTGAGTGAGACACCGAGGGACCAGCACTGCTGGGAAAGAGACTGTGAGAGACTGATGGCTGAGGGATGGTGGTTTGGGAGAGAGACTGAGCATTTTTCCTGACCTTGAATTGTAGCCTGTGGTGCTTCCCTAATAAACCCCATAATCTGTGAGCTCTGTGTGGCCACTGCAGTGAATTATCGAACCCAGGAGAGAGGTGGTGGGTGCTCTGGGAGGAACGGTTGGTGAAAGGGCTGGAGGGAGGCAGCATGTCTGACCTGGCAGGAATAGGCCTTGGGCTATTGATGGTGATTCTGTCTTCCTCTTGTGGGATTAGAGGAGGTCATAACATGTGGCCTCCTTGCTGTTTTAGCAGGATCAGTCTGAGTTTATTGATTTAGGACCCCACTCTCAGTACCAAATGTGTTAGACTGGGTTCTCTAGAGAAACAAAACCAATAAAGCTTATATAGAGAGAAAAGGAGAAATTTATCTTAGGAAAATGGCTTACACACTTACAGAAGCTGGCAAGTCCAAAGTTCTTGGATCAAACATCAAGCTGCAGGCTTTTCCCGACTCTCGCAGCTGCAGGGGCTGAGGTGCTCAAGGTTGGCAGGCAGTACACCGGCTATTGACTCCAACAAATGACGAATCCAAGATCACCAGGCCAAATGGTGGATTGTTTGCTCAGGGACATTTGTAGGCAGCACAGCAGAATTCTGATCCACAGAAGAGTGTCTGTTTTCCCAGGATGTCCATAAATATACTGGAAGCAGGCCACACCCCTAGGGAAACTCCCTTTCAACGGACTGGCTGCTAAAAACATATTCATCTGATCCCATCATGGGAATAACCACATCACAACTGCTTAAACCACACAGAATTGTGGTCCAGCCAAGTTGACACACAGCTCCAACTATCGCAATTAGAGACTACAGCCTTCAGTATGGATTGTACCTCAACATAAAGAATACAAAAATCCTCACAACTGAACCAATAAGCAATGTCATGATAAATGGAGAAAAGATTGATGTTGTTAAAGATTTCATTTTACTTGAACCCACAATCAACACCCAAGAAAGCAGCAGTCAAAAAATCAAATGACTTATTGCATTGGGCAAATCTGTAAAAGACCACTTTAAAGTGTTAAAGGATATCACTTTGACCCAAGCCATGGTATTTCCAGTAGCCTTATATACATGTGGGAGCTGGACAATAAATGAAGACCACAGAATTGATGCATTTGAATTGTGATGTTGGTGAAGAATATTGAATGTACTGTGGACTGCTAGAAGAACAAACAAATCTGTCTGGAGGAAATTCAACCAGAATGCTCCTTAGATGTGAGAATGGTGAGTCTTCATCTCTTGTACTTTGGTCATGTTGTCAGAAGGGACCAATCCTTGGAGAAGGATATCATGCTTGGTAAAGTAGAGGGTGGGCAAAAAAAGGGAAGACTCTCAATGAAATGGATTGACACTGTGGCTGCAACAGTGGGTTCAAGCATGGTGATGATTTTGAGGACGGCACAGGACCAGGTGTTATTTTGTTCTGTTGTACATAGGGTCACTATGAGTCATAACTGACTTGACGGCACCTAACAACACAAGTGTTACATATGTGTCTGTAATAAGACAATAAATGATTTACTTTGCTGAAAATATTTTTAAGTAATAGTTGTAATTATCATTAAGGACCTTTTGACAATGCAGTATATAAAAACTCACTGCTATCAAGCCAATTCTGACTCATAGTGACTCCCAGTGAGTTTCTGAGGCGTTAAATCTTTACAGAAGTAGATTGCCTTATCTTCTTTCCATGAAACAGTGGTGGGTTTGAACTGGAAACCTTCTGGTTAGCACTCAAATGCCTTAGGCATTGTGCCACCAGGGCTCCTTATATGCAATATATAGAGCAAAATAAAAGTTACCAAGGAAGTTGCTATGGCTCAAGAACATCACAAATAGAAGTGTACTGTAAGTTCAGGGTTTGACATCTCCTTTTGGTCATGACCTTGTTCCTATTATGGAAGCAGATTATTATAATAAAGGCCAGGGTAAGATAAGGAAGGTAAAATTGAACTATGCAATCACCATGCTTTGTTCTGTACTAGTCACCCTGTAAAGAGTGTTTGCATTGAAACAAAAATAAAATCATATTAACTTAATAATAGATCTGTGAGTATGCTTAAATGGACTCAAAGTTGAAGCATTCTTTGGCATCCATAAATCTGGACTTAACAATTCTTAAGCCAAAAATGATCCTATTTTGATAGATGATTTTTAGGAAGAAGTTTTAAAATTGTGGTACATAGTTTAAATCATTGATAAAGATCACATGAACATGGGCTATAACCAAGAGAAATCCAATTCTGCTTTGAGAAGAACTGGAATATTGGGAAGCAAATACTACTTTAGGGAATTGAATTACTATATAAAGCTTCTAGATTTACATTTATAACCTTTTTTAAAAAACATATTTAAAAGGGAATTAAACAGTGACCAAAACTTTAGAGTGTTTTTTATAGAGTAGCTGATACTCTTTTATTCCTACTCTCTCTGAGTAAAGTTCATACATCAAATCCTAGCTTTTCAAAACAGAAACATAAAGGTAATTTCTAGGTACTACAAAACTATCAATCAGACCATTCAATTTAGCATAGCTGTTAAGAGCATGAGATTTCAAATCTGCCTTAGGTTTGAGCTTTCTCACTTAATTGTCGTGTTACCTTTAACATGTTATTTTACTCTGTAAAGTTTATCTATAAATAGTTTGGTTGTTGTGAAGATTAGGTACTCTGGTGGCATAGTGCCTAAGGCATTGACTGCTAACTAGAAGGCTAGTGGTTCAAACCCACCAGCCACTCCTTGGAAGGAAGACTGGTCAGTCTCTTTCCATGGAGATACCGCCTTGGAAGCCTGAGGAGGGGTTGCTATGAGTCAGAACTGACTTCATGGCAGTGCGATGGCTTTGGGTTTGGGCTGTGTGTGTGTGTGTGTGTGAAGATTAAGTGAGATAGCAAATGCTAAACAAGGTACTCAGTTTTCATTAACTGTTGGTTACTATTATTAGAATATAGGATTCAAAGTCTATCTATTTAGGATAAAAGGTATATTTTATAAAGCAAGAAATACTGATCATATGCTGTCCTTTGTAAGGAATATGAGTTCTTACCTTTCAATTAAATATTTGTTGTTATCAGCAGAGTTTGTACTTTAGCTTGTTTTTCTTATGGAAATTGATGGCTCTGAGTTGATCCACACCCACTCCTACAACCAAAAGCATGTATTTTGAGACAGCTGGCAAGGGTTAAGGGTGACCTCTGGGGCATGGAACAGATGTTATGTTATATTCTTTCTCTCTTTTTATAATATAATGAAAACAGGAAGTAACAGTGATAATGTGATAGCCTTTTTAGCAGAACTGATTTTTTCCCATTGATTTCCTTATTTACTCATCTATTATTGATTTGGCATACTGTTATTTTTTAAAAACAGCTTTATCGAGGTGTAATAGAAATACAATAAACTGTATTTGTTTAAAGTATACAAATTGATAAGTTTTGATATATATATGCAACCATCAAACTATTACTACAGTCAACATTGTGAACACAACCATCACCCTCATGATTTTCCTTGTACCCCTTTGTAACCACTCCTGCCCAACCTTTTCCACTCCTCTCTCCCAACCCCCAAAACTACTGATATTCTATCACTAGAGCTTAACTTATATTTTCTAAATTTTTACATAAATGGTATCATACAGAATGTACTCTTTTTTTTGAGGCAGGGGGCTGTCTTCTTTCAGCATAATTATTTTGAAATTCATTTGTATTGTTTTGTATATTCATAGTTTTTTTCCTTTTTCTTGTCTGGATATACCACATTTGTTTATTCATTCACCTGTTGGTGAACATTAAGGTTGTTTCCAATTAAGGACTGTGTATTATAAATAAAGCTGCTATACAAGTCTTTGTATGGACATACATTTTCATTTCTTTTGGATAAATGCCTAGGAGTAGAATAGCTGTGTAATATAGCAGGTATATTTTTAACTTTTTAAGAAACTACTAAGCTGGTTTCCAAAGTGATTGTCACCATTTGACATTAGTATGAGCCAGTCCTTTTCATTTTAGCCATTCTAAAATCAAAATTGACTTCACAGCAGCTGGTTTTTAATATGTATGCCAATATCTCATTGTAGTTTCAATTTATATCTCCCTAATCACTGATGACTCAGAAGGAAGGTTGGGCAATCTACTTCCGTAGTGATACTGCCTCGGCAACCCAAGGAGGCGTCGCTATGAGTCGGGTCCGACTCGACAGCACATAACAACAATAACAATCACTGATGATGTTGAGCATCTTTTTTTAAAGGAAAAAAAAAAACTTTTTATTGTGATTTGGGTGTAAGTTTACAGAGCAAATCAGTTTTCCATTCAGCAGTCACACACATTTTATTTCATGTCATTGATTGTAATCCCCTCAATGTGACATCACTCCTCCCACATCCTCCCTGTGTTTCTCATTTCTATTCCTCCTTCTCTCCTAACCCTTCCTACCTTCTGAACTTTGTCCTTGGGCAAATGCTGCCCTTTTGATCTTGAATGGTTGATTGTTCTAAGGAGTGTCTACCTTCCTAAAGTTATTGTTCACCTTGTAGACCTATTATTTGACTGAAAAAAAAAGTTCAGTTCCAGGTCTGAAGGGTAAACATAGTCTTGGGGGTTTCACCATTCTCTGTTCGACCAGTAAGTCTGGCCTTTTTAACAATTTTGAGTTCTGTTCCACACTTTTCATCCCCTCTATCCAAGATCTCTTATCATGATCTTATCATGGTCAGCAGTGTTAGCCAGGCACCATCTGTTGTTGTTGTTATGTGCCCTCAAGTTGGTCCCCATCCTTGGGTTGCTGAGGTATTATCACTACAGGGAAATAGATTACCCAACCTTCCTTCCAAGGAGTGGCTGGTGGGTTTGAACCGCCAGCCTTCTGGTTAGCAGTCAAGTGCCTTAAGGCACTATGCTACCAGAGCTCCTAGGCACCATCTAGTTCTGATGTAAGGTTCATAGAGGCTGAGGTTCAAGTGGTCCATTAGTCCTTTGAATAATTTTTCCCCTATGTGAGC
>NW_006921597.1:15175831-15204673 GCF_000298275.1 Orycteropus afer afer | reverse complement strand
GGGCGACTTTAAAATCAGGATCTCCTCAGTTGCTAATAGCAATTCCCACCTTGGAGTTTACAAAGACTTATGGGTAGAAAAGCCACACTAAGTAATTTACTACAGCGCAAACATCTTTTATTTTATTTGCAATCTGTGTTGTTTTCTTTGGTGAAGTATCTGTTCAGATCCTTTCCTGTCCTTTTAAATTGAGTTATTTTCTTTTTATTGAGTTTTAAGAGTTCTTATTTATCTGAATACAAGTTCTTTATCAGATACATGCCTTGCAGACATTTTCTACCAGTCTGTGGCTTGTCATTTCATTCTCTTAACTTTCCTCTCTTATCTTTTGAATAGCATGTTTTCTTTTTATGTGTGTGTGTGTGTGTGTGTGTGTGTGATGTCTAAGAAATCTTTGCCTAACCCAAGGTCAGAAAGGTTTTTTCCTAGAAGTGTTACATTTTAGGTTTTACATTTAGGTCTATGATACAACTTTAGTTTTCTATATGGAGCAGTTTGTTTTTGGAGGGTGGTTTATTTGTTTATTTTTTCGCATATAGATATCCAGTTGTTTCAGCATCCTTTGCTGGAAAGACTGTCCTTCCTCTACTGAATGGCCTCTGCACCTTTATCAAAGTCAGTTACCTGATACATGTTTATCTGTTCCTCAACTCTGTTCTGTTCTGTTAATCTATTTGCCTACCTCGATGCCAGAACCACATTGTCTTGATTACTGTAGCTTTATAAGTCTTCAAATCATGTAGTGTTAGTCTTCCAAATTGTATTGTTTTTGAATCTTATTTTGGCTATTCAGGTCTTTTGCATTTTCATATGAACTTTAGAATCAAGTTGTCAATATCTACGAAAAAAGCCTGTTAGGATTTTGGCTGGGATTATGTTGAATCTATAGGTCTGTTTGGGGAGAATCTAAGCTATGTTGAGTTTTCCAGTCTCTAAATATCTTCCGTAGTGATACTGCCTCGGAAACCCAAGGAGGGGTCGCTATGAGTTGGGGCCGATTCGACGGCAAATAACAACAACAACAACAAATATGGTACATTTCTCCAATTACTTAAGTCTTTTCTTCATTATATATATCTTTCACATCTTTTGTCTGGATTATCCCTAAATATTTCATATTTTTGAAGATATAAATGGCATTATTTTTTATTTTAAGGAGCTCTGGTGGTATATCATTAAGGCATTTGTCTACTAACCAAAAGATCACTAGTTTGAAACCACCAGCCACTCTGTGGCAGAAAGATGAGGCAATCTGCTTCCTATAGCCTTGAAAACCCAATGGGGGTTGCTGTGAGTTGGAATCGACTCAGTGTCAGTGAGTTTGGTTTTTCTTTTTGAGTATACAGAAATGAAATTGGTTTTTGCATATTGATCCTGTATCCTACCAACTTTCTAAACTCACTTATGAGTTCTAGTGTCTTTTTTAAAATTTGCATTGGATTTTCTTACAATCATGTTATCTGCAAATAAAGATAGTTTTACTTCTTTCTTTTTAATCCATAAAAGAAAAACAACCAAACCCACTACCGTTGAATCAATTCCAACTCATAGTGACCCCCATTGGGTTTCCAAGGCGGTAAATCTTTATGGAAATAGATTGCCCAGTCTTCCTTCTGAGAGTGGCTGGTGGGTTTGAACCACCAACCTTCTGGTTAGCAGTCAGTTGTTTTAAAGCACTGTGCCACCAGAGGTACCTTCTTTTTAATCCAGATACCTATTATTTCTTTTTCTTGCATTATTGTACCAGCTAGAACCTCCAATAGAAGTGGTAAGGACATCCTTGTATTTTGTTCCTAATCTTAGAAGGAAAGCTTCAGTCATTTATCATTAAGTGTGATGTTAGCTATAGGCTTTTCACTGGTGCTCTTTATCATGTTGAAGTTTTCATCAGAAATGGATTTTTGTCAGATGCTTTTCTCCATTTACTGAAGACATAATTGATTTTTATGTCTGCTTTTTACCTGAAATATTGTCAGAAAGAAAGTTTTGTACCCTTTCTCTTCTATTGACCTTTTTGAGATCATGTAGAGTGGTATAGAGGAACTTTTACAGCTTTGTTCTCCTACTCTTTTTAGAACCTAGAATTCTATAATTTAATTTTTAAAATTTTGCTAAGTGGAGTCCAGTTATTAAATTTTCCCAATGGCAAAACTTGTAGTAATTTAAAAATGGTAAATATATTTTTTTTAAAGAAACAAATACCACCTCTGGTGCTTTTATGAACTCCTTTAAATCTGTTCTATCCTTTTTCTTTAATAGTTTATTGATTTCTTATGATAAATTATTTTTTCCAAAGAGGAAGAAAAACATTTCCTGATAGAAATATTATTACCTCCTTCCTAGGAGTAGTACAAGTAGTTGATCCATTTGAAACCATTTAAAATATTATCTTTTCATGTTAAAACATTTAAATTGATTTTTAGTGTATCATATCACTATGCAGGAACTAGACATCAAAATGTACCATCTCTTTATTATTCCCTAGCAAGCATTATTTATTTATTTATTTATTTATTTATTTAAATCTGGAAGTACAGGAAGAAGATTCATTTTAAAGGGATGTGTTTTTGGTGACATCCTTATATCCGAATGCTGCTGCAGAGTCAGTTATTGCAGAATTGGTAGACTTAGTATTGCTTCTTTGTTATCCTTTGAATAAAAAGTTCAATGTTGGTTACTTTTAATGAATTGTCAAATCTAGGATACACATTTATTGAAGCTAGTTGCTATAGTCTACATGACTTCATGTAAAAATTCACTTCAAAAAAAGCTTTTCCTTGAGCTACTTCTGGTTACCCCAAAACAGGCTATGTTAAAATAAGAGCACTTAAGAAAATATTGACATTTATATAGTTTAAGTGTTAATAGTGCTTGTCCTTGAATAGTGGAGTCATAATGTTAATTTTGAAATGTTTACTTGAAATTTCAGTATTATATATAAATCACTTTTATATCAAAAATACTTGTTTTTAAATAGTAGTGATCATATACAGCACATCCTTGTTCAAATCTGTTTATTACTAATCTTACTCTAAAAAGATACTATTAAAACCCACTGCCATTAAGTCAATTCTGACTCACAGCATCCCCTTTTGGGTTTCCAAAGCGGTAAATCTTTATGAAAGTAGATTGCCACATCTTCCTTCTGCAGAGTGGCTAGTGGGTTTGAACCACCAACCTTCTGTTTAGCAGTCAAATGCCTTAGGCACTGTGCTATAGCAACTAGTTAAGTGCCTTACAATCAGCATTTAAAGAAAAATGAAGTACATAAGAAAATATTACAGTATAACATGATATACAGTATAAACATAGTTTAGTAAAACATATATTTAGTATATTTAAGTGAAATTTTTGTTTTCATTAATATATGTATGTGGATGTGTACATATATCCTGGATTGTGGTGAAGTGGTGGAATGCTTATCAAAAAGGTTTGAAAGACATCTTTGGTGTGATAAACAGGTATCTTCATCACAGTCTTCCTTTTTTTTACCCCCTCAACTCTGAAAGCTTTTTTAATTTGATAATTTAGGTTGGTTTTTTAGGAAGAAAAGCTGAGTTATTTTGGGTGGGTTGGAAAAGAATAATTTATCTGAAATAATTTAACTATAGTTAAATTATTAACTATAGCTAACACTTTTCCTACAACCTGAATAATACCAGGGCTCCTTAAAGAGAAGGAAAGATAGATAAAGAAAGATGTATAATATGGAGCATTCTCCAAGGTGTACCAAATGAAAAAATAAGTCACAGAACAGTGTACATAGTAAAACAAAAAAGAAACAACGTTATGTTGCAACTGGTGAAGCCAGAAATACATCTCACAAAGCCTCTTCCTTCCTTCCCCTGGCATGATTCTCTTGAGAATGATAGAAGCTCCCAAAATGGTCTGCTCTAGAAAGAGAATGAAGTAAGTGAGAGGAGAGTATCAGGTTCAGTGGTGGGGTGTGGGGCGCTCTTGCAGAAAAGAGCCAAAAGAAGCAGCAAAGGCTGGTCATTTGTATGTATGGGCCATTCAGATGTTGGGTTATAAACAGTGGACTGCATCTTAAGTGATTCTGTGTCTTTGTTCCATGCAGGGAAGCATTGAGCTCCCTATATAAAAGCTAGCTGCTAAAAATAATTAGCTGGTATCAGCTACTTGCTGTTCATCTTTTTTATCACATGTCATCATCATTCACAATACAAATTGTGGCAGTTAGGGGTTCTGTACCTAATTGATGAAGTTGCCAGAGGAATAAACAAAATTCTCTAGCATTTGCCTATAGGCTCTGTTTTTCTTATACCTTTGAGGAGAGAAGGGGGAAATTCAGATAGTAAAATGCTACCTGTTTAGAGAACTCAGAGTTCTCCAGCAGTTGATGGGAGGCTTCAGAAAAAATTTACAGCAGTGGGGAATTTCATTACATTTGTTCAGCTTGAAACTAAAACAAATAAAAAAGGGAAACAGCTTATTCCTGTTATTTTGACTTCCTCTTATTGTGTCTTCCTTGCATGTGTTAGCCTTGTGATTTTTTATTAATCAGAGGTTATTTCTAGGTGCCTCCATAAAGAGAAAAGATGCAAAGGAAGACACAAAGAGGTTGCTAAAACCCATGAGTCATCATTTAGTCTTTTAGTTCAGACAGTTTAAGAAATAATTTGGAAGATAAGAGGAAAACATTTTGTACGTTTGCAGAGACTCTTTATGGAAAGGGGAGCATTTTGAGAATGAAGCTGTGAATTTTATTATGAGAAATAATTACCTTAGAAAACCATAGTAATTTATCTGTTCTATCAGACTATTTTCATATATACAATAGGAAGAATGTTAGAGGATGTTAATTTCAACAGTATTGTTTATTACAGTTTTGAAAAACTATAAGCAGCCTAAATGTGCATCAATAATATATGACTATATAAACTGGTATATGTTGTTGCTGTTAGATGCTGTCAAATCAGTTCCAGCTCATAGAAGCCCTATGTACAACAAAACAAAACACCACGTGGTCCTGTGCCACATAATGGTAAGCTCTTTGTTCAACAAAAAACTGAGTTTGTTGGTAGAAATAAGTACTGTTACGTTGTTATTCAGAAGGCTCTGTCTTTATTGATTGGAAGCTTGTAGAGATTTTCTTCTTTTTCTATACAGTCTTATTCTAAGTTTAATGCCTCAGAATCATTGCTGTATTTTAGCACATTGTTGTATAATCACTGGGTCAGTCCATCTCAGTGAGAGTCTTCCTCTGGTTCACTGACCTACTTTACCAAGCATGATGCCCTTTTCCAGGAACTGATCCCTTCTGATAATGGTCCAAAGTATGTAAGATGAAGTCTTGCCATCCTCCCTACTAAGAAGTATCCTGGATGTACTTCCATGACAGATTTGCTCATTCTTCTGGAGAAGACTAATATATTCAATGTTCTTAGGCCAACACCATGATTGAAATGTATCAGTTGTTCTTTTGTTTTATATAGGGAGATATAGATAGATAGATACATATACCTTACTGTTGAAAAGTGAGGAGTCCTAGGATGGTGCACAAGATTGGAAATTCAAGTTTAATTCAATTCCAGAGGTGCCTTGGAAAAAAAGACTTGGTGATCTGCTTCCAAAAAATCAGCCATTGAAAACTCTGTGGCACACAGTTCTTCTCTGATGCACATGGGGTTCCCATGAGTAGAAAATGACTCCATGGCACCTGGTACTCGTTATATAAACTGATGCATACATATTATGGAATATTTTGGCATTGCTTTTTTTTCCCCCTCATTAGCAAGAATTAAAAAAGCTACATACTGCCTTAGAAAGATCTCTGTGACACAATAGGTGAAAACAAGTTGCAGAACAGTTGTACAGAATAGTAATATAGTAATATTTATGTAACTAGATGTTTCTACATATATATACATGTGTGTGTGCGTGTATGTGTGTGTGTATGTGTATATACATATGTACCCACCAGCCACTCCTCGGAAGGAAGATGGGGCAATCTACTTCCATAGTGATACCGCCTCGGAAACCCAAGGAGGGGTCGCTATGAGTCGGGTCTGACTCGATGGCACATTAACAACAATAACATGTATATATACACACGTGTGTGTGTGTGTGTGTGTGTGTGTATGCTTGGGAAAAGTTTGAGAGGAGAGGATACTTTTCACTTTAAGAACTTTGGGAGAGAAAGAGATAGATTGTGCTCAGGAAGGACTTTGGTTTTATACTGTTAAAATTTTTATGAGAATATACTCACTAGTGGTGAAATTAATAAAAATTATATTTGTAATAAGTATAATATGAGCAGCAGAATGGGAAGGAGTTAGAAATTTTTACTTTTTACTGTCTTCTCCTGTATGAGGAATTTATACTCTTCGTATAATTCTGTGTTGATTCTATAATACAGCCAAGGGCATGGAGACAAGTACAGCATGCCTAGGGAAAGCCTGAGCTTCCGTACCCTTGATTTTCTCCCAAAAGAGCAAAGAGTCCATTTCTCACTAATTTTCACATTCTGCCTTTGTGCAAGATACCTAAATGTTATTCTTTCAAAGCAAATTTTTTCACAGGTCATGAACTTAAGCTACATGAAGCTGACAGCATATGTACAAACATCTGCATGATTAAAATTTTAATTTTTTTATTATTATCATAGCAGGATACTACAACTCTTCAAAATATTTTGCCTATCTTTAGTTTCATAAATTTAGTGTTCAATTTCATAATTTCATTGTTTAACAAAAAAAAATTATGTTTTCTGCCTCTGAAAGCCAACTGTACCCTATGAATTGTAAGATTATATGTTACCTTTTAAAATCTAACTCAATACCTAGTAAGCTCTTTGTTCAACACAAGACTGAATTCATTGGTAGACATAAGTACTGTACGTATTTATGTTGTTATTAAATTCAGAAGGCTCAGTTTTTACTGACTGGAAACTTGTAGAGGTTTTCTTCTTTTTCTGTACAATTCTGTTCCAAGGTTAATGCCACTACCTGCCCTCTTGATCCATCCTTTCTCTGTTTCTTTATAACTTTACTCATATCCATTATCCATTTTCTCCTTTTAGCTCTCCAAATTCTTCCCTTCTACTAGCTCTTGTCCTTGGCCCAAAGCCTATCTGGAGATAGGTCTCCATTCTGTACTTTTTTTTTTTTTTTTTGAAAAATAAAACCACCTCAGTCCTGCCTTCCATATGAGCTACTCTGTCTCTCTCCCTCTCTTCACACTCAAATATTTCAGTGTCATTTGTACTCCTGCTTCTAGTTTATCACCTGCCATCCCTCATTTTGTCTTTTGCTTATACTACTCCACTGAAATCTCACCTTTAGAGGTTACAAGTAACCTCTGTTGGCTTCTTTTAATTAGATTGCCTAACGTTTCTTCAACATTAGACAATATTGATGATCACTTTTCAAACTTTTCTTTCCTTGGTTTCTGTGGTACTGTTGTCTTGGCTCTTCTATTTGTCTTTCTCAGACTCCTTTGCCTTTTTCCTCCCACATGACTCTTAAATTTGATTCCTCTGTGCCTGGATTAAGTGTCCTTCTAAGTGTGCACACTATGCAAAATCTATTGCATTGTGGCACTTTTCATAACTAGAGTGTAATCCGTGTGGTATTGTCTCTTGCTGTCTAGACTTTTAAGATCCTAAAGGGAAGAGGTCAAAATGTTTTGGGTTTTTTTTTTTTTTTTTAACATTTTATTGTGGTTTGGGTGAAGTTTACAGAGCAAATTAGTTTTGCATTCAACAATTTATACATATTTTGTTTCATGACGATCCCTTCAATGTAACAGCTTTTTATTTTCATTTGCCCATCTTTCCTGCACCTTGCTGCCTTCTGAACTTTGTTTTTGGTCTCATATGGTTGATTGTTCTGAGGAACATCACAAGTATTACTGTTTAATTTATAGACTTATCTGTTTGGCTGATGTGGCACGACTCAAAATGAGTAGAAACAGATGCAAACATCCATTAATAATTGGAACATGGAATGTACAAAGTATGAATCTAGGAAAATTGAAAGTTCTGAAAAATGAAATGGAATGCATAAAGACTGATATCCTAGATATTAGTGAGCTGAAATGGACTGGTTTTGGCCATTTTTTAATCAGACAACCTTATGATCTACTCTGCGGGGAATGACAAATAGAAGAGGAATGGTGTGGCATTCATCGTCACAAAGACTGTTTCAAGATCGGTCCTGAAGTACAGTGCTGTCAATGATAGGTATCCATATGCCTCCAAGGAAGGCTAGTTAATACCACTGTTATTCAAATCTGTGCACTAACCACCAAAGCCAAAGATGAGGAAATTGAAAATTTCTACCAACTTCTGCAGTCTGAAATTGACTGAACATGCAGTCAAGATGTGTTGATTATCACTGGTGACTGGAATGCAAACGTTGGAAACAAAGAAGAGTTACTGATAGTTGGAAAATACAGCCTTGGTGATAGAGCTGACTCTGGAGATCACATGATAGAATTTTGCAAGACCAATGACTTATTCATTGCAGATACCTTTTCTCAACAACATAAATGACGGCTATACACATGAACTTCACTAGATGGAATACACAGGAATCAGACTGACTACATCTGTGGCAAGAAGTGATGGAGAAGTTCAATATCTTCAGCCAAAACAAGGCCAGGAGCTGACTGGGACACACCATCCTGCTCATATGCAAGTTCAAGTTGAAGTTGAAGACAATTAAAACAGGTGCACAAGAGCCAAAATATGACCTTGATAATATCCCTCCTGAATTTAGAGACCATCTAAAGAATAAATTTGATGCATTGAACACCAGTGACCAAAAACCAGAGGAATTGTGGGATATCAAGAATATCATCCATGAAGAGACTTCTGGTAAAATGGTGGAATAGGCAGACAAGCTACACAGACCCTCTTCAACAGAGAAAAGAGAAAGCAATTGACAAAGATACAGAGGATAATACTGGAGCCATGAGCTTTGAAAGGAAGTATACAGAAGTGTTTTAGGTACCAACTAGTGGAAAAACCTCAATGAAAACAGTGAGTATGGAGATGATTGGAGCTGTGGACTGTCAGCTACTCTGACGGGAGTAACAGACTGAATATTTCCAAATGCTATTGGGACCTGAGAATTGACCTAAAGATCAGCCCTGGTTGCCAAGGGCTGCGGGATGACTGCACTGGTGGCCTATGATTAAGAAGGGAAACAGCAAGGAGTGAGACAACTTGAGCTGTGGGCTTTTGGCTGTTCAGAGGGCATGGCCATTTTGAATGTTTACAGATAGTGGCCATTTTATATATTTAAAGTGACACAGGGTGTAGCCATTTTGATTGTTTACAAGCGGTGGCCATTTTGGATATTTTGAATGTTTACAAGCAGTGGCTATTTGGATATTTATAGTGGCCTAGGGTGCAGCCATTTTGAATGTTTACAAGTGGTGGCCGTATTGAATTTTAAAGTGACAGTATTCTTATTCAGAGTCCAGGGACCTAAAAATAGGCTCCATTTGCCAAGAATGGCAGGTACATATGGGAGGCTGATAACAGGAAAAGAGAGAGGTGGTGACTGTATAAGTGCTGCCAACTAGCAAATAGAGGAGCACAGTACCTTGTAAGAGTAGATAACATCCAAAGAAAATGAAAATCGTAGGCAAATCACTCCAACATACAATCACCAAATAAATATAAACACAAAAATGTAACAATGCCTCAGAGATAACAGAGCATCACAGTCTACACAAAGAAGCAAGATAAACCAGGAGAAACAAGGGATCAGGATACAGACCCAAAACATATCCCTGAGGAAGATGCAGCATTAGAACTCCCTGATAAGGAATTCAAAAGAATTGTATTTAGGTACCTTCAACGGATTGAGAGACAGATC
The DNA here is from genome assembly GCF_000298275.1 of Orycteropus afer afer. NCBI lineage: Eukaryota > Metazoa > Chordata > Mammalia > Tubulidentata > Orycteropodidae > Orycteropus > Orycteropus afer. The sequence goes on along the minus strand of NW_006921597.1, from coordinate 15,194,825 downwards.
AAGGAAAACACTGACAAAATTGAGGAAAACACAGAGAAAACCCTAGAACAATTTCGAAAGACAATACAAGAACAAAATGATAAAATAAATGAAAAATTAGAAATGATACAAAATCTGCAGATAGAAATCCAGAAGGTTAATACTAAATTTTCAGAAATAACACATTGAACAGGCAAGGAGCAGAATTGAATCAATGGAAGGCAGAATTAGTGAGATTGAAAACAAATACCTCAATACTTTTTTAGATAGGGATCAATCAGAAAAATGATCAAAACAAAATGAAGAAAGTGGTTTTAAATTAAAATTTATTTAAATTTTAAAATGGTTCATGTGGGATACCATCACAAGGAATAACCTACATGTAATTGGAATTCTAGGAGCTCTGGTAGCATAGTGCCTAAGGAATTTGAGTGCTAGCCACTCCTCAGAAGGAAGATTGGGCAATCTACTTCCATAGCGATACTGCCTCAGAAACCCAAGGAGGGGTCGCTGTGAGTCGGATCCGACGTAAGGGCAATGAGTTTGGTTTTGGTTTTTTGAATCAGAATTCTAGAACAGGAAGAGACAAATAAAACCATAGGGAAAATTGTCAAAGATTTGTTGGAGGAGAATTTCCCTGGTATGATGAAAGGTGACAAATATATCCATTCAAGAAGTCCAACGAACCCCAAACAAGATAGACCTCAAAAGAAAATCACCAAGACATATTGTGGTGGTTGTTTGTATGTCAACTTAGCTGGGCCTAGTTGAGTGGCTGGGCAGCTGGTGGTACTTATTCCCCATGATGAGACTGGCAATCAATTCCATGGTGGGATCTACCACAAGCAGCTGAGTAGCTGTCTTAGGGAATATGGTCTGCTCAAGCAGAAGCCTTGGAGTATGGTCTCTAGTTTATGGCACGCTTGGACCATGCATGTAGCCCTGTTGTTGTTCAGCAGCCTGCCATGCTCTGCCAACCTTGAGACTTACAATGGACTTAAATTAATGGCCTTCCGTGTGGTTTGATGACATCGGAACTGTGCCTTTTTACTTGTCAACCTTGGGCTTCTCAGCGTCAGCAGCCAGCAGCTGTCTGAGTGAAGAAATGCCTCTAGCTCCATTGGGCTGGGAGCAGGAGGCAGAGCTGGACCCCAAGATTGAGGGGTTTTCACCCAGTCCCTAGAGCCTGGCACTTTGAACTTGGACTTAAAGCCTCCAGACTGTAAGAGAATAAACTCCTGTTTGTTAAGACCATCCTATTTGTGGTATACTCTTGTCAGAGTGGCATTAGGTAACCAGAACACGTATCATCATCAAACTTATCAAAACCAAAGACAAAGAAAGTATCCTGAAAGCAGCATGGGAAAAATAAAAAGTTACCTACAAGGAGCAACCAGTAAGACTAAGCTCAGATTTTTTCAGCAGAAACCATGCAGGTAAGAAGATAATGGAATGGTATATGTAAAACCCTGAAAGAGAAAAATTTCCAACCAAGAATTATATACCCAGCAAAACTGTCCCTCAAACATGATGGTGAAATTAGGACATTTCCAGATAAGCAGAAATTAAAGGAATTTGTTAAAACCAGACCAACCTTACAAGAGATGCAAAGGGAAGTCCTTTGGACAGAGAACCAACATCAGCAAACAACAACTGACCATTAACACATATAATGACATAACCCAGAAACCAACCTAGTTATGGAAGTATCCAAAGTAAATAAGCCTACAAGATTGTCAACAGGGAACCAGAGATATCAATTGACAAATGAGGACAACTACAAACCAAAAAGAGGGGAAAAAATGTGTAGTTACAGAATTTCTAAATGGTAGGGGATTCAAGACAACTGCAAGATAGAAAGGACTGTTCTAAACTTGGGAAGAAAATTGTAAATCACAGGATACCTTCAAAGAAAAATGATAAACCTTTGCATCAAAATGAAAATGAGGACCAGCACAAATATTTAGCATATACTAAAACAGTAGCAACGAAGGAAGTGATAACACGATTCTTAAACAGAGTGAACTCAGCATAGAAAATTATATGAAACAAAGAAATCAGGAACACCACAAGAAAGCACATAACAAAATGACAGCAACAAATTCATACTTGTCAATAATTACATATCTGACAAGGGACTTACTCTCTAAAATTTATAGAAAACTCCAATACCTCAACAACAAAAAGATTAACAATTTAATTTAAAAATGAGCAGAAGATGTGAATAGACACTTCACCAAAAAGGATATTCAGGTGGCCAGCAAATACATGAAGAAATGCTCACTGTCATTAGCCATCAGAGAAATGTAGATCAAAACAACAATGAGATACCATCTCACACCAGCACTAATAGCAAAGTTCAACAAGACAGAAAATAACAAATGCTGGCGAGGATGTGGAGAGATTGGAACTCTCGTACACTGCTGGTGGGACTATAAAGTGATACAACCGGTGTGGAAAACAGTATGGTGATTCCTTAAAAAGCTGGAATTAGAAATACCATTTAAGCCAGCAATCCCATTACTAAGTATATATCCTAAAGAAGTGAGAGTCAGGACGAGAACAGATACATGCACACTCACATTCATCACAGAACTATTTACAATAGCAAAAAGATGGAAACAACCTACCTGCTCATCAACAGAAGAATGGATAACCAAACTATGGTACATACACACGATGGAATGCTGTGCAGCACTGAAGAATAATGTAGAGCCTGCAAAACACCACATAACATGGATGAACTTGAAGGACATTATGCTGAGTTAAATAAATCAATCATAGAAGGACAAATATAGTATTAGTTCACTATGGTTAAAAGTCAAGGAAAGGTTTATCTCTGGAAGGGAACTTTATTTGTTGGTTACCAGGGGTGAGGAAGGGGAGGGGACACTGCAAAAAAAAAAAAAAAAAAAAATGCATTGACCCATGTCACTTTAGTTTTGTGTATTTCACTGCACATAAATTATATTTCAATAAAATGTATTTTTAACAAAGAAAACAGCAAATATATATATACATATATATCATCCAACTGACTGGAAGAGATCCATATTTGTACTAATTCCAAAGAAAGGTGATCCCACAGAATGTGGAATTTATCAAACAATATCATTAATATCACATGCAAGTGAAATCTTACTGAAGATAATTCAAAAACGGTTGCAGCAGTATATTGACTGAGTGCTTCCCGAAATGGAAGCTGGATTCAGAAGAGGATGTGGAATGAGGGATACCATAGCTGATGTTAGATGGATCTTGGCTGGCAGGAAAGAATACCAGAAAGATGTTTACTTAATATGACACAGTCGATGCAGAAGCATCGATTTTGTGGATCATAACAAATTATGGATAAAATTGAGAAGAATGGGAATTCTGGAACACTTGATTATGCTCATGAGGAACCTGCACATAGATCAAAAGGCACCACAGAACAAGGGGATACTGCATGATTTAAAATCAATAAGGGAGTGTGTCAGGGTTGTATCCTTTCACCTACTTATTCAATTTGAATGCTGAGCAAATAATCCAAGAAGCTGGATTATATGAAGAAGAATGTGGCATCAGAATTGGAGGAAGACTCATTAACAGCCTGCGATATGCAGGTGAAACAACTTTGCTTGCCGAAGGTGAGGATGACTTGAAGCATTTACTGATGAAGACTACAGTCTGCAGTATGGATTACACTTCATTAGTAAGAAAACAAAAGTCCTCACATGGATGGAGAAAAGATTGGTTCTACAATCAACTCCATTGGAAGCAGCAGTCAAGACATCAGATGACGTGTACCATTGGGCAAATTTGCTGCAAAAGACATCTTTCAAGTGATAAAGAGCAAAGATATCTCTTTGAAGACTAAGATGCGCCTAACCCAAGCTATGGTATTTTCAATTGCCTCTTATGCATGTGAGAGCTGGACAATGAATAAGGAAGACTGAAGAAGATTCGATGCTTTTGAGTTGTGCTGGAGAAGAATACTAAGAGTCCCATGGACTACTAAAAGGACTAACAAATCTGTTCTGGAAGAAGTGCAGCTGGAATGCTCCGTGGACTTCAGAATGGCCAGACTTTGTCTCACCTACTTTGGTCATTGTTTTGATTACCTAGTATCACTCCGACAAGAATACATACCACAAATGGGATGGCTTGAACAAATAGGAGTTTATTCTCCTACAGTTCAGGAGGATGGAAGTCCAAGTTCCAAGTGCCAGGCTTTAGGGGCTGTGTGAAAGCCCCTCAACCTTGAGCTTCAGCTCTGCCTCTTGCTCCCGGCCCACTGAAGCTAGAGGCATCTCTTCACTCAGGCAGCTACTGGCTGCTGAGGCTAACAAGCCCAAAGTTGACAAATAACATGGCACAGTCCCCCATGTTGCACACACGGCAGGATATTAATTCAAGTCCATGGAAAGTCCCAAGGATGGCAGAGCATGGCAGGCTGCTGAACAACAACATGGCTACATGTAGGATCCAAGTGTGCCATAAGCTAGAGACCATTCCCCAGGGCTTCTCCTTATATACAGGAAGCAGACCACAATGCTAAGGCAGCTACTTAGCTGCTCCCAGTAGATCCCACCATGGAGTTGATTACCAGTCTCATCATGGGGAATACTACATCCAGCTGCCCAGCCACTCCATCAACCCAAGCCAAGTTGACAGACAATTTAATAACCACAGTCATGTTGTCAGAAGGAACCATTCCCTGGAGAAAGATACCATGCTTGGTGAAGTGGCGGGTCAATGAAAAAGGGAAAGACCCTCAATGAGCTGGATTGACACAGTGACTGCAACGATGGGCTCAGGTATAGCAAGGCTCATGAGCCTGGCACAGGACTGGGCAGTGTTTCATTCTGCTGTGCATAGGGTCACTATGAGTCAGAGATGACTCGTCAGCACCTAACTACAACATTGTTTGGCTGAAGGGTGATCTCTGGGAGTGGATTAATTGACCCTAACTTCTAGTGGTTCTCTTTGCTTACTTTGTTTCATTAATTTTTACATTTAAAAAAAAAAAATCTCTTTTGCCATTTTTTTATTCTGGACTGCACTCTAGCTCTGATTAAGCCCACCACAGTGGCTCAAAAGGAAAGCCAATTACTTGGTTCTTTGTTGGAGGATGATGACTTAGGTTTTTGACATAGTAAATTTCAAGTCCAGGGACGCTATTATATATAATATATTATATTGTTATTATAACTGAAGTTTGGGATTACAGGAACAATTAGAAATTAAGGATAAAGGTGTACATTTTGTCCCCAGGTCAATAGAAAAAACAGGAATGAACCAGAACATAGCCCTTGTGAGTTTCTGCAAGGTAGGGGATGGACAAATATTAGAAACAAGGGAATGGCCACTTTTTTCCCTGAAAGATTTACTAATCACAGACTTTTACAAAAAGCTTTTAATTTACCTTGAATTCTCTAAATTAACCATTGTAGTGAAAACTAACTGCTTGGAAGAAAACTGATAGAAGTGGAACAGACCAACTTGGAGAAGTTCCTTAAGGTTATCAAAAAAATTGTGCCTAAAAAAAAATTCTATCTCTAATCCCCAATATGAAAGAAAAGCATGTTTGAACATTTTCTTTCTTTTTTTTTTTTCCGAAAGTGTGATTTGGGTGAAAATTTACAGAGCAAATTCATTTTCCATACAGCAGTTCATGCACATTTTGTTTCATGACATTGACTGTAATTCCCCATAATACAACAGCTCTCTTCCCACTTTATCCCTATAGTTACCTCTTCCCTGTGTCCTTCTTTCTTATACATTCCTGCCCACTGAGCTATCTCCCTGTGCAAATGCTGCCCTTCTGTTCTCCCATGATAGATCATTCTAAAAGTTATCTACCTGGTGTAATTGTTCACCCTATATGCCTATTGGTTGTCTGGAAGCCACAGGAGTGAGTTCAGTTCCAGGCCTGAAGGTTAACTAGGGGCCATGGTCTCAGGGGTTTCACCAGGCTCTATCAGACCAGTAAGCCTGGACTTTTCTGATTTTGAGTTTTGCTGCACATTGTTCTCCCACTCTATCCAGGATCACCTGCACTGATCCCTTTCCAAGTGGTTGACAGTAGTAGCTGGGCACCATTTAGTTCTTAATGGCCTTATGGTCTTACATGCTGAGGTTCGCATGGTCCACTAGTCCCTTGGACTAATAGTTTCCATGTGTCTCTGGTGTTCTTCATTCTTCTTTGCTGCAAACAAGGAGAAACCCATTATTGCATCTAGCTGGCTGCTTGCAAGATTTTAAGACCAAAATCAGTACTCACCAGAATAGGATGTAGAACAATGTTTTTGTGTAGTATGTTATGGCAGTTGACCTTGATGTCCCCTGCGACCATGGTCCTGAGCCCAAGGTCCAACAACTTATTCCATCAGGATGGGTGAGTGTGGCTAAGAAGTTGTCATAACTTTGCCCACTGTTAGTTCTATTTAAGTTGACATTCTTAGAGCACATACAAGTACGTATATGCAAATACCATCTGCTAGCCTTTTATATGTTCATGGGTATGTTCCCTTTTGCCTAGACATTTCTGATCATTTTTGCCTAGACATTGCATATTTTGCATTTTTGTGTGGTTTTTGTTTTGTTTAATTCCATTCATCCTCATTCACCTCTCCTGGCTTCCATGAGCAGCTTTTCTGAATTGTTTTAAATGCACCTTTTTGTTTGTATGTGTTCTTTTAAAATATTCATTGGTTTTTGTGTGTGAATTTTTAATTTACATGAATGGTACTGTATTAAATAAATAGCTCATTCTGTTTCTCTCTGCACTCAGTACTGTGCCTTCAAGGTGTGTCCAAGGTGTGTCCATGTTGTCACATGTACACATAATGTGTTGCTTCTATCTGGTGGGTCACATTCCATAGTATACATTTATTTTGCTGATCTTCGTATGCATCTTTGACACTCTGCACCTACCGCGGTATAGTGATACTTACTAGGTACCATTTTTATCATGGTAAAAATATTTAAAATACTGAATATGTTAGCTGAATGAATAACATACAAGCGGATATTCCCCAGGACTTTGTTTTTAACCCTGTCTCATCGTAACCTGTTTACTTGGTGATTTCATCAGATCCATTGGTTTCAACAGATGATTAAAACCCAGATTTTATCTTTATGCTATCCCTAGACTCATATATCCATTTTTTTTTTTTCCATAGCCACCAGAATATCTTATGTTGCAATCTCTATATCCTTTATACAGACCTCTTTTGTCTGACTGTGTTCTTGGTTTTGATTAATGGCATCACCAGCCACCCAGTCACCCAAGCTAAACACTTAAATGTGTCTTCCCTCTTCTTTATTCCTCATGTCTAATCAGGTCTCAAAATTTGTGGATTCTACCCCTCAAAAGGTCCCCTTGAATATGGTGTCCCTCTCTCCTACAGTTTAACTTGAAGATGCTCATTGCTTCTCAGCTAGGCTGTTGATCTAATCTCCTTATTAGGAGATACTCTGTTTCTAGTCTTATTCCCTAAATGTGTAATTAGTATCAATTTAATCTTACCACTTTTCTCTTTAAAAACATCTTATGGCTCTTTGCTGCCTACAAAATTAAGTTCAAAGGCGTGATATTCTAGGCACATACTGACTGGCCTGAACCTACTCTCATTTCCTGCCTGTCTACGAGCTGTAATCTAACCTCTAGACCAAAATTATGCCCTTTCATTCTTCTGAATGCTTGAACTGTTCCCGTTGTTTGGAACATTGTTTCCCTTCCCTCCTCTTTCATGCATAAGTGCACCCAATCAATTTTTTAGAATTGAATTACACTTAATGTTACTTCTCTTCTGTTGTCTGCACTAGATGACAAAATACGACCATTTGTGTATTTGTGCTGGGTAGACATCACAGATCATAGGGATTTTTATCTCTATTTTCTTTATGTCTGATATTTCTTTTTTCCACTAAATGTAACTCCTTGAGGGGTGTTTTATCTTGTTCAGCACTGCATCCCAAGCACCTATAACCTAGAAAGTACTTCGTCAGTATTTGTCATATAAAAGAATCAGTTAAGAGCATTTAAGTGTAAATTGAATGTAGTCAAGGTTCAAAATAGATTGCTAATTATTAAGTCCTATTTTTGAGAAGAGCGGCTTCACTACAGGAATATCATTTCATAACTCTAATCACTGTTTTTGCTAATATTCTGCTTACTGATGTTATTTGTATTTCACCCTGTGCTAAGAAGGAACGATTTGTTCTTCAGGCAGGAAATCATCGTTTGCATATTTGTAGTGTAAGGAAATCAAATAATTGGGATATGTACCTTTGTTCACTGTGTGGTCATATTAAAAAGAAAAAAAAAAAAAAAATCAAGGACCATATCTTAATTTCCAGCTGACATTTTACCACTTTACCTTGGTGCTGTTTCCTAACATGTTGGGATATGATCATGTGCATTTGCTGGCTGGTTAGTAATGGTAGCATTGTGATCATCAGATAAAATAGTAGGCTTTTTTGTTTGTTTTGTAATAGTACAGTTTTGTTTGTTTCTTTTCATCTATCTAGAGATACACACAAAAAAATATTTTTTCACAGACTTTTCTGCTAAAGACCCCTGTGAGCATCTGTCTAAATCACACATCTTTCTTTTACCTTTTTAATTGTTTTTACTTATCCCTTGTTTCTGTAGTATGTAATGTTTTGTTTTGCCTTTTCTTTTTCTTTCATGAAAAATCTTCATCAGCCTTCCTGTCTCATTTTGCTTTCTAAATTGATAACTTTGCGTGGTTTTTAAGGTTATATGTCAATGTGTCTAGGCTCTGATTCTCAGTGGGTTAGCAGGCATTATGTAACCATCTTCCATTTTGTGATCTGATGTGAGCAGCTAATCAGTTGAAAGATAAGTTTCCTTGGGTATGTGGCCTGCATTCAATATGTATGGCTATTCTGGCAAAGCTCACCCTGTCTTGATCCTGCATCCAACTCATCATTCTCTGACCTCTAATTCTTAGGATGTGAGCCAGCAGCCTGCAATCTGACCTGCAGATTTTGGGATTCACTAACTCTCACAGTCCCTTGAGACAGCAACCTGCCAGTTGGGGGTTCATCAGCCCCTGCAACCACATGAGTCAAGAAAAGCTCCAACCTGATGCCTAACCAATAGCAGTGGGTTTAGTTTTGGTTTATGTGTGTGTGTGTGTATACATACATACATATGTACATGTGTGTGAATTGATTTATGGTGTTGGCGAAGAGTATTGTGTATACCACAGACCACCAGAAGAATGAACAAATGTGTGTTGGAAGAAGTTCAGCCAGAATGCTCCACGGAAGTGAGGATGGTGAGACGTCGTCTTATCTAACTTTGGTCCTGTTATCAAGAGGGACCAGTCCCTAGAGAAGGACATCATGTTTGGTAAAGTAGAGGGTCTGCACAAAAGAGGAAGACCCTCAGAGAGAGAGAGAGAGAAATAGACACAGGGCTACAGCAATGGGCTCTAACATAGCAGCAATTGGGAGGATGGCACAGGATTGGGCAGGGTTCGTTCTGTTGTACATAAGGTCTCTATGAGTCAAAACCGACTTGGCAGCATCTAACAACAGCAAGCACCATGCACAGACAGCCCACCTTTTACTTTTCAGTCTTGACTTGTTTACCCACCCCCTTGTGTTCTCTAAAGAATGAGCTTTCCCTGATTTGACCCCCAATCTACCTATGTGAATAGGTAGCTCCCTCCCTCTACATAAGGCTCAGTGACAGTAACTTTCCGTCTTCTACCTTCTGAGATGAGTCCTGTTCTCTCCCTTAATATGGCATCGTATAGTGAAACCTGTAAGAGCTGGAACTCAGTGAGCCTGCTTTGTTATGCTGGGTCTCTCAAGTTTTCCACCTTTGACAGGGTCTGGTTATAACACTTTTCTATTGCTCCTTTTAGTCAAAAATATTTGCATTTTCCTTCTCTGACAGGTTTCCAACTTGCACAGGTTCCAGCTTTCACAGGTCTTACTGTATAATTAGCACTGTTCTTGCTGTCCTGTCATTCAGCCCTCACCATGGTTTGCCTCTAAAATCATATTGGTCTCTACTTTTATTCTGCCTCTGTACTCCTCCTCATTCCCCTCTCCCCCTACTATTAACTTCTTGTTTACTTGATAAAAATTTTCATGTGAACATTTTCTAATTCTCAGCCAAGCTAAGGGCCTCTTCCCAGGACCTTGTATATGAGCAGCTTGTTTCTTGCCGTGTTTCCTTGTCCTATCAGTCTGTTTGTATGTTAAGAACTTTGCTTCAGAGAAGACCTACTGCACAGTTATACAGCTTCAGATTCCCCCTCCAGAGAATCCTTTATATAGAGGAGGAAGATATGCTTTTGCATCTTTCTGAATGAACTCTTTTTTAATATTTTAACCCTGAAGTTAGTTTCTCCACTGTCTGTTGATAATACAGAGTGTGTAAAAGAGCCTGAGCACATCTCTAATAAAGAAATTTTTCAAGTTCACAAAATTCCACACAGTTATAGTCTGTAGAAGTGGGTCTCATTGTATAATACTTCAGAGATGGTTTTTGGGTTGTGCATGTTCCCCACCAATCTGTACAAACAATCAACTTGTTTCCTGTGATTCATTAAATTGCTGATAGTCTCATTTATCTGCCAGAGCCCACCCACTTCCAGGGTTAGCCTTTTCCTTCCTATTCCTTATGAGTATAAGGTCTGAATCTTAGAAAGTTCTGATCAAATAAATTGTACTTGGTTTTCATCTAAACATTAATTATATTGTTTAGAAAATAGTTAAACAAGGAGAGGCTGCCAGTCCTCTCCTTGTTTAAATGTTTTCTAAACAATATAACTAATGTTTGTTGTTAGTCCTTAAATTTATCTGGCAAATTTTAAGTTTGGGAAGGGGACCGCATCTGAGTCAAATCTGTAACCTCGTATCATCTCCTGTGTCACCAAACATATATAGTACTCAGCAAGCATTAAGTGTTAATAAAAATATTAAAAAGTTGTGCCCCCATGAATCAGGAAAGAGGTTAGAGAGTAAATACTTGTTAAGTACTTTGGGTTTAAAGCAGAATACTAGGATATAGAAAAAAACAAAGATATGTGGTAAGTGCTTCTTAACTTCAGGTTACTTGCAATCTAACCAAATCAAGCCCACTGCTGTAAAGTTGGATCCGACTCATAGCAACCCCTCCTTGGGTTTCCAAGGCAGTATCACTAGGGAAGTAGATTGCCTAACCTTCCTTCTGAGGAGTGGCTGGTGGGTTTGAACCGCCAGCCTTCTGGTTAGCAGTCAAATGCCTTAGGCACGACGCTACCAGAGCTCCCACATACAATCTAGGTAGGAAGAAAAAAGACATAAAAATGGGACACTTTTGCATTTAATGTTGTATTGCTTCAGAGTGGATTTTGTTTTGCTTTTAGTGCAGATTTCCTGGCCTAATCTAGTTTTACAGAATCTTAAATATGCCGAGGCAGGGGGAAGGGGCGGACCTAGAAGTCACTAAATCTAAAATCAAGGACAATCTATATTCTAAACTTCGTCATTGAAAAAAAATTTATTTATAGTGCTTACCATGTGTCGTACTACAGGAGATATTTTACGGTATTCATTTAATTTATACCACAAACCTATAAGACTGATACTATTTTACAGATGACAAATCTGAGGCTCAGGGAAATTAAGAGAATTGCTGAAAATAACACAAAGTATTAGAGCCAAGGTACAATCCCAGTTCTGTTAGACTCTAGGACCAAAAAGTATTAAAGAAAACAAAACGCATAAAAAAGACTAGATTTGAGAATTGAGAATATAGCATGTGTCCTTGTAGTGAAGTGGAAGGAGTACTCATTTTTCAATAATATATTAGAAATAATTTTTAAACCATGAAATTTTTCTCTTTTTACAATCCATGTTAAATTTTGTACCATTTTCCAAAAATTAAGTTTAAATGAAGTTCAAATGAAGCTAACTCCTGTTTCATCAGGATTGTTAAATGTTAAAATCTCTTTCAGCAAGTGAAAAGGAACTTCCAAAACAGAAGAGTATTCTTGAACTGTTATCATCGTTATCCAGAATGTTTGCTTTATTTCCAGTTGCTCAGACAGCTATTTATAGTTTAGCAGGGACTCATTCATTAATATGAATTATTTGAAGACTAATAGATTTCAGCTTGTGTGTGAAAAGGACTCCTTTTAGCATGTTTTGGTAGCACTATTAAAAACTATATTGGAACCCTGTTCTTTTTTCTGTCTGGTTCACTGGCATAGAGGTATTCAGACTTTTCTCAAATGTTTATCTTGCTGATTATTTTTTAAAGGATCACTTGAGAATTGTCTCATAAATGGCAAAATTGAATCCTAATTCAGTTATGGTACCAGCTAGAGTCTTAAAAATAAAACTTCACACTTGAATATAAACCTCCAGTTTGGAACCACTTTTGGTATCACTGATGGTCATCCAAAGAAAAAGAGATTGATTTCCTACTACAAGAATAGGAGATAGATAGATACAGTACTAAAAGGTATGTATGTAACCCACCAGCCACTCCTTGGAAAGAAGATTGGGCAATCTACTTCTGTAGAGATACGGCCTCGGAAACCCAAGGAGGGGTCGCTATGAGTCAGAATCGATTCGACAGCAGTGAGTCATATGTATGTGTGTATCATCCTACTTTTAAAGTAAGGTGCTCTGGTGGTGCAATGGTTAAGGAATTTGGCTGCTAACCAAAAGGTCAGTGTTCAAACCCACCAGCCGCTTGGAGAAGAAAGATGCTTGCTGAATGTTTGGAGAGCAAGCATGACAGACTCCAAGGATATTATGTGATTTTATTTTAAGCTTTCATTAATAGCATGTTTCATTCTGCCTGTGACAGTAAAAATAAATGAGTAATAGATGACTTATGTGTTTTGTCTGCCTTAGTAATACTCTATAATATCATTGAATCTGTAACCAGCCAATTATTTCCCTGCTGTCTGAAATGAAAACCATCATGTTTTCTGACAACATAAAGATTTCTGTTCAGTTGAAATCTACATCTTCACTGAAGTGAAAAGAATAGAACTCCAAATTGATGGATTTTAGCTTTAATACCAACTGCTCCCAAAAGAAGTCACTTAAAATTTCTTATAAATTAGCAAATGTTATTAAAACTCAGCCTTGACAATTTTGAATGTAGGTACTTAAATTTTAGCCTGAGATGTACATGATTGTGATAGCACAGAGTGAATGACTCTGGGATGGTCACAGAATCCCCATCTCCTGGTAGTTGCATTCGTATGTCATCCTCTCCCACATTTACCAGGGTTTGTCTGTGTGACCAGTAGACTATTTCAGAAGTGATGGTATACCACTTCCAAGACTAGCTTAGAAAAGATGCTGTGACTTCCTTCTTGGTAGCATGCCCTGTTTCTCTTTCTGTCTATCTTTTAGTTTGGTTTCTGTGAAAAGCTAGCAGATAACAAGGAACCAAGACCTATAGGTAAGCTTGGAAGTAGATCCACCAGTCCCAGTCATGCCTTCAAGATGGCTGCCCCCTGGCCAGCAACTGGACTGCAGCCTCATGAATTATCTAGCTAAGCCCCTCCCAGATTCTTGACCCTTGGAAACCTTGTGAGATAATGTTTGTTATTTAAGCTGTTAAGTTTTGTAATTTGTTATACAGGAATAAATAATCAATACACATCTCCACTAAAACGCTTCTTTCATTCTTCAAATCTTAACATCTTTTTTTGGTGATAGTTGTTATTGTTTACCGTGTTAAGCCTCTCATCCATATAGTTCACCTGACAGAGTCATTAAGTTGTTTGAATAATACCATATATCATTTCTCATTTTATAATCCAGTGTTTGGTATAATAAATACAGACATTGAATTCACTTTCTTACATTTGGTTCCATGTTAGGATGTACTTTAAAAAAATGCTGTGTGAGAAGGAGCCTTTTTTAGGTTATTCCACAGATCCTTTTCGTTTATACGCAAAGCCGCCAATTTTGTATACCTTGTAATTACTATGCAAGTGATTATAGAATTACTCTGAAGTTCAAGAGAAAAGAGACAGCTTAACAACTGTTCTTAGTCCAAGACATGACCGAAGAAGCTGCTCAGCTATTACCCTTAACCCTGTGATGTGTATTAATTACACAAGATAATGACAGTGTAGGTTCTAGAAAGTCATATTTTTGAGGCTTAGTAACTATATACTCAAACCTGAGAGACAGTTTCTCAGCAGGTCTGATCTCAGGAAGGTCATGAATTGTATTCCCAGCTCCTACCCCCACCCCCCATTCCATCATAATTTCTCTGGTGTTCTGAAAAGGAAAAGGTCATAAAAAATATTCAAGTTTACTTTTTCTGTTTCCTTTTTGCTGTACTAAGGCCAATTTCAGTAATAATACTCATTCTTTTACCATCACTAATCATATTGAAATGGTTATGAATAAAAAATGTGACAGTTGGAAAAGTGGAATTTCAGCTACTTAAAGAGACTTTTTCTCTCGCCTCCTTTGCATAAACATTTTTCTAAACATAAATTTACCTTTAGTCATTAATAGCTACAAATTTTGATACTCTCGTTGAATCCTAGGTTAGCAGTCTCATGTTTTTACATCAATATTTAAAGAAACAGGAAAACATTGATGAGTCCCATGTTGTTTGAGACCAGTGCTTTGTAAGATTAGCTGAAATCTTACTTTTTTGTTTTACAATGATTAAACAACAACAAAAAGTAGCTGATTCAGCAATTGGTCTTTTCTTTCTTCATCCTAAGTGGATTAAAGGTCATTGTAAAATTTTAATAAGAACTTCCTTTTTAATTTGGAGCTGAAAGAAAAAATAGGATTCTGTCTTGGAGTCTTCACTTCAAGTTACCCTTTTTCCCTCCCCCTTTAATTCCTATGCACACAACACAACTAGTAACTTAAAGGAACAAACTGATTTTACTCTCCGTATTTCCATTATACACGTATTATCCAAACACTCCAATAATGTCATCACTTAAGATGGTTGTAGTCAAGCCAGAAGTAAAACTCAGGGCTTCTAACCTACCTTGACCACTTGTCAACTGTAACCAACACAAATTTGTAGCATGAGGTTAAATGATTCCTGGAGCTTAAACTTGGACAGTCTAATATGGAGAGAGATATCACATTTCCAGCACTGAAACATACATCTTTGTTTTGGGATTTGGGGGTTACAAGGAAGGCTAAGAAGCCTTGATAAGAAGGAAACCCATGTTTGTGTTATTTTCTTAAGAGTTTTGGGGTGTTTTTTGTTTGTTTAAATTAAAGCATAACCATTGAATTGTGAATTTTCCTGTTTTTTCTAATGGGTTCCTGTCTATAAGTGGTAGTAGTAAGAAAACCTCCTTATGAGATAGTTATAAAAATGACAGTAGTTTCATATTTGAATTTAATGGGAGAGGTTAAATTATATAGTAATTTGCTGTAGCTTTTGAGAACGTTTACTCATCCCTCTATTGACTCTTCACTTTTTTTTTTAATTGTAAAATGTCTCAGGAAACTTTTTAATGTCTGTGTAATAAAGTCATCAATAATTTTAGTCTGCTTACCTATATGTACTATGATGGTCATAGAAAGTAGTACTTCAAGCCCCTTCTGGCAAAGATAGAAGAGAGAAGCTTGAAAGTATCTTCCCACTCACCTGCTGACCTTTATACCCCTGACTGGGCACTTAGGCCCAAAGCCCTAGACCAAACTCTAAGCACCAGGCTACATCCCTTCCTCACCTCTCTCTTTCCCAAAGCTCTGTGAGATCTGAAGGAGACAGGCAGGAAGGTGGCAGCTGAATAGAGACTGAAGGAGAGGGGGTTGAATTGGCAGCAGGTAGAAGGGATTCTTTTCTGCAGCTCTGGTTGTGAGTGCCTCAGTCCTCTTGACCCATCAACAACTGAGTAAAGTCCCATATGTGCATATCACAAATAGTCCTACGTTACAATGTGATTACATTTATTTTTAGCATCCTTTACTTATCTAATGCCACCTTGTTAGGCCTCTAAATAGGTAAATTCATAAAAGTGTCATGCTTAACATATTTTAGAAATATGAATACCATAATACAGAAAGAAAAGATAAGCTGTACTTGTTGCTAACATAAGAAGTCATAAGTAGACATAAGCAGAGGCAATAAGCATGATGGTTAAGGACACAGATTTTAGAGCCAGGCTGCCTGAGTTTAAATCCCAGTTCTGACAGCTTGCTGGATGAGTGACCTGGAACAAGTTACTGAACTTCTCTTTAATAGTTTTCTAATCTGCGTTATAGGAGCTCTGGTAGCGTAGGCCTGCGGCACTTGACTGGTAACCAGAAGGCTGGCGGTTCAAACCCACCAGCCACTCCTTGGAAGGAAGGTTAGGCAATCTACTTCCATAGTGATACTGCCTCGGAAACTCAAGGAGGGGTCGCTATGAGTCAGGTCTGACTCGATGGCACATAACAACAACAACAACAACAATCTGCGTTATAGAGATGATGTTGTTGTTGTGTGCCGTTGGCGTCGAGTGCACCCCAACTCATAGCCACCCCTCCTTGGGTTTCTGAGGCAGTATCACTACGGAAGTAGATTGTCCAACCTTCCTTCCGAGGAGTGGCTGGTGGGTTTGAACCGCCAGCCTTCTGGTTAGCAGTCAAGTGCCTTAGGCACTATGCTACCAGAGCTCCTATCGAGATGATAGCACTACCTTATAGAGTTGTAAAATTTAAATAAGTCAATGTGAACATAAGCACTTAGAACAACATGTAACATATTGCTCACCCTCTATCAGTGTTTATTCTCATTATTGTCTAATGCCACCTTTCTGATGTTATTTCTGTTTAGATGGACCGACCTGATTTGTAGTCAATAGGTGACATTTATATTAACAGCAACACCTTTAATGTATAACTACTAGATAGCAAATCTCCATCCTCTATTGTTTTTAAAAAGCAAAAATGCTTTCCCCCCACCTCTTTCCCAGGCCCAGCACAGAGATACTTTCATTGAAGAACGCTATGGAAAATATAACATCAGTGATCCTTTAATGGCTCTACAGAGAGACTTTGAAACTCTCAAGGAGAAAAATGATGGTGAGAAGCAGCCCGTCTGCACAAACCCACTCTCCATCCTTAAGGTGGTGATGAAGCAGTGCAAGAACATGCAGGAGCGCATGCTGTCCCAGCTGGCTGCTGCCGAGAGCAGGCACCGGAAGGTAGGCTCACCCCAGGTGACCAGTCCCACAGTGAGAAACTCACAAGAGGGTCCCACAAAGAATGACTGGTACTTTCTTGTTAGCTGCCAGTTTTCACAATAACTCAATTGTGTGTAGAGGGGGGGCGGTTCACAGGTGTCAAAAAGCACTTTAGTTTACCTAGGAGCCGGGAGATAGAAAAGAAAACACAGGTTATTCCCAACGCTAAATTTAGGGAGTATGCCAGATATGTTATTTAAGATGGCATTCCTTCTTGGTATGTCACTCCAAAACACTTGGTATGTTTTTCCAGCTCTTGATCATCCAGACTTGGGCAACAAACTGGGGTTTGACCAAGCTTGTAGCTGAACGGAGTGTTCTCTGTTTGCTTACTTAAGTGATAAATAGTAAGATTAATAGGTTTTTGGGGAATGCTATGAGAGAGGGAATTTACCTGACTTATAAACATACAAGCCAGTATATTATTTTTGCTTAGTTTGAGTTTCATTGCATTGTACTGCTCATAAAACCACAAACAGTGCCTAAGGTTGTTTACCTTAAAGCTGTTCTAAACTATTAGGGAAGTATGTGCTTGTGTGTGTGTGTGTGTGTGTGTATTTGGTCCTATATCTTACAGTCCAGTGTTAGAAAGGCAAATGTGTGCTTTTCTCTACCTCATCTCATTGGAATTCTAGAGATTGAATTGATTCACCAACTTGGTGTTTACTGCTCAGATTTGGCCTGTGAAAGATGTTTGGCTAGAAATCTGTTTAGATTTGTACCAACAAAGGGGAGCATCAGTGTACTTGGTAGAAGACATTTTAATCTGAAAAATCGGATTAGCAGCTGTGATGTTTGGTGGGCCTTAGTTTACTTTTCTGGTTACCTGTCATCTGCTTAAAATACATCTCATAAATTGCCTAAGTTCTGAGTCTTGTGGTGATCTTGTCTTTCCTTTCACAGAGTCCAAGTGAAAGGCCAAAGTTGAAGCCCTAGCCATTGATGGGCTTCAGTGTTCCATGAACCTCCAGAGAAAATAAACAATATCAAAAGTATATGCATTTTTGTTGAAAAGGCATTTTTTCCTGTAGCTTTAATTGTATAATGAGTGGTCAAAGACCCAGGCAGGTTTAATCACTGGTCCAGAATGAAGTGACCTGAAGGCATTTATACCCCAATTTAAAAAGTGTCAATGAGTTTGACTTGTTTTGTTGTTGTTGTCCAGTCGATTCTGATTCATAGCAACCCTGTGTACAACAGGATGAAACACTGGCCTGTCCTGCGCCATCTTCAAATTCTTGCTATGCTTGAGCCCATCATTGCAGCCAGTGTCAGTCTGTCTCTTTGAGGGTCTCCACGTTACCAAGCATGATATCCTTCTCCAGGGACTTGGTCCATTCTGACCACATGACCAAAGTAGATAAGACAAAGTCTGGCCATTCTCACTTCCAAGAAGCATTGCAGCTGCACTTCTTGTAGGATAGATTTATTCATTCTTCTGGAAATCCATGGTATTTTCAGTATTCTCTGCCAGTACTACAATTCAAAGGCGTTAGTTTTTCTGCCTTCCTTATTCATTTTGCAGTTTTCAAATGCCTATGAGGTGATTGAAAATACCATGGCATGGGTTAAGCACACCTTAGACTCAAAGTGACATTTTTGTTCTTCAACACTTTAAAGAGGTCTTTAGCAGCAGATTTGCCCAGTGCAATACAACATCTGATTTCTTTTTTTTTTTATTTGGGTGAAGGTTTACAGAGCAAATTCACTTTCCCTACAGCAGGTCACATATACTTTGTCTCATGTCATTGACCACAGTTTACCACGATGCAACAGCTCCCCTCCCACTTCCTCCCCATAGTTACCTCTTCCCAATG
>NW_006921597.1:15170941-15172062 GCF_000298275.1 Orycteropus afer afer | reverse complement strand
TCTTCTGTGTCTGTGTTAATTGGTTTCCCTTTTCTTTGTTGAAGAGCGTCTGTGCAGTCCTTGTGCCTAGTCCGCCATCTTGCCGGAACTCCAACATCTGATTTCTTGACTGTTGCTTCCATGAGTGTTGATTGTGGATCCAAGTAAAATGAAATCTTTGACATCTTCAGTCTTTTCTCCATTTATCATGATGTTGCTTACTGGTCCAGCTGTGAGGATTTTTGTTTTCATTTTGTTGTAGTATAATCCATACTGAAAACTGTAGTCTTTGATCTTCATCAGTAACTGCTTCAAAGGCTCCTCATTTTCAGCAAGCAAGGCTGTGTCATGTGCTCTACACAGTCATATGCGCTGCATAGTAAGTAAAACACAGGTAAACATCTTTCTGGTATTCTTTGCTTTCAGCTAAAATCCATCTGACATCAGCAATGATATCTCTTGTTCCACGTCCTCTTCTAAATCCAGCTTGTATTTCTGGAAGTTCCCTGTCAACATACTGCTGCACCTGTTTTTGAATTATCTTTAGCAAAATTTTACCTGCATGTAATATTAATGATATTGTTCTATAATTTCCACATTCCTTCTGCATCACCTTTCTTTGGAATGGGCACAAATATGGATCTCCTCCAATCAGTTGGGCAGGTGTTCCTTCAAAATTTCCTGGCATAGACAAGTAGACACCTCCAGAGCTGTATCTTTTTGTTGAAATGTCTCAATGGGTTTTCCGTCAATTCCTGGAGCCTTGTTTTTTGCCAGTTCTTTCAGTGTACTTTAGACTTCTTTCTTTAATACTATCGGTTCTTGATCATATGCTGCCTCCTGAAATAATTGAATATGAACCAATTCTTTTTGGTACAGTGACTCTGCATTCCTTCCATCTTCTTTTGATGCTTCCTGCATCATTCAATATTTTGCCCACGGAATCCTTCAGTATTGCAATTTGAGGCTTGACGTTTTTCTTCAGTTCTTTTAGCTTGAGAAATGCTGAGTGTGTTCTTCCCCTTTTGGTTTTCTAATTCTAGGTCTTTGCACTTTTCATTATAATACTTTAATTCGTCTTCTCAAGTTGTTGTTGTTGTTGTTGTTAAGTGCCATCGAGTCGTTTCCGATTCATAGCGACC
>NW_006921597.1:15168340-15170286 GCF_000298275.1 Orycteropus afer afer | reverse complement strand
CGATTGTAGAACCAAGCAACGTGAATTCTTTGACAACCTCAATCTTCTCTCCATTGATTGTGATGCTGCTCATTGGTCCAGTTGTGAGGATTTTTGTTTCCTTTATATTGAGACATAATCCATACTGCAGACTGTATTCTTCAACCTTCATCAGCAGGTACCTTAAGTCATCCTCACTTTCAGCAAGCAAAGTTGTATCGTCTGCATATCTTAGGTTGTTAATGATTCTTCCTCCAATCTTCTCAAGTAGCCCTTTGAAATTTTCTGTTCAGCACTTTTATTTAAACATTTCTTCCTTTTGCTTTAGCTACTGTCTATTCAAGAGCAAGTTTCAGAGTTTCTTCTGACATCCATTTTGGTCTTTTCTTCCTTTCCAGCCTTCTTAGTGATGATTTACTTTCTTCATGTATGATGTTCTTGAAGTCATCCCACACTCATCAGGTCTTCGGTCACTGGTGTTCAGTGCATCAAATCTGTTCTTCAGATGGGAAGCATCTGAATTTAGAAATCTGTTCTAAATTCAGGTGGGATATACTCAAGATCATATTTTGGCTTTTATTAACTTGTTTTAATTTTCTTCAGCTTCAACTTGAACTCACATATGAGCAATTGATGGTCTGTTCAGACGAGTGGTGGGAGTTTGGCTTAGTTGCCCAAATATGGGCCACTTTTACATAATCCTCTAAGAATATCTTCACAACATCCTTGTTTGATAGGCAGATCTTATTTCCACTTTGCCAATGAGGTAATAGAATTGTTCTGAAGGGCTGGCTATCATGCCCATAGAAGGTAATAGTCCGGGACAGTTTGTAGTTCAAGGTAATTGGGGAGAGGAAGAAGTTAAAAATAATTCAACCTTCCTTAATACTTTATTTCAGTATAAGATGCTTTAACTAAGTTAAACTTTTAAAGCAAACTACCTATCCTTAAGTGTTTTACCAAAGTATAGCACTCACTTTGTTAAAAATAAAGTATACCTAGATGCTGGCAAAACTGGTTATTAAATTGCAGAAAAGTGAAATAAGAGCCATACCTCACACCATACCAAAAACTAACACCAGATGGATCAAAGACTTAAATGTGAAAACTAAAACTATAAAGTTCCTCAAGGAAAAAACAAGGGACAAATTTAGGGGCACTCATTTATGGCATGGGAGCTCTGGTGTCATAGTACATAAGTCATTTGACTGCTAACCAGAAGGTTGGTGGTTAAAACCCACCAGCCACTCCTCGGAAGGAAGGTTGGGCAATCTACTTCCCTGGAGATACCATCTCGGAAACCCAAGGAGGGGTTGCTGACTCAGATTCAACTCAACGGTAGTGAGTTTGGTTTGGGTTTTGGTAATTTATGGCATAAGAAGCTCTGGTGGTACAGTGCCTAAGGCATCTGACTGCTAACCAGAAGGTTGGCAGTTCAAACCCACCAGCCACTCCATGGAAGGACGATGGGACAATTTCCTTCTGTAAAGATTTACAGCCTCAGAAACACAATGGGGGTGGCTGTGAGTCAGAATCGACTTGGCAGTGGGTTGGGTTTGGGTTTCGTTTTCTAATTTATGGCATAAAGAAACTATCAAGCATCACCCAACATGCATAAACAGCAGAAGATTATGACCTTCTAAAAATTAAATTTTTACGTGCTTTAAAAGACTTCTTCAAAAGAGTAAAAACAGAACCTACAGGTTGGGAAAAATTTTTTGGCAATGACATACCTGACAAAGGACTTACTCTAAAATTTATAGAAAACTCCAGCGCCTCAAGAACAAAGACAAACAATCCAATTAAAAAATGGGCAGAACTAGAGAGAACAATCATGGGAGAAGGAAGGGCTGCTTATGCACAGGGAGACAGCTCAGGGCGCAGAAGAGTATGGAGGGATGGACACTGGGAAGAGGTAACTATGGGGAGGAAGTGGGAGGGGAGCTGTTGCATTTTAAATTTTTGTC
>NW_006921597.1:15144394-15168240 GCF_000298275.1 Orycteropus afer afer | reverse complement strand
CAATGACATGAGACAAAGTATATTATGTGAACTGCTGTATGAAAAGTGAATTTACACTGCAAATCTTCACCCAAATCAAAATAAAATTTAAAAAAAAAAAAAAATGGGCAGAAGATGTGAAAAGATACTTCACCAGAGGAGATACTCAGGTGACCAAAAAACACATGAAGAAATGTTCATGATCATTAGTCATCAGAGAGATGCAAATCAAAACAACAATGAGATACCATCTCTCCCCAGCACTAATAGCAAAGTTCAACAAGACAGAAAATAACAAATGCTGGCAAGGATGTGGAGAGATTAGAAATTTCATACACTGGTAGTAGGACTGTAAAATGGTACAACCACTTAAAAAGTTGGAATTAGAAATACCATTTGATCCAGCAATCCCATTACTAGGTATATATCCTAAAGAATTGAGAGCCAGGACTTCTGGTAAGATGGCAGAATAGGCAGACAAGCTATACAGACCCTCTTCAGCAAACCCTCAACAAGAGATTTAGAAGATAACCCTGGAGGCCTGAGCTTTGAAAGGAACTATACAGAAGTGGAATAGGCACCAACTAGTGGGAAAACTTGAAGGAAAGCATTGAGTACGGAGATGGTCGGAGCCGTCAGCTACTGTGATGGGACCAACAGCCTGAATATATCCAAGTAGTGCTGGGACCTGAGAATTGATGTAAAGATAAGCCCTGGTTGCCAAGGGCTACAGGGACGACTGTGCTGGTGGCCTATCACTAGGAAGGGAAACAGTAAGGAGGGAGACAGTCTGAGCTGTGGACTTTTGGCTCTCCAGAGGGTGCAGCCATTTTGGCTGTTTACAAGCATTGGCCATTTTGGATATATAAAGTGACTGAGGGCACATTTTGAATGTTTACAGGCAGTGGCCATATTGAATTTTAAAGTGACAGCATTCTCATTCATATTCCAGGGACCTACGAGTAGGCTCCATTTGCCAAGGACGGCAGAGACATATGAGAGGCTGACAATGGGAAAGGAGACAGGTGGTGAGTGTGTAAGTACTGCCAGCTAGTGAGTAGAGGAGCACAGTACCCTGCTTACATGATAACATCCAAAGAAAATGAAAATTGAGGGCAAGTCACTCCAATATACAATCACCAATTAAGTATAAACACAAAAACGTCACAGTATCTCAGAGACAACAGAGCATCACTGTCCACACAAAGAGGCAAGATAAAGCCGGAGAAACAAGGGACCAAGATACAGGCTCAAAACACATCCCTAAGGAAGAAGCAGCATTGGAACTCCCTGATAAGGAATTCAAAAGAGTTATATGTAGGTACCTTCAACAGATTGAGAAACAGATCAAGGAAAACACTGACAAAATTGGAGAAAACCCTAGAACATTTTCAAAAGACAATACAAGAACAAAATGACAAAATAAATGAAAAATTAGAAATGGTACAAAATCTACAGACAGAAATCCACAAGATTAATACTAAATTTTCAGAAATAGATAATACATTGAACTGGCACAGGAGTAGAATTGAATCAGTGGAAGACAGAATTAGTGAGATTGAAGACAAATACCTTAATACTTCTCTGGAGATGAATCAGTCAGACAAAAGATCAAAACAAAATGAAGAAAACCTTTTATAGTTCATGTGGGATACCATCAAAAGGAATAACCTACATGTAATGAGAATTCCAGAACAGGAAGAGATTTTAATAAAACCACAGAGAAAATTGTTGAAGATTTGTTGGAAGAGAAATATCTTGGTATGATGAAAAATGAGACTATATTGATTCAAGAAGTCCAGCAAACCCCAAACAGGATAGACCCCAAAAGAAAATCACCATGACATATCATCAGACTCACCAAAACCAAAGACAAAGAAAGAATCCTTAATGCAGCATAGGAAAAATTAAAAGTTACCTACAAGGAGCAACCAATAAGGCTAAGCTCGGATTTCTTAGCAGAAACCATGCAGACAAGAAGACAATGGAATGATATATATAAAATCCTGAAAGAGAAAATTTTCCAACCAAGAATTATATACCCAGCAAAATTTTCCCTCAAATATGATGGTGACATTAGGACATTTCCAGATAAGCAGAAATTAAGGGAATTTGTTAAAACCAGACCAACCTTACAAGAGATGCTAAAGGGAGTCCCTTGGACAGAGAACCAACAACAGCAAACAACAACCAACCATTAAAACACATGATGACATAACCCAGAGACCAACCCAGTTATAGAAGTATCCAAAGTAAATACGCCTACAAGATTGTAAACAGGGAACCAGAGACATCAATTGACAAATGAAGACAACTGCAAACCAAAAAGAGGGAAAAAATTGTGTAGTTATAGAACTTCTAAATGGTAGGGAAGTCAGGACAACTGCAAGATAGAACGGACTATTCTAAACCTGGGAAGAAAATGATAAATCACAGAGTAACCTCAAAGAAAAATTATGAACCTTCACATCAAAATAAAAAGAGAATCAACACAAATATTTAGCATATACTAAAAAAATAGCAACAAAGGAAATGATAAAACAATTCATAAACAAAAAGAGCTCAGCACAGAACAAAGAAATCAGAACACCATGAGAAAGCACATAACAAAATGACAGCAACAAATTCATACTTTGTCAATAATTACATATCTGACAAGTGACTTATTCTCTAAAATTTATAGAAAACTCCAACACCTCAACAATAAAAAGATTAACAATCTAATTAAAAAATGAGCAGAAGACATGAAGAGACACTTCACCAAAAAGGATATTCAGGCAGCCAGCAAATACATGAAGAAATGCTCAGTCATTAGCCATCAGAGAGGTGTAGATCAAAACCACAGTGAGATACCATCTCACATGAGCAGTAATAGCAAAGTTCAACAAGACAGAAAATAACAAATGCTGGCGAGGATGTGGAGAGATTGGAACTCTCATACACTGCAGGTGGGACTGTTAAATGATAGAACCACTGTGGAAAGAAGTATGGCAATTACTTAAAAAACTGGAATTAGAAATACCATTTGACCCAGCAATCCCATTACTAAGTATATATTCTAAAAAAGTGAGAGCCAGGAAAAGAACAGATATATGCACACTCATGTTCATCATAGCACTATTTACAATAGCAAAAAGATGGAAACAACCTAGGTATCCATCAGCAGAAGAGTGGATAACCAAACAATGGTAAATATACACAATGGAATACTATGCAACACTAAAGAATAATGTAGAGTCTGCAAAACACTGCATAACATGGATGAACTTAGAGGACATTATGCTGAGTGAAATAAGTCAATCACAGAAGGACAAATACAGTATTAGTTCATTATTGTTAAAAGTCAAGGAAAGGTTTATATATGGAAGGAAACTTTCTTTGTTGGTTATCAGGGGTGGGAGGGGAGGGAACACTGCAAAAAAAAAAATGTATTGACCCATGTCACTGTAGTTTTGTGTATTTCACTGTACATAAATTATATTTCAATAAAATGTATTTAAAAAAAAGGGAGGGGAGCACAGAGGGGGTAGTTACAGGGATGGGAGAGGAAGAGAATTTGTTATGGTCAGGGATAGTAATCAGGACATGAAATCAAATTTACACGGACTGTGGACTGTAAAACAGATTTTGCTCTGTGAATTTGCACCCAAAGCACAATAAAATTAAAAAAAAAAAAATACAACTGAAAGCTTAAAGAAAATATGATAACATGATGTGTAGGGTTGTAGCATATTTACAAGAAAATTTGTGAAAAAGGCATGATTTATGTGGGGTAAAGGTAATCATTCTATTGTAATGTTTGAACATTTTGTATGAAGTGATCATTATATGTATGCTATGGGAGCTCTGGTAGCATAGTGGCTAAGTCACTTGCCTGCTAACCAGACGGCTGGTGGTTCAAACCCACCAGCCACTCGTCGGAAGGAAGGTTGGGCAATCCTACTTCCGTAGTGATACTGCCTCAGAAACCCAAGGAGGAGTCGCTATGAGTCGGGGCCAACTCGGCGGCACATAACAACAACAACAATGGCAAATTTAAAAAAAAGGAGAGCCAGAAGAAGAAGAATATATGCACACCCATGTTCATCACAACACTATTCACAGTAGCAAACAGACGGAAACAACCTAAGTGCCCATCAACAGAAGAATGGATAACCAAGCTATATAGTACATTCACATAACGGAATACTATGCAACACTAAAGAATAATGTTGAATCTGCAAAACACTGCATAACATGGATGAACTTGGAGGACATTATGCTTAGTGAAATAAGTCAATCACAGAAGAACAAATACTGTATTAAAATATGTAATTGTGTAAGGTTATAGCATATTTACAAGAAAATCTATGAAAAACTATTGTAAAAAGGCAAGGAAAGGTTTATATATGGAAGGAAACTTTCTTTGTTGGTTACAAGGGGTGGGAGGGGAGGCAGAGGGAACACTACTAGGTAGATAGAAATGAGTATTAATTTGGGTAAAGGGAAGAGCAATGTACCAGAAGTGAGTGATCAACACTGTGGCACTGAGGAAGAGGAAGACAGAGACAGGTACATGAGAAGTACAGATGACAAAAATGAACACTTTTGCGTGTATAATATTGTGTTGTCAATGATGGCAAGCATTGATCTACGAGTGGATAGATGGTTAGACAGGGTGAACGACCAGGTATGTCCAGACAGGGAGGAGTGTGCCCATGACCATGTATAGGGTTGGCAGACAATGTTTCTACAGTGTATTTGTATGTGCTGTAAGAATGTCCAGGTGTGTGGTGGAGCTAACAAGGGGCAAGGTTGTGGTAGCTTCTTGGCCATAGCCAGCTACCCAGAGGGAGCAAGTGGTTGGACCTGTGGGCTCGGGACCATGGTCACAGAGGACATGAAGCTCAATTGGCATAACATACTACACAAAACCATTGTTCTACATCCTACTGTGGGGAGTAGCGACTGGGATCTTAAAATCTTGCAAACAGCCATCTAGATGTAATGATGGGTCTCTGCTCATCCGCAGCAAAAAAGAATGAGGAAAACCAAAGACGCATGGAAACAATTAGTCCAAGGGACCGGTAGACCATGCAATCTTCCGGCCTATATGACCATGAGCCCAGAAGAACTAGATGGTGCCTGGCTACCACTGTCAACCACTCAGAAAGGGATCAGTGCAGGAGATCCTGGATAGAGGGAGACAACACTGTGAAACAAAAGTCAAAATCATTTAAAAAAAAAAAAAAAAAAAGACCCAGTTTACTGGTCTGATAGGGCCTGGTAAGACCTCCAAGACTATGGCCCCTAGTTACCCTTCAGGTCTGGAACTGAACCCATTGCTGTGGCTTGCAGCCGAACAATAGACAGGCACATGGATGAACATTTACATCAGGTAGCTGTACTCCTTGGAGCCATAAATCATGGGGGAACATAAGGGCAGTACTTGCACAGGGGATAGCTCCAGGGGTGGGAGTGCATGGGAAGAAAGGACACAGGGAAGAGGTAACTACAGGGAGGAAGTGGGAAGAGAGCTGTTACGTTGTGGGGAATTGCAGTCATGTCATGAAACAAAATGTGTGTGGAAAATGAATTTGCTCTGTAAACTTTCACCCAAATCACAATAAAAATTTTTAAAAATAAAGAAGGTAGTATCTAGAAGCTTTTAATTAGGGTATCCATAGTCCCCACTTGCCAGAGAAAGTTCCAGTTTATCCCTATTGCCTTGGCATAGTACTAACAATGCCCCCTTTCACTCTCAAAAGTGTTCTGGTTTGAACAGTAAATTACATGGTTTCTGTGCTTATAATGAAAAAGAGTTCCCTAGTGTACCTCTTCCTATTACCCCTGCTCCTCAGTATTCAGAGACAACCACTTTTATTATTTATTTATTTATTTATTTATTTTGGTAGCTAGGCTCCATATTTCTAAATAATGGACTACTCTCCTTTTATCAATATGAGGCATTTATGTTCCTTCTTTATTGAGGGGAGGTGCAAGTCTTATCTTTTTTTGTGATGAAAATATACACAACAAAACATACGTCAGTTTAAAAGTTTCTACGTATATGAGCTCTGGTAGCATAGTGCCTAAGGCACTTGACTGCTGGAGGTTCAAACCCACCAGCCACTCCTTGGAAGGAAGGTTGGGCAGTCCTACTTCCAAAGTGATGATACTGCCTTGGAAACCCAAGGAGGGGTCGCTATGAGTTGGGGCCGACTCGACAGCAAACAACAACAACACACATATGATTCAGGAGCTCTGGTAGCATAGTGCCTATGGCACTTGACTGCTAACCAGAAGGCTAGTGGTTCAAACCCACCAACCACTCCTCGGAAGGAAGATGGGGCAATCTACTTTCATAGTGATACTGCCTTGGAAACCCAAGGAGGGGTCGCTTATGAGTCTGGTCTGACTCGACAGCACATAACAACAACAACAACATATATGATTCAGGGGCACTGATTACATTCTTAAAGTTGTATAACCATTTTTGCCATTCCTCAGAAGGAAGATGGGGCAAGCTACTTCTGTAGTGATACTGCCTCGGAAACCCAAGGAGGGGTTGATATGAGTTGGGTCCGGCTCCACGGCACATAACAACCATTTTTGCTATCTTTTTCCAAATTATTTCACCACCGTGAACATAATAAACTCAATACCCAAACTCTCCTTTTCCCTGCTCCCTCCCACCCCTGGTGTACAAGTTGTGTTATATATGTGGTGGCTATGAGTTGGAGCCGACTCACCTGTACCTAACAAGTACAAAAACCCACCCCTGATAACCGCTAATAATTTTTGGTTTCTATATATTTGCTTATTTCATATATGTAACATCAGATAGTATTTGTCCTTTTGCAGCTGACTTACTGCACTCAGCATAATGTTTTTATGGTTTATCCGTGTTGTGAAATTCATTTATTTTTATGGCTATAAAGAGATACAGTGTACATGGTATGGACATACCACATTTTGTTTATCCATTCTTCTGTTGATGTACATTTCAGTTGTTTCCACATTTTGGCTGTTGTGAAAAGTGCTGCAGTGAACACTGGTGTGCAGGTTTCTGTTTGGGTTCCTGCTTTCACTTCTTCTGGGCATACATCTAGGATTGAGATTGCTCAATAATGTCGTAGTTCTGTGTTCAGTTTTTTGAGGAACTGCCAAACTATTTTCCATAGCAGCTGTATCATTTTACTTTCCCTCCAGCAATGGATGAGGGTTCTAGTTGCTCCACAGCCTCACCAACATCTGTTATTTTCAGCTTTTTTGATCATCACTATTCTAATGGGGGTGAAATGATACTTCACTGTGGTTTTGCTTTTCATCTCCCTAATGTCGAATGACATTGAGTATCTTATTGTGTATTTGTTTTTATTTGAAAATGTCTGTTTTGGTGAAATGTCTGTTCAAGCCTTTTGCCCATTTTTTATTAGGTTGTTTAGCTTTTTGTTAAGTAGTGGAAGTGTTTTATATATTTTGGATATTAGACCCCTATTAAATATGTGGTTCCCAGAAGTTTTCTCCCAGGCTCTTAAGTTATCTTTTCACTTTTTTGATAAAGCCTTTTGATGAATAAAAGTATTTCATTTTTATGAGGTACATTACTTCCTTTTGTGATAATTGAGTGTTTAATCATCTTACACCCCACCTTTCTTTCCTTTCCACCTCTCATTATCTTTCCAAAACAAATACAGTCTTTCCTCGCCCTTATTCTGTGTCATATCTGGTTTTATCAAATATTGAGCCTATTCAGTTTACCAAAAAGCCTGTGTTTTAACCTTTAACCAAAAGCTTGTCTTTTAGTTAAATGGAAAACTTACAGTTTCATTTTTAAACTGTAAGTATACCAACTTTTTAAATTTTTTTTGAGAAGGGGGTTCATGTCCCAGAAATTTTTCTTTCTCCAGTCATAAGAATCACTAATGAGGAGGAGTGATAAGAAATGCCCATTGGTGACAGTGTCCTACCCTGGAGGTCTGTGCCAAAGCACCTCTGCAGCATAAGCAGGAGCTACGAGATGTCCATCACCACTGGGAAGAGTGTGCAGTTACAGACAGAATCATGTGGAAAATGTCTCTTTAATTTGTATTCTTAAAATTGAGCCTAATCCCTTTGCACCAGCAAAAGTGGAATAGGGGTAGGAGGTTAATTAAAAGGCCTTGTGAAAAATCTCCATTTAATATCCCAATAATGCAGTCTTTTTGCATGCAGCATGAAGTCAAGAGCCTTCTTACCTCTTACCTAACTGTATCTATAAATGCATATGATTAATTAAGCAAGGATGGTTAGCACATCACCTATTGAAATGTTTAGTTTCCAGGTCCCTTTTTGGTGTCTCTGGCAGTTTGAGCATAGAGGAGAGAACCTCAGCATTCATCTTTCTGTGTACTATTTTGCTCCTCCTTCTACCCCTGCCCCCTAGTGACATCAAATTCCTTGTAGTTTCCTAGACTTCCTGTTAATTCTCTAAAACCTTTTCCAATCCTCACCATTAATAAGTTGTTCTTTTCTCTATGTTTACATAACCATTTGTGTGTACCTCAAGTAAAGCATGTATCTTACAGTTTTCTAGCACATAGCTTTCATGTTTTGCACCCTTCTAGACAATGTGTGCCTTCTAGACAAAGTATGTTAAATTATATATACATATATAATTTTTTTTTTTTTTTAAATCTCTGGTACCATCATCTCAGGCTCTTAGATGGGTATTCAGTATTTGATTGTTTAATAAAAAATGTAATTATTTGGTATTTGGAAATGACTTTTGAAAAAAATTCTTTAAAGGTAATCCTAGACCTTGAGGAAGAAAGACAAAGGCATGCACAGGACACAGCTGAAGGAGACGATGTTACCTATATGCTGGAGAAGGAACGAGAGCGGCTGACGCAACAGGTAAGTAAAGTGGGATGGATCACGACAGCATTTGCTTCAAATAGCATTTCTCAAAGGTTGTTCCATAGGATGGATATTGGGTCACTAAAAAAAAGAGGGTTTTGCAGTCAAATGAGTTTGACTACTGAATTAAAAAGCTTAAACCGGCTTTTAACTTAACTTATTAGACTGTGTAGTACACAAAAGGAGCTCTGGTGGCATAGTGCCTAAGGCACTTGACTGCTAACCAGAAGGCTGGCGGTTCAAACCCACCAGCTACTCCTTGGAAGGAAGGTTGGGCAATCTACTTCCATAGTGATACCGCCTCAGAAACCCAAGGAGGGGTCACTATGAGTCAGATCCAACTCGGCAGCAATGAGTTAGATAGTACACAAAAAGCACATTGTATCGTCAAGAACAAGATCAAATATATTGTTTAATAAATCTCTGTTTCCATAAAATCTTTTTTTTGAAATAGATCACTCATTGTAGGACTTGTGTTCTACAGAACACTAACTTAAAGCTAAAGCTCTCCAACTTTTTTTGACTTTGGACCCCTAGGAAGAAATAGATTTTATATCAGGACCTGATACATAGACACACATAACGCCTGAAACAAGATTGCACAAAATGGTGTGTTTAACTCTTATTGCTGACAGTACCTGTTGATGTTTCTCCAAGTTGGTTCCTTCAGTCCTTTCCCTCTTAGCCCACAGTCTCTGACTGTGCCTTAAATAGGGTTGGGATGGCAGTTAAACAGACTACATTTGTTTAAAAAGTGTTATTTGAATACAATTATTTATGTTGTTTTTTGTTTATAACCAGAGAAAATTATTGCTGAAACTTTAAAAGTGTTTTTCAGCAGCATCACCATAAATATAGTTTGTATCACCTTTTTCCTGTTCTAAGGTTCTGAATTCTCTACCTGTCTAAACTACAATGTTGCATTGTATTCCTACTAAACAGCCTGAGACAGTTTGCAGAACTAGATGTGCCTAGGTCATATTGCGTGCTCTTGGTGTTAGATGTTCTAATACTTCATAGAAAGCTGATCTAAGCTCACGGCATACATGGTGCTCCTGTGAACCAAGAACAGCTGGCCAGGACGTTCTACTTGATTATAGTTGATTTGGTACATCTCTCTCTTTCTCTAATCAAGATGTGTGGTGATATTTTTTTTCTAGTTGGAATTTGAAAAGTCCCAAGTGAAAAAATTTGAGAAAGAGCAGAAGAAGCTCTCCAGCCAGCTGGAAGAGGAGCGCTCCCGCCACAAGCAGCTCTCCTCCATGCTGGTGCTGGAGTGCAAGAAAGCCACCAGCAAGGCAGCCGAAGAGGGGCAGAAGGCGGGAGAGCTGAGCCTGAAACTGGAGAAGGAGAAGAGCCGGGTGAGCAAACTGGAGGAGGAGCTGGCAGCTGAAAGGAGGCGAGGCTTACAGACTGAGGCCCAGGTGGA
Organism: Orycteropus afer afer; assembly: GCF_000298275.1. Taxonomy (NCBI): domain Eukaryota; kingdom Metazoa; phylum Chordata; class Mammalia; order Tubulidentata; family Orycteropodidae; genus Orycteropus; species Orycteropus afer. The sequence continues at coordinate 15,157,952 of NW_006921597.1, read as the reverse complement.
GAAGCAGTTGTCAGAGTTTGACATCGAAAGGGAACAACTGAGAGCAAAACTGAACCGCGAAGAGAACCGGACCAAAACTCTGAAAGAAGAAATGGAAAGTTTGAAAAAGATAGTAAAGGACCTAGAGGCTTCCTGCCAGCACAGTAGCCCTAATGAGCAATCGAAGCAACTAGTAACCATGTCCAAAGGCACAGTGACTGAGCCTCCCGTGCTTGTATCTGTGTTTTGCCAAACGGAGAGTTTTCAGGCAGAAAGAACCCACGGGAGCAATATAGGCAAGGTGACAAACACTGGGCTGCCTGGCCCCACCACTCCTGCTTACTCTTATGCAAAAACCAATGGCCATGGTGACCCGGAAATACAAACGACCAGGGAGTTGATAGCAGGCAGCAGTGCAGAAAATCAAGTGCCACCACGAGAGAAGTCTGTGGGACTGACCCAAGAAAAACCAGTGGAGAATGGTGGGTGTCCTGTGGGAATCGAGTCTCCAGTCCCAGTGTCCAGTCACCTCCCTTCTAGTGGGAGCTCGCTTTCTCCCAGCAGCACTGCCTCCTCCTCTCTAACATCCTCTCCTTGCTCTTCACCAGTACTAACTAAGCGCCTATTAGGGTCATCAGCTAGTAGCCCAGGCTACCAGTCATCCTACCAAGTAGGGATCAATCAGCGGTTTCATGCAGCTCGACACAAGTTTCAGTCGCAAGCAGACCAAGACCAACAAGCAAGTGGTCTACAGAGCCCTCCATCCAGGGATCTGTCCCCCACCCTCATAGACAACTCTGCTGCCAAGCAGCTGGCCCGAAACACAGTCACTCAGGTGCTCTCCAGATTCACTAGCCAACAAGGGCCAATCAAGCCTGTCTCTCCCAATAGCTCTCCCTTTGGCACAGACTATCGTAATCTGGCCAACACTGCCAACCCCAGAGGTGACACCAGCCATTCACCTACTCCAGGAAAAGTATCCAGTCCTCTAAGCCCCCTTTCTCCAGGGATCAAGTCTCCTACAATTCCCAGAGCTGAGAGAGGGAATCCTCCACCCATCCCACCCAAAAAACCTGGCCTCACCCCATCTCCATCTGCTACAACTCCACTGACCAAAACGCATTCCCAGGCCTCCTCTGTGACCACCACAGAAGACCTTGCCAGCAGTTGCTCCTCCAGTGCTGGCATAGCCAATGGCAAGGACGTTGAGATACTTTTGCCTACTAGCAGCTAGTCCCTAGGAGGGAGTCTCCACATGTGACATTCCATCTGATTTCGTCTAAGAGCTCAGAGTCAAACCATTGAGTTAGATCATGTTATTTATTTTGATAGTAGCGGAATTCATCATGTAGTGTGTTTTACCTTTTTGTATTTTTTTAAGTAGAAACTGATTAGTTTGGACTTTATGGCTCAGATTTTCATACTGAAGCTAGAAGGGCACCTCAGAGACGTCTCCAGCTCAGCAGTCACCATCATGTTGTGATGGAGAAAGCTGATCGAGTACCAGGTGGTGATTTGCTGTCTATTTTGGGACTAGAATCACTCAACACTCATTTTGAATTATGCAGAAGTGGTTCATGCAGATTTTTATTCCAGATGAACATGTTTTAAAAGTGCCTGAAATAAGACTGCCATATGAATGTGATTCTGCAGCAAAAACACAAAACAGATCATTTAATTGCAGAAAATGAAATCCTCTATGAATTCTGAATGTTAAAAACCAACACTGCTTTTAATCCTCTTTTATTGTTTTTAATACAAGCTTTGTGTTCTAAAACAAGGCTGCATAAGAGAATGGGAATCCTTCTAAAGGTGAGTGTGAACTCACCACAAAGCTGAGCTTTATAGAGCCCTTGAGAAACCCTCCTGAACATTAAGCATTTGGGGTGCTGATTTTCTTGTACTTTTGAAAAATTAAGGAACTCTAGGTTTCCTGCATAACTTCTTGAATCGAATGAAATCACATTTCCATTCAAAAAATGTCTTCAAGCATCTACTGTCGTGTAAGGAACTTCTGATTTTAATCACTGTTACTTGAATAGGAAATGGTCACTCATTCTGTATAAAGGTTTTGCAAGAGTGAGTTCTTTATTCTGTAATCAAAAAGCAATAACTTAAAATTCACTCACTTTGTAATTTGTAAGTCAGAATTACACAGGTTTTACCAAATTGTTACACTTAACTCTCCAGACTGCCAGCACTTGATGATGTCTGTATCTGTGGAACCAAATTAATTTTTGCCTAGATGGACATACATACATATATATATATATATATATCTGTATAGATACATGCTCCTCTCCATGTTTAACATACACACACTCAAACAGATATGTATTAATGTGATTATATCTTTGGCGTTTTCAGTGTAGCCTAAAGGACAAGTCAAAATGCACGTTAAGATTACCTATCGAAGTAACCAGGGACCTACTTAAGGGAGGAATTTGTACACAGATTAGTTGTAGAAACCAGGTCTTCAGCATCACAAAAAAATAGCTAAGAACTATTAGTTAGAACTGATAGTTAGAACTATCAACTAACTCTGAGGTCAACTAGAGAGGTCTTAGAGAGGTCATAGGAGTTGGTGAAGCAGGTCACTCAAATGGTGCACGGTGGTGGGAGTCACGGGTGCAGTAGCACACTGCCGAGCTCAAGCCCCGTGTATAGGAGGCAGGCGCTGTTCAGCTCTAGCCGCCTGTTTCTATACAAGAACTCTAGACCAGGCTTACCAGCTCTTCACATCTTTATGAAAAAATTTTCATGAGGAATATTTTCAGTTTTTAAAAATCAAGAACTGATTCAAAATTTTTAAAACTGCTACTTATACACCTCTGCAGCTGGATTTACATCACAGCCTGCCAAGTTGCAGTCCTTTTCATTTCTAGGAACTCTGGTCATTTCCATCATAGGGAAGTTGTGGGGACAAAAGCTTCTAGATTTCCCAACCGTGTAGGCTGACACAGCTTCCCCTCTTCCAAGCAGGACTGTCCACAGCCCAGCTGAGACACGTGGGTTATATATGTTTTCATGTGCACAAAGATAGACTTTGTCGTCCTAACATACATTCTCCTATCCAACTTGTATCCAGTAGCCCTTTACTTCTTGCTCTAAATTAAATCTGTTCCCTCTAACACAATAAGCACTGATGGAGGCAAGTCATGGGGTGGAAATTGAGGTCTAGTTCACAGTGTAGCTGATGGATAAATTCAGCTTATGGTTTGATTAAGACCAAAACATCAAAGATAAAAGTGCTATTAATGCCCCAAGATGTCTACCAAAATGATGAAAGGGGGATCTTAAACTGTGCAAAGCAATCACGTATTGAACTTTATCCTCACGCATACTAAAAGGAACAGTGTTCGTGATTAAGATAGCTCAACTTTTCTAAACGGGAGAGGGGCTACCTACCGCCCCAGTGTGTTACCTCTCTTGCTTTACATGGTAATCTTAAAAGTTGCATTGTGCTCTCCTTTGTTTTGGCATAGATACATATATAGAAAGAGATACTATAAGGAAGTTTATTTCTTAGGAAGTGCACTGAATAATGTATTTCTTTTACAGTGTAATATGGGGTTGGGGGAATACAAAGGAAATGTGTATTTTTGCTAGTTACCTATCTTCTGAGATAAATAAGCACAATATTGCAATGGATCTAACTCATCCAGTTAGATATTATAGATAGTATTTAAGTTTGCTGTAGATAGTATGTGCTAAGTAAAAGTTTCATGATTCAGATTTTGGTATTAACCCACGTTGCGAAAGCTGTTTACTAGTCAACAGATAATGATGTGCAACGCATAACATGAACATTAACTAGTCGTTAACATTTGTAAAGCCAAATGTACCATGCAGAAGTCTTCATTCATTTTTATAGCAGACTACATTAAAGCAAGTTAAATCATATGGTCTGGAGAAAAAACAGTCTTATTTATACAAAGTGAAGTGTGTGTTGCACAACAAGGTGTATTTTGTGGGGGAAAGAGCAGGCTGTATAGATGGAGCACTCAGGAAGCTGGGGCATGGTTTTTCTGTAGAATCTCAGAGCTGGGAGAATCTTCCGTGGTAATCCATCTGTAATTCTTAACCATTTGGGAGCAAAGGAACTTTTGAGAATCCAAGAAAAACTGTAGAGTCTATACCCAGAAATAACAGATACGTTTTCATGCCTGATATTGTTGCTGATTTCATGAGAACCAAACTCTGACCCCATCCCTGGTTCATGTGCTCCAGCTTAGGGCTGTCTGATCTGCGCCAGCTCTCTGGTTTCACAAATGAGTGGTGCATCCCTCATCTCCTAGGCCACTGCTGTTGTGGCTGCACTGGTAGCAAACACAAGCTGTAGCCAGACAACAGCACTTGAAAATCCTTTGATGTACAAAAGATGTTCAGACAATGTGGATGTTTACATATCTTAAGTTTCCAGTATTTAAGCCATTTTAATGATCATTTCAGCAAACACCCACTATACCCATTTTCTCATAACAGCCTTAGCTTAGTAATGCTGTCTTGTCAGTGTGTATGTGTGTGTAAACAATCTATAAAGAGAGCTTCTGGTGCTTAGTCCTTGAAAAAGAACTTCAGATGCTTTTTTTTAAAAAAATATGCTGGCTTCAAAATAGGATGCATTTTTATAACTATGGGTGGGCACTGAACATTGTTCCACAGGAGTGATTTTTTTATTTAATTGTTGGAGAACTAATTAGGAGCTCTGGTGGCATAGTGCCTAAGGCATTTGACTGCTAACCAGAAGGCTGGCAGTTCAAACCCACCAGCCACTCCTCAGAAGGAAGACTGGGCAATCTACTTCTGTTGTGATACTGCCTCAGAAACCCAAGGAGGGGTTCCTATGAGTTGGGTCCAACTCGACAGCACATAACAACAATAACATAGAAGTAATTGAAAAAACTTGAGAGACTGTTCACCAATCTGCTTTCATATCAACAGACAATTCACTGGTAAAAGAAAAGAATTGGGAATGGTTCTCAACCTTTATTGTGCTTAAATATAACCTGAGAAGGCTATTAAAAGTTTTCCTAGCCCCTCTTCCAAAAGCCTGGAGGTGGAACCTAGGGGCTGGCTGATGCAGGTGGTCTAAGGATCCCATCTTGAGAAATAGTAATAAAAATGTAGACCTACTGCCCCCCACCTTCCCTGAGAAGGTACAGAAAGCCTTGTGGCCCTCACCTGTTCTTTCACAAGCACTTGTTTTTTGCCTCTGACCTAAGAAGACATCTTTTTTTTTCTTTTTAAATGTGATTTGGGTGAAAATTTACAGAGCAAATTTACTTTGCATACAAGAGTTCGCATACACTGTCTCATGACATTGACTACAATTTACCCCAATGCAAAAGCTCCCCTGCCATTTCTTCCCGATAGTTATCTCTTCCCCAAGTCCATCCCTCCACATACTCCTGCCTCCTGAGCTGTCTCCCTGTGCATACACAGCCCTTCTTTCTCCCATGATTGATCTCTCCAAGGAGTGTATCTACCTCAGGTAAATGTTCAACTCCTATGCCTGTCTTTTGTTTGGCTGGAAGCTGTGGGTTCAATTCCAGACCTGAAGGGCAGCTAGGGGCCATAGTCTCAGTGGTTCCACCAGGCTCTATCAGACCAGCAAACCTGGTCCCCCTTTTTTTTCTCCAAATGATTGTGAGTTTTGTTCCACATTGTTCTCCCTCTCTATCCAGGATCTCCTACATAGATCCCCCTCCAAGTAGTTGACAGTGGTAGCTGGGCACCATCTAGTTCTTCTGGTCTCATAGTCATATAGGCTGCGGATCACATGGTGTACCAGTCGCCAGAACTAATTGTTTCCATGAATCTTTGGTTTTCTTCATTCTTCTTTGCTCTGGATGAGGAGAGACCCATCGTTGCATCTAGATGGCAGCTTGCAAGCTTTTAAGATCCCAGTCACTACTCACCAAAGTAGGAGGTGGAACAATGTTTTGTGTAGTATGTTATGCCAATTGAGCTTGATGTCCTCTGCAACTGTGGTCCTGAGCCCACAGGTCCAACTACTCGGTCACTTTGGGCAGCTGGCTGTGACTAAGCAATGACTACAACCTTGTCCTTTGTCAGCTCTACTATACACCTCGGAATTCTTACAGATCATACAAATACACTTACAGGACCATTGTCTGTCAACCCTATACATGGCTTGGGTATACTCCCCACCCTAAGAAGACATCTTAAGCTCCTGTAACTGGTTTGTCAGACTATCAGTAATATTTGGAGTGGAGAATGCCTACTTGGATACCAAACACCATGTTAATGATTTCACATACCTGTTACCTTACCAGTACTCACAAGAGTGTGTGGATAGGCATTATGGCCAGTTACTGAAGAGGTAGTTGAGGACTAGAGATTTGTACAAGGTGCTTATGATAAAGTCCTAGTACTTTGCACTTCTCACTGCCAGGGATTCCCAGATAAGAATCCCCTGTGGTGCTTATTTAACCCAGGCCCCTGTACTGGAGACACCAGTTCAGTAGTTCAGGGTGAGCTCTGGATGAGACCTTGGGTTATTCTTAGGTGGAGCAAGGTTAGAAAACTGGACAGCACATTGCTCCTCCCTAACCACCCTGTGGCCAAAGGCAGATAATTAGACTCAATCAATGCCAGGAAACCTTTATGAAGGCTTTTCCATCTCCTGTCTCTGTTCAGGTGAGCTGAACAAACACATCTTTCTTCCTAAATCCCATCAAATAGCATGTTTCTTAAATATCTAAGATGAGCCAGGAACCAAGGTAGCTATTATGGAAGATAAGTTAAAATCTGTTCCTTCCCTCAGGGAACTCACAATCTAATTGAGGAAACAAGATATTAGCACATAAAAATGATTCCAAACATAACAGTTCCATAGAATAAATAATGCAAGTGGTGTTAAAAAGCCATACAGGGCTGTTGAAGGGGGTGCTGGCACAAACAGAAAGCTCAGAGGTGACAGCTCTTTGTGGGCTGATAAAAGGTAGTAGAAAAAGCCAATCTCCTTCAGAGCATTCCGTATGTACCTGGAGTTCTGCAGGATCTCCTGTATTTGCACTCTGTTTCCTTTGGTTGTCTTGGTCTAGGATGAGGTCCGAGGCAGGAACAAGAAGTCCCCAAGAGTTGTCCTATTATAGGGAGACTGACAAACTGACAAAGGTGTGGAGCTGGTGTGAGAAGGTCTCCCAGACCCAAATGAGATTTGCCTTTCCCTGGGGGCTCACCTACTTAATTCTGTAAGAGTCCTCACTGACTCAGTGTGGTGGATACTGGGATGTACCTCCCAGGTCCCTGAAGGCATGAACAATTTACTGTATTTCCAAGCTGTTGGGAATGGAATGCTTGTAGCAGACTTCTCAGCTATCAGCCCCCTGTAGGAATTAGCTTAATTGAAAGAGAATCAACCTAGGTCACCTCTCCTTCCAGAGCAGCTCACATCTAAAGGCCAACTGGCGTAGGGCATAGGCCTGCCTTCCCATCCATAGGTGTTGGTCCCAAGGGCACTCCCTCATGAGCCTCCTGCACCCTAATCTCCATCTTAGAGCCTATTCTGTTCCTTTCGGCCATGATTAAGTCCTCTAAGCAGGGTGGACACATTTTCTGAATGTTTATTTGGTGTCTAGTTTCCAAGTAGGGCTAGGCTTCAAACCCTCATCCATTTGGCTTTCAAGTCTACGCTTCCTGCACAAGCCATATAGTAGTCCTAAAGCAGTAATAATATTTTGTGGGAGCTTAGAATATTAGCTTATTAGTTTATTGTCAGTCATATATCTAAGGATGAACCCACTGGTTAGCTAGCTTGCTTTTGAGACAGTCAGCTATGAACAGGACACTGGAAGAATGGAAGTTCTGGAGAGAAGAAAAGAGGGATGATTTGCCTGCACACATGGAACATTCCAATGTCGGCACTAGAAGATGCTTGATTCTAGTTCTCTCGTGATATGGAGTATGAAGCCCAGAAAGGCCAGGTGACTTGCCCAGGCTCCCACATGTAGTTCATGGCAGAGCCCGGACTATGAAGTTGGCCAGCTCCCCATTCTGCCTCCGCAGACTGCTGCTCCAGCCCATTCCTGGCTTCTCCCTCGGCCTTCCTGCCTCCTACCTGATTCTCCACAGTGCCTGGGCTTTGATCTTGCTCACCTGGGCTGCCCCTTATTCCAGGCCTTGCCCTCAGCCTGCTGGCCTAGGGCTGCCTGCCACATTGTTGCCACAAAAATCTTGTTCTCATGTCTCTAAACCGGTTTGACAGCTGGGGTGAGGCTGGGAGTGGGGAGGACGGGGGAGCTTCCACTCCCAGGCTGTGTGGCCATTGCTATAGCAAGCTCTGGGAAGAACTTACTCATAAGGCATGCTTGCACCTAGGTGTGGACAAGAAGCCACCAAAGTTGTGAGAATATATCCCCTTCCTGCATGTGAGTCTGACCTGCCACACCTGCCTGTGGAGCAGGGGGTGGCTGAATGCTTTGGAAGAGACACCTCCTCCTTCCTCACCTGAAACTCCCAGGAATGGCCTTCTGCATTCTCAAAAGACTTACCCATCTCCCTTCTCTGTAGTGCCCCCTTCCTACCACTCCTTCCCCCCACCCACCCAGCCCCAAATCAAAGCCTTCCAGCATTATTCATGCCTTGGAGCAGACAGTGTCCTCAAGAAGACCCCACCCAGAGGGATTCAGGGTGGTGGGGCAGTTTGGGGGTGGTGAACCAAAGCACACACAGGCCCCTTCATCTCGAGCATGTTTTCCCTCTCCTGAGTCTTAGTGAGTCAGCTCCGCAGGGCCACACACAAGGCTCCCATTCAGGGCTCATTTTCCTTCTGCTCTAACTCAGATCTTGGCATCTCTCTCTCTTTTTCTATGTGGGCCTCATTCTCACATGGGAAAGCTCTGCTCCCTGCCCTGTGCCTCCTCCTCACTCCCCCAACCCTAACCACCTCCCCTCCACACACACATGCCCACATTCCTCATCCTTACCTTAGAAGAGTTAACAGTCCAAGCTGGATACAAACCGAGACACAGAACCAATAGAAACGCTACCCTCCTCAGTCCTCATTCACATACTCAAGGTGGAGTTGCTGCTGCGTGGCTCTAAGCCAGCCCTGAGCTCTGTTGTAAAGGGCACACACACTCAGCCTGCTCTTCATTTATCCAGCATGTTTAATAAGCACTGATGGTGCATAGTTAGCATACTCACTGTGCTTATCAAAAGTTGGTGATGGTTTGAATTTCCCCAAAGGTGCCTTGGAAGAAAGCCCTGGTGATCTACTTCTGAAAAAAATCAACTGGAGAGTACATGACTGGCACACATGAGGTTGCTATGAGTCAGAATCAACTCCAGGGCAATGGTGGGTGTTTTTGGTTTGTTTTTTCACTCTTTGCTAGGCCTCATGTTTGGAGCTGAAATTTACACTTCCATGAGGGGACAAGTCTCACAGATGTGACCTACCAGGGTAGTGCTGGGCAAGATGCAGTAGGTGCCCCAAATGGGTGAGGGTGCCTAAGAGGTTCACTAGAGCAGGGAGATCTGTGGGCTGGGCTCTAGGACTTGAGAAGTGCCAGATTTGAATAAACAGAAGGGAGAAAAGCAGTGAGTTGTGTTAAGGGGATAGGTGTACAAGAGGATGCAAAAGTAGGATGAAAAGAAGATAAGAGCAAGGGCTTTGTCATTTTCTGAGTTACCTCGGGTAAGTCAATTAACTTTTGTGAGCCTTCATTTCATCATGAGGGTTTTGTGCAAATCAGATGAGAGAAAACAGGCAAGTGCCTAGCACATAGTAAGTAGTCAGAGGATTATTTGCTATTTTAGGCGAATAAAGCTGCTGGTGAAAGGGCGCCTTAGAAGGTGTATACCTAGATTGGAAGGTTTCTGGTTCTGACGCAATACCAGCGGAGCAACGTGCCAGGCGCGCCCCTCCGGACTGGCAGCCCCGCCCCTCTATGGAAAGCTGAACTGCTCGCGCCCTCTGCTGTTTCAGTAGCGGTGATTCTCTCTAGAACAAAGTCTAGGCTCTGATGCCTGGAGGGACCCACTGCCAGAGCTGCTGGTGCAGGCAGGGATGCGCCCCCTGCCAATCGCAGCATTCAACCACCGTCCCTAGTGGTTAAATCCTGAGCACAGCCGCCTTCCCTGCCTAACCTACTGAAAACAGCAGGAAAAAAAAAAAAAAAAGCCCAACTCACCCATCTAGTGGATTCCGAGTCACAGTCGACCCCCACTGGGTTTGTTGTTGTTGTTGTTGTTACGTGCCGTCGAGTCGGACGACTCCTAGCGACCCCTACTTGGGTTTCCAAGGCAGTATCACTAGGGAAGTAGATTGCCCCATCTTCCTTCCGAGAAGTTGCTGGTGGGTTTAGGAGGCGGTAAATCTTTGCGGAAGTAGATTGTCCAGTCTTCCTTAGGCGGAGTGGCTGGTAGATTTGAACCGCCAACTTTCTGGTTAGCAGTCAAATGCCTTGCACCACCAGAGCTTCTTTGAAAGCAGAAGGGATTGAAGTAAAAGGCAAAAGAACAGAAACCATCCTTAGGATTCTTGTTAGCTTTAAATGGGCAAATAAAAAAATTAAAACTAGTCCCTGGCATAAGTAAGCATTCAATAAGTGCTAACTATTAGTATTGTGTAGCTCCTAAAACAATGAATGGCACATAGTAGGTACTCAATAAATTTTCATTAAACAGGCGCCATGATGACACAATCAACGTTCATTTATTCATTTACTTATGCTTCAAACCCAGTTTGTTCCTCCTACGTAGTAGATGTTGTAACAAACAAACCCTTAATAAACCCAGTTAAGTAAGCAAGAGCCAGCATTCGGTGTGGGAGGAAAAGAAAGAGATTTTATTCATTGGGACATCCATGAAACAGCTCAGACTAAGTGCCAGGCACTGGGATGGAAAACAAGTAAGTTACAGTCTCTCCTGTAGGCTTTAGATGCTGGTGGGGGAGATGACCATGAAGTATGGTGTTCTATGGCCTGTAATAAACATAGACCAAGCTGTGGCTGCACAATCAACCCCCCTGGAGTCAGAGAAGGTCTCAAAGAGGAAGTGGCACCTGTCCTGGTATTAAAGGAGGATAGATGGTCCCAGCTAAAGGAAGGTATGAAGAATGGTCCAGGCAGTAAGAACAGCATAGGCAATGCACTGAGCCACTCAGGGGCATGCTTGATGTTTCCTGGTGAACAGTTAGGGGTGACAGTGTGGCTCTGGAGAAGTGGGGACCCATGTTTCCTGGTTTGCCCAGGAAAAAGCCTGTACTCTATCTGGTGGGCCACTGGGAGCCTGCAGAGAGGAGGCAGATTTACCATGGAGCTAATGACATTTAAGCCTTAAGGACCCTCATCAGCATGGCCCCTCCCATGAAGGGTCCAAGTGATAGTGTTCATGTGGTCCTGTAGTTTTATAAAGTCTGCTAAAGTAATATATCTTAACTGCAATCAGTTAAGCCTACTATCTCTATTCATTCTGATTTTTCCTCCATCACACCCTCACCCATGTTGAGTGGCCTTGGAGTGGCAGCCACAAGCATTTTCAGAATTCAGCTATGGATAAGTTGAGTGGGGGACTATTTGCTGAGTGAAAATACATGTCTGTGTTTGCAGTCGCCTCCATGTCTCATTAAGTTTTTGCATGCCAACCCGCTGCAATGGCTTCCAGGCATACTCTTACCAATCATTGTGCTGCCTCTCCTGGCCTAACAGCCCAAAGGGGCGGGGCCAAAGGTTGCATTGCTGTGAATCTATTCCATAGCACCTGGCGCTAGAAGTAATGTTGGAAGTGGAGAAACAAAGGTATGGAGCCAGAAGCTGGTGTACAGGAAATTCTTCCACTTATCACAAGTGTGAGATTATAAGTGAGCAATTCATTTCTCATCAGTGCCTAGTCAAAACAGGATTTCTTGGATTCAAAATGGAGTCTCGTCAGTAAGCACCATGCTATTTCCCTCTAGCATCTAAGTACTTGAAAAACTAGGTACAGCAGTTTGAATTAAGGATTTTGGTGCTCTGAACAGCTCACTGAATCAGAGTGCACCAAACACAGAACAGAATTAGAGCACAGGGAGATTACTTAAGAAAGATCTACCTGGGCTGACCGGCAAGATGGCAGACTAGGCAGAAAGACTACACAGACCCTCTTCAACAAAGAAAAGGGAAACCAATTAACACAGATACAGAAGATAATCCTGGAACCCTGCGCCTTGAAGGGAAGGATATAAAAGTGGACTAAACCCCAACAAGTAGAAGAATTTGCATGAAAATACCAAAAAAGGAGACATATGGAGTGTGGTCTGGCAGCAATCCTGAGCGATCCTGACGGCACAGACAGCTTGGAGATTCCCGAGTTGTGGTAGGACCTAAGAATTAACCAAAAAATCAGCCCTGTTAGCCAGGGACTGCATGAAGGACTGTGCACAGTGGCTGGGGAATAAACAGAGAAGGTGAAGAAAAAGGCGGGCTGAGCTGTGGAATTTTGCCGGTCCAGAGGGCACTGCCAATTTGAAGGATTAAAAGCAGCTTGACTGTTTTGGATATTTAAAGTGACAGCGCTCTGGCAGATTCCTGGGGCTTGAGAACATGTTCTGCTTTCCAGCAACCCCAAGGACGCTCTGGACCTGCAAGACTGAAAAGGCACGACATTCCTCTTGTTATTCTTATACCCCACACCCGTTTGGAGAATGGAGGTGCGGCCATCCCCCACTCCCACCTACCTTCTGGGCCCACAGGAACTCCATCACAGTCTGTGTGCTCAGACGGAGCCTGGGTGCCCTGCCCTGTCCTCCACCAATTCTTTTTTTTTTCTCTTTTTTTTTAATTTTTATTTTTTTCTTCTTCGCTTTCTTTTTTACCATGATTAGTCTGCTAGTATTTGTCTGTTTTAAAACAACTATTATTATTAATAATTTTCTCCTTTTTATTATTATTCTTAATCTTCCCTTCCCAGGTCGTAGTTTTCAGCATTTTTTCTTTTCCCTGTTCCTGGTTGAAATTTTTTTCCCCCTTTTTTCTCGTGGTTAACCTCGTTCCTTGTTTTTCTTTTTGCATTTTTTCCATGTTTTTCTTCATTATTCTCCTTCTCTACTTTTTTTCTCTTAGTGCCCTATCCCCAGATATTACATGTTTTCTTGTTTTTTCTTCTTCTTTTCCCCTTTTTTCTGTTTTTGGCTACTGTTCCTGTGTGCTTACATGGTGTGTTTTTTGTCCATGTGCTTTTAGTTTTTTGATGGTTATTCAATTGTAATTTGTGTCTGAGTGGGAGACAACACACTCCCCATAAGGCACAACTATACCCACACCTCCTGTAACTTCACTTACTGAACAAGAGCCACTACCTCCTTCTCCACCAATGGGCCAATGATAAAAAACCACCAAGAAAAGCCAGAATCACCCTTGACTGCTCTTCACAAACAATTAACAGAGATCAAAATACACCAACACCACGATGCCTCAGAGAAAACAGACCATCACAGTCCCCACAAAGAAGCAGGGCAAAGTGGTAGAAACAAGGAAGCAGGATACAGACCCAGAACACATCCCTGAGGAAGAAGCAGCATTGGAACTCTCTGATAAGGAATTCAAAAGAATTATCTTTAGGTATCTTCAAA
>NW_006921597.1:15134379-15139919 GCF_000298275.1 Orycteropus afer afer | reverse complement strand
AGAGCCATGACAAGAACAGACATATGCACACCCATGTTCATTGTGTCACTATTTATAATAGTTAAAAGATGAAACAACCTAGGTGTCCATCAACTGAGGAATGGATATCCAAACTATGGTACATACACACAATGGAACACTATGCAACCCTAAAGAATAATGTAGAATCTGCAAAATACTGCATAACATGCATGAACTTGGAGGACATTATACTGAGTGAAATAAGTCAATCAGAAAAGGACAAATATTGCGTTAGTCCGTTATTGTAAAAGTCAAGGCAATGTTTATCTATGGAAGGACATTTTCTTTGTTGGTTACCAGGGGTGGGAGGGGAGGATAGGGAATACTGTTAGATAGACAGAGATAAATTTTGATTTGAGTGAAGAGAAGGGCAATGTACCAAATATGAGTGATCAATATAGTGGCATTGAGGAAGAGAAAAACATAGAGAGGTGCGTGGGAAATACAGATAACAAAGATGAACCCTTTTGCACATATAGTACGGCATGGTCAGTGAAGGCAAACATGGGTATATGGGTGCATAGATCGGTGGACAGGCTGAACTATTAGGTATGTCTGTGAACTGGGGAGTATAGCCAAGAACATGTATAGGGTTGGCAGACAATGGTCCTATAACTTTATGTGTATGATCAGAATTCCCAGGTGTATAGTAGAGCTGACAAGGGGAAAGGTTGTGGTCACTGCTTGGTCACAGCCAACTACCCAGAGGGACCAAATAGTTGAACCTGTGGGCTTGTGATCATAGTCACGGAGGACATCAAGCTCAATTGGCATAACATACTACACAAAACATTGTTCCACCTCCTACTGTGGCAAGTAGTGACTGGGATCTTAAAAGTTTGCAAGCTGCCATCTAGATGCAACGATGGGTCTCTCCTCATCCAGAGCCAAGAGGAATGAAGAAAACCAAAAATTCATGGAAACAACTAGTACACCATTCGATCTGCAGTCTATACAACTATGAGACCAGAAGAACTAGATGGTGTCTGGCTACTACTGTCAACCACTTGGAAGAGGATCTATGTAGGAGATCTTGGATAGACAGGGAGAACAATGTGGAATAAAACTCAAAATTATTTGGGGGGAAAAGAGAGGGGGGACCAGGTTTGCTGGTCTGATAGAGCCTGGTGGAACCACTGAGACTATGGCCCCTAGCTGCCCTTCAGGTCTGGAATTGAACACACACCTGTGGCTTCCAGCCAAACAATAGACAGGCATATGAGTTGAACATTTACCTAAGGTAGATACACTCCTTGGAGAGAACAATCATGGGAGAAAGAAGGGCTGCTTATGCATAAAGAGACAGCTCAGGGGTCAGGAGTGCATGGAGGGATGGACACAGGGAAGAGGTAACTATCAGGAGGAAGTAGGAAAGGAGATGTTGCATTGTGGTCAATGTCATGATACAAAGTGTGTGTGAACTGCTGTATGGAAAGTGTATTTGCTCTTTAAATTTTCACCCAAATCACAATAAAAAGAAAAAAAAAAAACTGAATTTCTCAAGAATTTACTCAATAATGCAGTAAATACATCATACAGAGAAGATAGAATCAAGGAGCCAAAAGATGTGGGATTTTTGTTGTTGTTTAAGTTTTAGAGAATTTTGCTTCTGTTCCAGATAGAAGAGCAGGAACTGGATTTACTCTCCCACTGAAAACAATGAAAATCAAAAACCAAACCCATGGCCCTTGAGTCGATTTCACTTTATGAGGACCTCATGTGTTTCAGAGTAGAACTGAGCTCCAGAGGGTTTCCTTGGCTGTAATCATCATGGGAGCAAATCACCAGGCCTTTCTTCCTGGGTGCTGCTGGCTGGCTTCAAACTGCCAACCTTTCAGTTAGGAGCTGAGAGCAAACTATCTGTGCCACCCAGAGACTCCACTGAAAGGATAAAAAAGAAATACTATGAAAAAATCTTATGCCAATCAATTCAACAACTTGTACGAAATGGACAAATTCTTTGAAAGGTACAGACTACCAATGCTCACACAAGAAGAAATAGGACATCTGAATAGCTCTGTACCTGTTACAAAAACGGAATGTTCAGTTAAAAGTTTTCCCACAAAGAAAACTCTAGGCCCAGATGGCTCCATTGGTGAATCCTACAAATACTTTGTGAAAAAAATAATAAATTATACATTAACCTTTTTACAATACTGAAGAGGTTAGAATGCTTCCCAAGTCATTCTTTGAGGCCAGGAGATGACATGACAAGCAAATAGAGCTATAAACTAACATCCCTCATGAGCAAAGATGCAAAAATATATTTATTTTTAACAAATTTTTATCAAATCAAACCCAACAATATATAAAATAATACATCATGACCAGCGGGGGTTGATCCCAGGAATGTTAAGTCGGTCTTGTTGTTGTTGTTATGTGTCGTGGAGTCGGACCCGACTCATACCGACCCCTCATTGGGTTTCCTCCTATGGAAGTAGATTGCCCCATCTTCCTTCCGAGGAGTGGCTGATGGGTTTGAACCTCCAGCCTTCTGGTGAGCAGTCAAGTGCCTTAGGCACTATGCTACCAGTTGTTGTTGTTGTTGTTATGTGCCATCGAGTCAGAGCTCTGGTAGCATAGTGGCTAAAGCACTTGACTGCTAACCAGAAGGCTGGCGGTTCAAACCCACCAGCCACTCCTCGGAAGGAAGGTTGGGCAATCCTACTTCCGTAGTGATACTGCCTCGGAAACCCAAGGAGGGGTCGCTATGAGTCGGGGCCGACTCGACGGCACATAACAACAATGCTACCAGAGCATTTGAAAATCAATCAATGTAAGTCACTCTATTAACAATTTAAAAACAAAAAACCATATGATCATGTCAATAGATTTGGAAAAAGTATTTGACAAAACCCAGTATCAATTTTAAATTAAAGAAAAAAAAAAAAAAAAGAAACTCAGCAAACTAGGAATAGAATGGCCCTTCCTCAACCTGATAATGGAAATCAAGAAAAAGCTGACAGCTAACATGAAACTTACTCATAAACGGCCAAATGCTGGGCCACTAAGATTAGGAATAAGGCAAGGATATCTGCTTTCACTACTTATATCCAAACATTATGCTGGAGGTACTCTGAAATGTGTAACTTGTAATTTTTTGTGCGTAATTTTGGCTTTTTTCGTAATTAGTAAATTTATTTAGGTCAAGAGGAAGAAACTGAATGCTACCAATGATCTCACTGTACAGCTTGTCTTTTCAAAAAAATGATTTATTGTTGTTGAAAATATACACAGTATAAACATATGAGTTCAAGTTTCTACACGTACATTCCAGTGACATTGATTATATTCTTCAAGTTGTGCAACCATTCTCACCCCTACTTTTCTGAGGCACCCCCCCATTAATGTACACTCACTGCCCCCTATGTTTCCTATCTAGTCTTTCAAGCTGCTGTTGTCAATTTGATCCCACATAGATAGATCTTAAATGAATGTAGTGCTGAAGGCAGACATTCTTTACTAGTTAAGCTAAACTATTGTTTGGTTTTAAAAAAGACTTCTGGGGATATTTTTGGTTTAAGATGTAAAGATTAACTCAGGACAATAGTTTTGGGGTTCATCTAGCCCCAGGGCTTCAGAAAATCCAGATTCTACATGAATTGCAGGTTCTGTTCTGCATTTCCCCCGTTTCAACCATGATTCTTCTATAGAAATTTTAATCAAAACGTTCAGTAAGTGTAGTGGGCATCATCCAGTTCTTCCAATATACAGAATGCTTTTAAATTGAAATTTCCTCCCTCAATGACCTGAATGTTCACATGAAAAATGTCTCTTCATGAAACTCATTTGATTATGCATTCAGGGTTGACAAGTTTTTCCCAAGAAATCTGAAAATCTTTCTCCTTCTGTTGAACATCCATAGCACTTTCTATGTTGTGTTAGTTTTGTTGTTGATGATAGGTGCTGTCGAGTTGGCTCTGACTCATAGTGACCCCAGGCACAACAAAATGAAACACTGCCCAGTCCTGTGCCATCCTCACAATCCTTGCTATACCTAAGCCCATCACTGCAGCCACTGTGTCAATCCATCTCATTGAGGGTCTTCCCCTTTTTCACTGACCCTCTACTTTACCAAGCATGAGATCCTTCTCCAGGCAATGGCCCCTTCTGACAACATGACCAAAGTGGGTGAGTGAAGTCTGGCCATTCTCGCTTCCAAGAAGCATTCCAGCTGCACTTCCTCCAAGACAGGTTTGTTTGTTCTTCTGGCCAATCCATGGTATTTTTAGTACTTTTTGCCAGCACCACAATTCAAAGGCATCAACTCTTCCTCAATCTTCCTGATTCACTGTCCAGCTTTCACACGCATATGAGGTGGTTGAAAATACCATGGAGCAGGATAGGCACAGTTTAGTCTTCAAAGTAACATCTTTGCTTCTTAACACTTTAAAGCGGTCTTTTTGCAGCTGATTTTCCCAGTGCAAAATGACATCTGATTTCTTGACTGCTGCTTCCATGGGTTTTGATTGTGGATCCAAGCAAAATGAAATCCCTGACAACTTCAATCTTTTCTCCATTTGTCATGATGTTGCTTATTGGTCCAGTTGTGAGGATTTTCGTTTTCTTTATGTCGAGGTGTAATCCCTACTGAAGATAGTAGTCTTTGATCTTCATCAGTAAGTGCTTCAAGTCATCTTCACTTTCCAGCAAACAAGGTTGTGTCCTCTGCATCTTATAGGCTGTTAATGAGTCTTCCTCCAATCCTGATGTTGCACTCTTCTCATATAGTCCGACTTCTCGAATTATTTGCTCTGTATACAGATTGAATAGTATGGTGAAAGGACATAGCCTTCACGCACACCCTTCCTGATTTTAAACCATGCAGTATCCCCTTGTTCTATTAGAATGACAGCCTCTTGGTCTATGTACAGGTTCCTCATGAGCACAATCAAGTGTTCTGAAATTCCCATTCTTCACAATGTTATCAACAACATGTTATAATCCACATAGTCAAAAGCCTTTGTATATCAATAAAACACAGGTAAACATCTTTCTGGTATTCTTTCTTTTCAGCTAAGATCCATCTGACATCAGCAATTATATCCCTTGTTCCACATCCTCTTCAGAATCCAGCTTGAATTTCTGGAAGTTCCCTGTCAATACACTGCTGCAACTGTTTTTGAATTATCTTCAGCAAAATTTTACTTGAATGTGATATTAATGATATTTTTCCATAATTTCCACATTCTGTTGAATCACCTTTCTTTGGAATGGGCGCAAATATCAACCTCTTCCAGTCGGTTGGCCAGGTAGCTGTCTTCTAAATTTCTTGGCATAAATAAGTGCCTCCAGTGCTGCATCTGTTTATTGAAACATCTCACTGGTATTCCATCAATTCCTGGAGGCTTGTTTTTTGTCAATTCCTTTAGTGCAGTTTGGACTTCTTCCTTCAATATCGACCAGTTCTTTTTTTTTTTTTTTTTTAAATTTTATTTTGATTTGGGTGAAGATTTACAGCGTAAATTCACTTTTCATACAGCAGTTCACATAATATACTTTGTCTCATGTCATTGACC
>NW_006921597.1:15071843-15128692 GCF_000298275.1 Orycteropus afer afer | reverse complement strand
TTTTGAATTATCTTCAGTAAGATTTTACTTGCATGCGATATTAATGATATTGTTTGATAATTTCCACATTCTATGGCATCACCTTTCTTAGGAATGGGTACAAATATAGATGTCTTCCAGTCTGGTGGTCAGGTAGCTGCCTTCCAAATCTCTTGGTATAGCTGACTGAATGCCTCCAGCACAGCATCCATTTGTTGAAACATCTCAGTGGGTATTCCGTCAATTCCCGGGGCATTGTTTTTCACCACTTCCTTCAGTGCAGCTTCAACTTTTTCCTTCAATATCGTTAGTTCTTGAAATGATGAACATTGGCTAATTCTTTTTGGTGCAGTGAAATGGATGAACATCGATCAATTATTTTTGGTACAGTGACTCTGTGTATTCCTTCTATCTTCTTTTGGTATTTCCTGCATCATTCAATATTTTGTACATAAAACTTTCAATATTGCAACTCAAGGCTTACTTTTTTTTTTTTTCAGTTCTTTCAGCTTGAGAAATGCCGAGCATGTTCTTCCCTTTTGGTTTTCAAACTCCAGGTCTTTGCATATTTTATTATAATAATTGACTTTGTTTCCTTGAGCTGCTTTTTGAAATCTGTTCTGCTCTTTTAACTTGTCATTTCTTCCATTTGCTTTAGCTACTCTTCACTCAGGGGCAAGTTTCAGAGTCTCTTCTGGCATCCATTTTGGTCTTTTCTTCTTTTCCTGGCTTTTTAATGACCTTTTGCTTTCTTCATGGAGGATGTTCTTGATGTCATCCCACAATTCTTCTGGTTTTCAGTCATTGGTGTGCAGTGCATCAAATCTATTCTTTAGATGGTCTCTAAATTCAGGAAACAGATATTCAAGGTCATAGTTTGGCTCTTGTACACTTGTTTTAATTGTCTTCAACTTCAGCTTGAACTTGCATATGAGCAATTGATGGTTGAGGGTCTGTTCTACAATAAGTTACTGACCTTGTTTTGGCTGAAGATATTGAGCTTTTCCATCGCCTCTTGACACAGATGTAGTCACTCTGACTTCTATGTACTCCATCTGGTGAAGTCCACGTGTATAGCCACAGTTTGTGTTGTTGAAAAAAGGTATTTGCAATGAAGAAGTTGTTGGTCTTACAAAATTCTGTCATGCAATCTCCAGCATTACTTCTGTCACCAAGGCCAAGTTTTCCAGCTACTAGTGATTCTTCTTTGTTTCCAACTTTTGCATTCCAATCACAAGTGTTCTGGCTTTAGTAAATTTTAATAATAGTAGTAGTAACTAGTCTTCCTTGTAGGCATGTGCATATTATCCTATTATTGACAGTGTTGTATTTCAGGAGAGATTTTGAAATGTTCTTTCTGACAATGAATGTGATACGACTCCTCTTCAATTGTCATTCCTAGCACAGTAGACCATTTGGTTGTTTGATTCACATTGGCCAATACCATTCTAATTCAGCTCTCTAATGTATAGGATATCAATTTTTATGTGTTCCATTTCATTTGTGATAACTTCCAATTTTCCTAGATTAACACTTCGCACACTTCATGCTCCAATTATTAATGCATGTTTGCAGCTGTTTCTTCCCATTTTGAGTCATGCCCCATTAGCAAATGAAGGTCCTGAAAGCTTTACTCCATCTACATTATTAATAGTTGACTCTACTTTGAGGAGGCAGCTCTTCCACAGTCATATTTTCAGTGCCTTCCAACCCAAGGGGCTCATCTTCCAGCACTGTATCGGACAATATTTCAGGGCTATTCCTAAAAACTTCTAGTAATATATCAGACAGTGTTTCACTGCTATTCATAAGGTTTCCAGTAAGCAATATTTTTAGAGGTTGATGACCCCATCCTTCTTCCCTGTCTTAGTCTGGAAGCTCCACCAAACCTGTCCACTGTGGGTGACCCTGCTGGTATTTGAAATACCAGTGGCATAGCCTCCAGCCTCACAGGAACACACTAGCCACCACAGTACAACAAACTGACTGCCAAGTGGTATTAGTTATGCTTGTGTTTCTCTCTCCTGATGGACAGTGCTGTGGTAATCTGACAGGCAGAGTGTCTCAGAGGCAATAGGCATTCAATAAATGTTTGTAGAGTAAATATCACCCAAAAACTCAAACCCACTGCCATTGAGTCAATTCCAACTCATAGCAACCCTATAGAACAGAAGGAACTGTTTCAAGATGGTAGATATTTATGGAAGCAGGCTGTCACATCTTTCTACCATGGAGCCACTGGTGAGTTTGAACCACTAACCTTTCCATTAGCAGCTGAGCGCTTAACCTCTGTTCCTTACAGTAAGTACAGATGATAGTTAGAATGGCAGTTAGCAAATTATAAGTGTTAAATTAAGGAATCAGATAAAGAACTTGATAGAATTTCAGAAGAGGCAAAAAAATATTATTATTATTATTATTGTTGCTAATTAAGAAAGGTTACATGGAACACAACCATGAAAGATGAGTAAAGTTGAGCTCATTAGAAATAGGATGAAAATTTCAAGCTCAGGGAAAATGTGAGCAAAGGTGAAGAGCAGGGAAGACTTGGGGGGAATTAAATTAGAACCCTACCTCACACCACATCCCCAAAATAAATTGCAGATTATTAAAGATTTAAATTAAAAAAACATAGAAGTATTAGGGAAAAAATTAAATCAGTTTCATGATCATGGGAATGAGGAACACCTTCCTAAGCAAAATAATAACCCTGAAGCATAAAGGTATATGTATGCATGACAAGTCACCACAAATAAAAGAAAAAGTAAATGAATAGGGAAAAAACATTTGCAATATTTAACAGACAAAGGCTTATTTTCCATAATATGTTTAAAAAATTAAGAATTAATATGTGAAAGACACTTAAAATGCATCAGGGCTAAGAATAGAAAATTTTCCTAAGTATCAATGGCCATCAAACATTTTACTGGTAATCAGAGAAATACAAATCAAAATAATGAGAGATCACTTATTTGCCTATCAGATTGGAAAAATATTTAAAAAGACATGTCAAATTTTGGTGACAGTGTGGGGAAATGGGCACTTATCCATTGTTTTAAAAGTGTAAATTGGTACAATTTTTAAAAATAATTTTATTAATAACTAATAAACCTGTATAATATCTGTATCCTATATGTTCAGGCTGTCTACTCTGTCTTAATATGACAGCAATTTATTTTTCTTTTACTTTTATTGTGGTGAAAACATACACAACAAGACATTTGTCAACATCATAACTTCCACATTTACAGCTCAGGGACATTGATGTCATTTTTTCATGTTGTTGGTATGATTTTTTCAGAGGACATTTTGGTAATACATATAGAAATTTAAAATATTCATGTCCTTTGGCCTAGCAGTTTTACTTCTAGAAAAGTACTCACATGTTGCCCCAAGATATATGTGCAAAGATCTTTTTGCAATAATGATTATCATACTATGAATATGGACACATCTAAATGTTCATCAATAGAAAAGTAAATTATGATTATGCACAGCTTGAAATATTACAAGGAGCTCTGGTGGCACAGTAGTTAAAGCATTTGGCTGTTAACCAAAAGGTCAGCCATTCAAACTTACTAACCCCTCTCAGAGAGAAGGATGAAGCAGTCTGCTTCTGTAACCTTTTGGTTAGCCTTTGAAACCCTGTGGGGCAGTTCTACTCTGTTCTGTAGGGTCTAGTTAGAATCTACTCAATGGCAGTGGCTCTGGTTTGGAATATTACAAGGCGGCTACAAAGAGTAACACAGAAAAATAACCAAGGCATGTTGTTGAGGAAAAATGCCAATCACACTATATGAATATTGTGATCCTGTTTCTAAAAAAAGAATTATGTAATTCTTACAAGCAAGTGCGTAACAATGTTAATTGTGCTTAACTCTAAAAAGCGGTGTGGTATTGGGGGATGGTGTGAAGAGGGACTTTTATTTCTTATTACATGTATGTTTGAAGTTTTTTTCCTACATAGATGCATTATTTTATAAAGTGGAAACAATGAAAGGAGAATAAATCAATTAAAAGAAGAGTTCTGAGAGCTCAGGATGCACAGAGCATGTTGAGACCATAGAATAACTCCCTTTCTGGCTGAAGCAGAAGAGGAACAGAGGGGCAGGAAGTGGTGAACAAGCCTGGGAGTTGATTAGCTGAGGTCTTGGAAACCAGCAGCTGAGCTGTTTCTGCTTCATTGTTCAGGCATTGGGGAACCACGGAAGGCTAGTGATGGAGCAGCAGTGTGATAAAGGCAGGCATTGGGGGCAGAGTCTCAGTGCAGGCTGAACAGAGCCAATGGGGAGTCCTTGTGATAGTTCTTCAAGATGGCGGGGTGTAACACCTACGTGGGGCTAAGGATGGGTGAAGGAATGAATGAAGAAGATGGGAGAGAACTGACAAAAAATTGACAGAGCGTGATCATGGTATCCAAGACGACTCAGAAAATAAGTGTCACCTGGAATCTATGGGAGACCGAAGCTCTGAGCACTACTTGCCCAGGGTTGATCAGCAATGTTGGTTCACTGGGTGATAGGACAGCAGTCTCTGTGGGTTGTGAACAGCATTTTGTGGCCACGAATGTCTCTGCTAAAATGGAATGCCCCCAAACCTCATTTCTGGGGAAGATGTCAGGAAACTAGCCCTAAAGGTAGACCCGTTGGCCAAATTGGGCTCTGGTAGCATAGTGCCTAAGGCACTTGACTGCTAACCAGAGGGCTGGAGGTTCAAACCCACTAGCCACTCCTCGGAAGGAAGGTTGGGCAATCTACTTCCATAGTGATACTGCCTCGGAAACCCAAGGAGGGGTCGCTATGAGTCGGGTCCGATTTGACAGCCTATGACAACAACAACAACAGTTGTGACAATGAGAACAACCAATCTCTGCTAAAGCCAAGTAAATGTCACACTTACTAAATCACAGAGCTTTATCATTCCATGGTGGAAACAGGCTACTAGGCAAAAGCAAGGAGCTCTGGTAGTGTAGTGCTTAAGGCACTTGACTGCTAACCAGAAGGCTGGCGGTTCAAACCCACCAGCAACTCCTCAGAAGGAAGGTTGGGCAGTGTACTTCCTTATTGATAGGGCCTCAGAAACCCAAGAAGGGGTCACTATGAGTCAGGGCCGACTCAATGGCAAAATAACAACAACAGGCAAGAGCAAGAGATGTCATCAGAAAAAGAGGTCTGATTCCAGATTGTTTCTAGTTGTAAAACAAAACAAAACAAAAACTCCAAAATCAAACCAATTGTGGTCAAGTCAACTCCAACTCATGGCAACCCCATGTGTTACAAGTAGAACTGTGCTCCATAGATTTTTCTTGGCTGTGGTTGTTACAGAAGCAGATCACCAGGACTTTCTTCAGAGTCATCACTCAAAACCAAAACCAAACTCACTGCCATCGAGTTGATTCTGACTCATAGCAACCCCCATTGTGTTTCCAAGGCTGTATATCTTCACAGAAGCAGACTGCCCCATCTTTCTTCCACAGAGCGGCTGGTGGGTTTGAACCACTGACCTTTTGGTTAGCAGTCAAATGTTTAGCCATTACACCACCAGAGCTCTGTGAGTCACCACTAAGTAGGTTCAAACCACCAACCTTTAGGTCAGTAGTTGAGTGTCAACCATTTCTGCCACCCAGGGCTAATTGCCCAGCAATCATTCATTATACATTCTCCATGTTAGGGGGTTGAGTGGCTTCTCAGAATAATTTGGAGAAAATAGGAAGAGCACCTGTCTCACAGCTAAACACTTTTGTGCGGTGGGGAGCACAGTGTCTCGGACATCAGTTCCATGGAGCTGCTCTGATTGGAGGAAAAAATGGTCTTGTTGGCACGAACTGGGAAGTCGGAAGGAGTAGCTGATTGGGTGGATGTGGTAGTTAAGGTTGTGTGTTAGCTTGGCTAGGCCTGGTTTTTAGTGGCTGGGCAGCTGTATGTAGTTATTCCCCCTGATGAGACTGGTAATCCACTCCATGGTGGAATCTACCGCAGCAGCTGAGTAGCTGCCTTAGGGATGTGGTCTGCTTCCAGTACATAAAGAGAAGTGTTGAAAAAGGTCTCTGAGCTTTTTGTCACACTTAGACCCTGCATGTAGCTGAGTCTTTATCTCAGTGGCCTGCCATGTTGTCTGCTAGTCTTAGGACTGTTAATGGATTTAAATTAGTGGCCTGCTATATTGCTTGATAATCTCGGGACTGTACCATTATACTTGTCGGCCTTGGGTTTGTCAGCTTCAGCAGCCAGCAGATGCCTGAGTGAAGAGAAGCCTCTAGTTTTAGTTGGCCTCTAGTTTTAGTGCAAGA
Source organism: Orycteropus afer afer (assembly GCF_000298275.1). NCBI lineage: Eukaryota > Metazoa > Chordata > Mammalia > Tubulidentata > Orycteropodidae > Orycteropus > Orycteropus afer. The sequence goes on along the minus strand of NW_006921597.1, from coordinate 15,122,424 downwards.
GGTGGAGCCTGAAGCCTGAAGCCCAAAGTCAAGGGGCCTTCACCCAGCCCCAAGAGCTAGCACTTTGAACTTGGACTTCTAGCCTCCCAAACTGAAAGAGAATAAACTCCTATTTATTGAAGCCATCCCATTTGTGGCATTTCTGTCAGAGGAGCACCAGAGGACCAAACAGTGGGGGAAGGTGAAGGGTTTGATGACAGACACAATCTGAAAACTCAGAAGAAATGTCAAAGCTAGGGCCTTCTAACTGGGAATCTGGAATCACAGGAGTGGTTGAGATTGCTAAGGGATATCTCTGTATGCTAAGGCATACATATATATATATATGTTTCACAATTAATGAACCAATGTCGACACATAATTATTAACTAATGTCCACACTTCATTCAGATTCCTTTAGTTTTTGCCTAGTTTTATCACTTTTCTGTTCCAGGTTTCCATCCAGGATACCATATTACATTTAATCATGATGTCCCTTTAGACTCCTCTTTGCTATGACTGTTCCTCAGATTTTCCTTGTTTTTAGTGATTTTGACAATGTTGAGGAGGTCAGGTATTTTGTAGGGCCTCCTTAGGATTTTTCTGAAGTCTCCTCCCCTCTGCATGATTATACTGGCATAGGGTTGAGGGAGGAAGACCACAGAGGTAAAATGCCATTCTCCTGATATCAAAGCAAAGCTACATACTATCAACATGACCTGTCACCACTGATGTGGATCTTGATCACCTGGCTGAAGTAGTATCCTTCAGGTTTCTCTACTGTACTCCTTCCTGCCTTCTTTCTGCACTGGACTCTTGGCAAAGAAGTCACTGTGTGCAGCCCCCACTTAAGGAGTGGGGAGTCATGCTCCACCTCCTTGAAGGCAGAGTACAGATATTTCCTGCTTTATGAAACTTCACTTTATGCCATTTCACTTTTAGGAAAGACCTATATTTTGTACTTGTTTTTACCTACCAAAAGAAATTCAAAGAGGAGTTTCACTTTTATGAAAAAAGGTAAAAAGCAAAACCAGCCTTTGTGCTGCAATGAGCCATTAAAGAGATAGCAGCCTGTTTACAATAGCAAAAAGATGGAAACAACCTAGGTGCCCATCAACAGAAAAATAGATAACCAAATTATAGTACATACACATAATGGAATACTATGCAACACTAAAGAATAAGGTAGAATCTGCAAAACACCGCATGATGTGGATGAACTTGGAGGACATTATGCTGAGTGAAGTAAGTCAATCACAGAAGGACAAATATTGTATTAGCTTATTATTGTAAAAGTAAAAGAAAGGTTTATATATGGAAGGAAACTTTCTTTGTTGGTTACCAGGGGTGGAAGGGAACACTGGAAAAAAATAAAATAAAGAGACAGCAGCACCCAGAGTCTGGAAAGTAAGGTTGCTAAGCTCCTTCCCTACATTCTATTTCATATATATATACATATATATATATACATATATACATATATATATATATATATACATTTATATATATACATATATACATACACATTATATCATTCCTGTTTTATTATATGTTGGTGTTATTTTAGGTTTTATGTATTTTTTGGTGTGGGAATGATTAAAATATTTCCCATAAATATTAATGGTAATTGCTTCTTCATTTTGCACCACTTTGGCTTAGAAAGTTTTCATGGGAACATTTTACTTTCAGATGGGGGTTGGGGAGAAACCTGAATCTACATGAATTATTTGGAATTCTTCTACGTGGGCGATTTGTCTTTTCTCCCACGTTTGTTTATTTTTTCAGTCACTTGTATCAGTATGGACTCATGGATATATTTTATTTTGTATTTCAGGTTATAATCCACTACTGCTCTATGGTGTTTTTTTTTTTTTTTTTTCCTCCAACAGTTCCAACTTTGGCCATCCGGAGCTCTTGCAGTTGACTACGATATTAATTTTTATTATCAATAGACATTAAACAAAAGGACCCCACATACGGAAGACCTCACCTAAACAAAAGAACCTCTTTGGGGTCTTTGATATTTTTGTAAATGTAAAGAAGCCCTGAGACCAAAAAGTTTGAGAATCGTTGCTCTAAGGGACCCTCACTGACCCCAAAGACAGATGTGAGCATGGTTTTTCTGCAGAAGAGTTCTGGTGACACCGAAGGAAAGAGGAAGCCACACTCCCGCACCCATGGGAACCCCTACTTCAACAAGACACGCTGACCTCTAAGGTCTTTTCTGGGTCTGAAATGCTGGGGTGCGGGGAAGACGAAGCTCACCCTGCCAGGCCTTTCCTGAAAATGCCACGCGGGGGCGCTCGTCCTACAGAACAAGCTACCCACTGGCGAGCCCGAAAACGCTCGGCATCTGCGCTTCGCATCAGCATTGTCCTTCGCTGAGCGCGGGCCTGGCCTGCCTGAGGGTCTCACCCTTTCTCCGGGCTCTGCTTGCGGATCCCCCTGGGCCACATCGGACGCACAAGTGTGGCGCCCCCGAGAAAGAGCGATCTCACAGCAGGGCAAGCACTAGCTGTCTGGTTCTCCTCTTCAGAAGCACGCCCCCTTGTCCCTGCTGAAAGCCTGCGGACAGCTCCCTGGCCTCTGCCTGGGCCCTGGGAGTTGGCCTCGCATCCGCCCTCCCCTTGCTGGCCCGGTCTGAGCCAGGCCGACTCTGCTCCGCACGCGCAGGACAGAGATAAACGGATGCAGCTGGAGACCAGGCTAATTGATACAATAAGTTCTGTAATTGCCTCGAAAATAAGGTAATGATTTGGCAGAGTCCTCACCAAATGAAACTTTAGAGAGGGGCTGGAGGCCTGCAACTTGGAGTGTGAAGCCTGCCCCCCTTTCCTGCCCCACCCATGTCCTGTGCCCTGCCTGACACTCCAGGGTTTTCCAGAAGGGACAGAAAGACCCTTCTCCTACAGCGACTAGAGAAGAATAGCCACACATACTCCATGGGGTATAGGAGGAGGAAGGGTAAATTCTGGGCTACTCAGAACAGGGGGATGACTGGAATGACTTCTACAGTTAAACAAAGGCTGCAGAGAGGAGGTGGGGTGGGAACAGATTATGAAATCTGTCTTGGCTCAAGCCTGATAAGATCTCTTACACAGTGAGGGCTGCTGATTTGGGATCTTCATGCAGGAGAGGACAAAGGGAAGAGAACCTTCCATGTCCTGCCTTCTCCAAGACTGTGCACACACTCACACATCTCCTTGCTCTGCGCTGTGGGTGTCCCTGCCTGGCAGAGGCCCCAGCACAAAGAGGATTAGAGAGATGAGCTAATCTGGTTTGTATCCCAGACATGGCCTCAGCAAGGGACCTTGTCTACCCTGATGTTTAAGGGGCTGAAGGAGTGAGAAGTCCTCCTTTGGAGGCCTACTGATAGTACAAGAAACCCCTCCCTACTGGGGTTCCCAGGATGCTGGAATTCTGACTTCAAGGTCAAATTGAGGGAGCCAGACACAAAGGCCTCAGAGAGTAACAGCATGGGGTGTGCTATAAGAAACTAGAGATAAGACAGAAAGAGACCCCGACACAGTGCCCCACTTGTGTCACCAGTGAGGAAACTGAGGCCCAGAGTGGGAGAGTGACTTGTGCAGAGCCATGCAGAAAGCTGTAGCTGGCTTGAGGAAAAGAACTTGGGTTATCTGATGTCTTCCAGCCCGGTGCACTTTATACTGTGCTGCAGACTGCAGAGGTAGATGTGAGACAGAGCTCCAGAGACAGAGACAAAGATGCACACAGAGGGAGGCAGAGGGAGAGGGAGAGAGATTGAGTGTGAGAGAGACACACAGCATCAGAAAAGACATGTAGAGATGGACGGGGAGGGTGGAAGCAGAGGGAAACAGAGACAATCATGCTGATTCATCCAGGGAGAAAAAGATAGAAAAGACACAGAGAGATACACAATGAGACAGGGAGCAATACATAGCGACAGTGAGGGACAGAGAGAGACATTCAGGCAGAGGAGGGAAGATAGGCCGACATAGACACACAGAGGGACAAACACAAAGAGACACAGGAACAGACTCAGGATGACAGACACATGAGCCAGTGAGAGATCCAGTGGAGAGAAAGGACAGAGAGACAAGGATGGAGACAAAGCAGAGACATGGGAAGAACATGAGAACAAGAGGCAGCGTGAACAGAGGAAGGTCGAGCAGGAGAAAGGCAAGTAGTGGATTCTGTAGATTTCTGTCCACTGGAAGCAAATGTTTTTCAGATCATTCTCAGGCCCAGAACAGGTGTGGGGAGAAGAGAGAGAGCGCATTTCTTAGCCTATTTGATAGAGGCAGATTGGGGGGTGGGGGGTAGAAACAAAATGGGAACTTCCCTCCCTTAGGGAGAGGCTGGTCAGTGACCACCCAGGATCCCAGCAGCACACCCACTGGCCTCACACAGAACCTGGGCCACCCGCCCAGGATGGCCGTCCGCCCAGCCCATCGCCTGGCTCCAGTCTGATTACAACCAAAGCGCTAAAAGGCTCCAGACCCTTTGTCCCGCCCCATGGTCCCGCCTCCTCCCAAACCTCCTCTCCTCCTTCTGCTTTTCCCTTAGTGCCCTCTCTCTCTCTTTTTAGGTTGTGATTTGGGTGAAAGTTTACAGAGCAAATTCACTTTTCATACAGCAGTTCACATACACTTTGTCTTATGACATTGACTACAACTTACCCCAATGCAACAGCTCCCCTCCCACCTCCTCCTGATAAGTTACCTCTTCCCTGTGTCCATCCCTCCACGCCCTCCTGCCCCCTGGACTGTCTCCCTGTGCATAAGCAGCACTTCTTTCTCCCATGAAGCGCCCTTTCTTTTATCCTTCAAGGCCCCTAGAGAAGCAGCCTGGCCCCTGTTGGGGAAGGGGGGGGTCCCTGTCTCTAGCCCTGCCTCACCATGTCCCTTCCATCTAAAGCCCACTTGGCCTCCCCTGGGAGCTTATAAATACCAAGGAGAAGCCAATCGGGTTGTTTCTGAAGCATGGCTCCCCACCCCCTGAAAATCCCTGAGTTCTTCCTAAGCTCCTTTCTCTCTCCTCAGATACCTGCCTGGGGCAGCAACAGGGGAAGGAGGTACTAGGGACCTGTGCAAACCTGACCTTGTTTCAAATGAGACCTACCTCAGTTTGCAAAGATATCTCAGGGAAGGTGTCTCAGGGCCCAGGGCTCCTTGTGCAAGCAGCAAGCTCAGGAATTCCTTGACTCCCACCCAAATCTCCCCCCAGCCCCTCCTTGGCCTTTCTCTCTGCTCATTACCATCCACACCACCTCCCACCCACAGGGAAAGAGAAGGTCATCACCAAAGGGGCCCAGGGAAGGGGACCTTCTAAGGGCTTAGACCAGGGTGGAGTGAGACTGTTTACCCACACCCAAGCTTCCCTTAGCTCATCTCCACTCTCATCCCAGGGCCAGTGAAAATGCAAAATCATTCAGCTACACACAGCAGTTGTTGTTGTTGTTACGTGCCGTCGAGTCAGCACAGACTCATAGCGACCCATCCTTGGGTTTCCGAGGCAGTATCACTACGGAAGTAGGATTGCCCAACCTTCCTTCCGAGGAGTGGCTGGTGGGCTCTGGTAGCATAGTGCCTAAGGCACTTGACTGCTCACCAGAAGGCTGGCGGTTCAAACCCACCGGCCACTCCTCGGAAGGAAGGTTGGGCAATCCTACTTCCGTAGTGATACTGCCTCGGAAACCCAAGGAGGGGTCGCTATGAGTCGGGGCCGACTCGACGGCAAACAACAACAACAACAACACACAGCAGAGAATGGAGTGAAAGAAATGAATCTTAACTCTAAGTGGCTTATTGGGGAGCAGAGCATGAGGTGAGATACAAAGGGTGAGAGGGGTCGCTTTTCCTTTGGGCACTTACTTTTGAAAGGGCTGGAGGCTATGGTACCGCCTAAAGGAAAAAGGAAGACCCAGCTCTGCTGGCTAAGTGGAAGCTATGCTGCTGGGGGCCCTGGGGAATCTGCCTTGGGGGTGTCTTGGATTCTTTCTCAGGTCTCTGATGATGATGCTCACTACAGTCTTGTCACTTGTGGTCTCAAACTCCAGCGAAACTAGTGTGCCACCCCAGATGGCTTTATTGTATTTGCATGAAAATGTCTAGGAAGTAAGACCCTTTCACTCCCCCCTTATTTAGGATGTCCTAGAGCTCAGGTAGGAGCTCTGGTAGCATAGTGCCTAAGGCACTTGACTGCTAACCAGAAGGCTGGCAGTTCAAACCCACCAGCCACTCCTCGGAAGGAAGGTTGGGCATTCCTACTTCTGTAGTGGTACTGCCTCAGAAACCCAAGGAGGGGTCACTATGAGTCGGGGCCCACTCGATGGCAAATAACAACAACAACAGAGCTCAGGTGGCATAGTGCCTAAGGCATTTGACTGCTAACCAGAAGGCTAGAGGTTCAAACCCACCAGCCACTCCTTGGGAGGAAGGTTGGGCAATCTACTTCTGTAGTGATACTGACTCAGAAACCCAAGGAGGGGTCGCTATGGATAGGGTCCAACTCAAAAGCAACTAACAACAACAGTCAGTGCTCTAGTGGTGTAGTGCCTAAGGCACCTGACTGCCAAGCAGAAGGTTGGTTGGTTGTTCAAACCCACCAGCCACTCCCTGGAAGGAAGACAGGGCAATCTACTTCCGTAAAGATTTACTGCCTTGGAAACTCAAAGGGGGTCACTATGAGTCAGAATCAACTTGATGGTAGTGAGTTTGGTTTGATTTTGGAGCCAGTGCTGGGTACAGAGCAGGTGTTCAGTAAATGCTGACTAATTGCCATGCAGGGCCTTCCAGACCAGAACTTGACTCAAATCAGTGATTCCTCTCCTGCCTGCTATAACCCAGGGTTGGGGAGGCAGGAGTCGAGAGGAAGAAGCAAGTCAGAAGCTAGCCTGAGCCTCTGGCCTTGACTCTCTAGAAACCCCACAACAGGCCCTTGCGTGAGGAGCTGAGCTCTCCAGTAGTGTCTTAGACCTTGAGACTGGAAGTTTATTTTCAGATTTGAAGCTCCAAAGTGGCAGATCCCAGAAAACCTCTTCTCTGGCTCCGTGTATTTGTTCTCTAGTTAAGTGGTTGAGTGCAGCTTTTGCAGTCAGCTGGCTCATGCAGCCCCAGGGTTCCTCCTAGAGAGCTGGGGGCTTAAAGAGGAGGGGAAGAGGATGAGGAAGGAACAAAGCCCCAGCTTGGGCTGTCCACTCTAGGAAAGAGGTGGCCTGTAAGCCTTGGGGAGAAGTCAGCCCCCTTACACACTTCCCTTTCTTCAGAGATCCTGATCTTTGTGGGGCCCCCTCAACTCAGAAACATGCTTTAATAGTTGAGTATCTATGTTGTGCCAAGACATGGTCCCACTTGACTGTGAAGACAGTAGAAGCCAAAGAAAGGGCCCATGTGGGTGAGTCCACCCAAGGTTAGGGCTGATGTGGTCATCTCAGCTCCTCACCCCACCACTCCAGGCCCATATGTAGAAATAAACACAGGGCCAGAGTCACACCCAGATCTAAGCACACAAGGGAGCCTGGGAGGGGCTGCTTAGCATCTGGGTGTGGCTGGGCTGGGAGGAGGTGAAGGAATAGTCCAAGGAAAGGGTCTTGGCCAGGAATGACCCTGGGCCCTCTCCTCTCCCATCTGCCCCTCCCTGGGAGGTGCAAAGTAGGGTCTCTCCTTTCTAAAGAGATGGCAGGGCCAACTGGAACACACACACACACACCACCCACAAGACTGAAAGAGAAAACTGGGGAAAGATGTCAGCTGTCTGTCTGGGACAGCCTGAGTGCCTGTAGCCAGCATGCTGGCCCTGCTTGATTTCTGTATTCAACCCTCTCCCACGCCCATCCACTCCAGCCCAACCTAACACCACTTTCCACCTTCCCCCAACATGGGCACCTCCCCTCCGTGAGTGACTGAACCACCTGCTACCTATCCAAACTCTTCCCTGGCTCACTCTGCTGTGGGTGGCTAGCCTCCTTCCTGACCCAGCAGCCCACTTCTGCCTTAAAGTATTGTCTCTTCCCTTGGCTTCAGAAGCTCTTCACCAAGAATCTGAACACCTCATTCCCTCACCTCCTTCAGGCCTTTGCTTGAATGGCACTTTAATGAGGCCTACTCTCAGCATCCCAGTTACAACTGTGATCCATCCCCTCTACTCTGCTGTTTTTTTTTTTTTTCCCCCTATTGCACTTACCACTTTCTAGCATATTATTTATTTTAATTAGGATGTTCACTATTTATTGTCTATTTTCCTCCAATAAAAGGTAAACTTCTATTGAAGTATTGAAGTATGAGGGCAGAAATTGTTTTATTTTTGTTTGCTCACTGATGTGTTCTCAGTGCCCAGCACAGTCCCAGCTTATGGTTGGAAATATATCAGTATTTGTTGAATTAATGAATGCACTGACTACCTGCCACAGAAATGGGGGTGGGGGGGTAAAGGAGTGGAAGCTGAGGAGGAGGGGTTAAGGTCCTTCTGAGCCCTTCTTGCCGGTCTCCTCTTCCTCAGTGAGGTCTGCAGCATCACACTACAGCCTCTCAAAGCCAGCGTTCCCAGGCGCACCCTACCAAGTGCATATGGGGCTGAGGAAGTGGGAAGTTTCTAGGGCGTTGTTTCCTCCAGATCTTTATAGTTTTGATAAAAAGTGGAGACACAAAAGACACCTGGGAATGAGGGGCTAGAAGGGAGAAACTGAGTCTAGAGAAGGGGTTGGGGTACGACCCCAGGAACTCTCGAAGTTTTCAAAAGAAATTTTACGCCTCAAATAAGGGCCTCTCTGTCCCCAGGGACTATACTTATCTGTCTGGGAAGTGAGGTGCGGGAAGTCACTTCTGACAGACATCTCTCCTTTCCCAACTTACTACGCACCCCCGCCCCCGCCTCGGTGTGCGGGAGAGGGCTTGAGGGAGCAGCGTAGAGGAGGAAGGAAGGGTGGAAAGGCGGGGAGAAATGGCTCCGGGGTTTCCACTCTCTCAGCAGGACCCCTACCCTGGCCTCCGGTTCGGGGAAAGCCGCCCAGCTGTTTCTGATTCTTTCAAACTCGCAGCCCCGCCCAAAGGGTGGAGGACAGACAAACGGTGAGAGCTGGGAGAGGCTGAACTGTACCGAACCCCGGTGGCAAGGGGTGGCGAGGCCGCGTCCCCAACCGCAGGTGCTACCCCCTCCTCCAGCGATTTCCGGCCCCCCGGGCCTGAGGAAGCTTCGGAGCAGGGAAGGCGGGAGGGAGCCAAGTTTAAAAGTTGTTGCTGGGAGTGGGGAGGCAGCAGGTCGGAGAAACTAGGGGCAAGGAGCCCTAGGTGAGAGAAGCCCCTACCTGAAGCCGACTGTCCACAGCGCCCCTGCAGGCAGCGTTGAAAAGGGAGTTCACACTCTCCCGCGGCTCCCGGCGGCGGAGACAAAACTCTACCCATTTCACAGAAGCGCAAGAAGGGAAAGAGAGGACTCGGGAACTGAGTGCGTCCTCCGTACTCAACTCCAGTGGCCCTGTAGGTTGGAGTAGGGAGAAGCGTCTGCAGTTCCCTCCTGCTCCGCGAGCCTGGCCATCACCCACCGAAATCGGGGTTGATGGCTGAATGAAGGGCTCTAGGACCCGGTGGCGCGACGTCGACGGGAACTGGGCGCTCCGGGCGCTGAAGGGCACTGTAACGCCTGTCGCTTCGCGCCCGGGCAGGTGAGGGTCCAGGGCCCGGCCGCACGGGCGCGACGAGGGGCGGAGGCGGCTGCCACACCTAGGGCGCCGCGGAGCGCCCCGGCCCGCGCGGGCGGAGCCGCCGTGAGGGCCGCGCGTGTCCTGGGCCTCGGCCCCGCCCCGCGCCGTCCAATGAGAGCCCGCGGCCGGAGAGGGCTGTCTGCACACCCGGTCCGCTGCCCCACTCCGCGCCTCAGACCCCCTCATTACGAATCCTGCGCCGGGGGCAGCGCGCCCAGGTCCCCAGGCTCGGCGCGGTGTCGTCGGCTTCAAGACACTGGTCCTTGCGCCCCGACTCTTGGACTACAAGTCCTCCTGGTCCCCAGCTGCTGGCATACCTCATGGCCTCCCAGGGGGGTGAGGTTGGGACATCCTGAATACTCCAGTCCACGCCCCCCCGGGCCGCGCGGCAGGAGAGTGTTTGGAGAGCTATGCTGAGGCCGGGTGGTGCGGAGGAAGCCGCGCAGCTCCCCCTTCGGCGCGCCCGCGCCCCTGTCCCCTTGCCCCCCGACGGCTACCGGGCTCCAGCCCGCCTAGGTCTTGCCTGCCTTGTGCTGCTGCTACTGCTGACGCTGCCGGCTCCCGTGGACACGTCCTGGTGGTGAGTGGGGTTCTCGGGGCCGGGCGGGTGAGGCCCTGGATCGTAGAGGCCGGGAGGCGCCTGGAGGGAATATTCAGCTCCCAGGACGGGTTGTTCTGAGCACCAAGTTGCCATTTAGCCAGAGTTAGAAACGACCTGGGCAGCACCGTCACTGAAGTTGCAGAGTGTCGTGCGAAGCGCAAGACCCAATTTACTTTGAAGAATTTCCTAGGACACTCTGAATCTACCTCCCGGTGGGAAGGACGCTGGACATTTGAAGCAAGGACGAGGACACCCCGTGGCCACGGCTCCTCCGGCTCCCATATGCTGTGCACCCTTTCTAATCTTAGGTCCCTTAGGACAGAAGCTACCTCTCGAGATTCTTTCCAGGGTGGGTTCATGGAACCTGTGGTAGCACCCTTCCCAGGCCTGCAGTGGTCGTTCCACTGGGCCCTCTGATCGCCTAGGGTCGCCCATGGAAGGTGGAGAAAGGGGCCAGCTTCCCAACCCGATAACGCAGGAAGGCATTGATGAGGCAGCAGCTCCCAGCGCGAGGTTTAGAAACTGAGTTGAGGCAAAAACTACCCCATTAACTCCCACAATTAAAACAAACAAAACACTTGGGTTTGCATAATATACACATTTGTCTCCAGCTTCTGCTTGATGTCTCCCTCCTTCCTTCTTCCCCAGAGAACTCCATCTCCCATCTCTCTCCTGCCAGAGTGTGAGGCTTCTGGACTCCCAGAGCTCTAAGAGACCCTCTCCTCAAATTTCTTCCAGGCCTTAGATTCCAGCATTGCATAAGAAGGCATATGAGGCAAAAGGAATTAAAAATCCACTGAATGTCTGTTCTTTTCTGAACACCGTGGTTCCCCCACCCCACTTCCTTTTCCCTTTCCCCTGTCCTGGATGGCATTCATGTCTTCTCTCAGGAGAAACAGCTGCTCTCCCTCCTACCCTACCTTACCTGGAAGGGGCAGTGGTGGTGGGGGTGAGGGTGGGGAGAACTGGACTGAGTAGACTCAGTCTCCTCAGCTTTCTTCTTCACCGCCCCCCCCCCCCCAAACTGGCCTTCGGGACTGGACTGTTGCCCCTCTCTACCCATGCAGTGCCCCCTTCCTTTCCCTACTCTGTTCTTCCTCCTTCTGTGCACTATCCCGCACCCCACCCCCACCCCATAGTAAGGTCTCTTCTCCCCCTTGCACCCTGTGGCTTTTCTCCTCTTGACTTGAAATCTTGGCTGGAAGGGTAAGGGGTAGCTGGCTGAGGGGCCAGTAAGCTTGGACTGCAGATTCCTATCATTTCAAGATGCGTCTTGCTCAGACCCAACCCCCACCCCGTTTTCCTGTTTCAGAAAAATCTCTCTTTTGGATCTTTTTTATCTCTGCAATGTTGGGGAAGACAAGGAGGGGGGTTCTGGAAGGGGAGCGGGGAGGCCTATATCTTACATCTGGCTTGAAACATTCCTTTAGAAAGGGAAAGGAAAGAAGGGGAACAAGGAGAAAAGGCTTTCCAACTTCAGAGTGAGATCAAAACTACCCTTTTACCTTCAAGGGCTTGGTTTGGCTGATGACTTGCATCTTCAAGATCCCTGGCCCTGATGGCAGTTTGCTTCTGGGGACTCCCGACTGCTTCTTACCAGCTTGGGAGGCAGTCTTAGTGGTCAGTTTAGGTGAGGAAGTGTCACTCTGGTAATTTCAGCATCCTGGTTCCTAAGGACTCAACTGGTGTTCTTCCTAGTACCTCTTTCCTCCCCTCAGCTACTCCCTCTCCCTTTTCCTTTCTCCCCTCACTATGCTATCCCCACGTGGTTCATATTAAGGGTTTTGGGAAAGGAAAAAAATGTCCTGGGTGGAAGGGATGGAGAAAGAGTAGGTGACACACGGAGGGACTCAGCAGTCCCTATGGATGGAGGGAGGCAGTGACAGTGCAGGGATGAGGAACAGGTGCAGAGGTTATTTCAATCTCCTTGCTCTATACCGGTCATAGTGGCAGGTCCTAGTTGCCTGGCTTAGTGGTCATCACTTCTTGGACAGGCTGGAAAGCTGCCTTCTAAAGTCAGGTCAGGCCTCCAAGGTGATTATCTTTCTTTACCTTGAAAAAAACCAAGCAAGATTGATATTCTGTACAACCCTTGGAAGAGATGCCTGTTGGTTGTGTGTGTGTGTCCGTATTAAACTCTGGAGCAGGTAAACAGTCTGATCTTCACAGTCCAAAATTCTGCTCCTTACCCTCCAGCCACTCCCTCCCTGCCTCCACTCTCACTGGAGGAGAAAACAGATGGTTTCTTCCTAGTCTGTGATAAACAACACAAGAAAAAGGGGGTTCCTGCCATATACACAGGGGGTTAGATGTTCGGAGTCACAAAAGCAGTACTATATTCATAGGCTTACACAGGGAGAGGGACAGAGTGGTATAATAATGTTAGCGTTGCTGTTACCAACAACAGTTGCCATTTAATGAGCTCTTCCATGAGTTGGAATCGACTCAATGGCAAATGGTTTGCAATTTGGGTTTTACTAAGCACCAGGCATTATGGCTAAGCACCTATGGGCATCAGCTGCTTCAATCACCAAAATAATCCAGTGAAGCAGATATTTTATTATCCCCATTTCACAAATGAAGAAAGTGAGGAATGGGAGAAGAGTGGTAAGTAATTTGTTCAAAGTCACACTGATTTTGGAGCCAATCAGATTGGTCCTACCTACTCCTTGTTAAACCTTCTGCCTCTCTCTTGCCCCTGGAATAAAAATGGCCTTGAACTTTGAAGTCAGGTGGCCTTGGTTCATCCTGATTCTCTTCCAGATATCCCTGATGGACAAGCTGGATATCTTTCAGTTGTTGTTGTTAGATGCCTTTGAGTTAGTTCAGACTCATAGTGACCCCACGTACAACAGAACACTGCCTGGTCCTGCACCATCCTCACAGTCGTTGCTATCTTTGAGCCCATGGTTGCAGCCACTGTATCAGTCTGTCTCCTTGAGGATATTCTTCTTTTTGGCTGACCCTCTTTGATGTCCTTCTCCAGGGACTGGTCCCTTCTGATAATATGTCCAAAGTTACACCATCCTAACTTCTAAGGAACATTCTGGTTGTACTTCTTCCTAGACAGATTTGTTTGTTCTTCTGGCAGTCCGTGGTATATTCAGTATTTTTCACTAATACCGTAATTCAAAGGCATCACTTCTTCTTCAGTCTTCTTTATTCATCATCCAGCTTTCACATGCATATTGTTGTTGTTGTTGTTATTTGCCGTCGAGTTGGCCCTGACTCATAGCGACCCCTCCCTCCTTGGGTTTCCGAGGCAATATCACTATGGAAGTAGGAATGCCCAGCCTTCCTTCTGAGGAGTGGCTGGTGGGTTTGAACTGCCAGCGTTCTGGTTAGCTTGCATATTGTTGTTGTTGTTGTTGTTGTTATGTGCCGTCGAGTCAGCCCTGACTCATAGCGACCCCTCCTTGGGTTTCCGAGGCAGTATCACTACGGAAGTAGGATTGCCCAACCTTCCTTCCGGGGAGTGGCTGGTGGGTTTGAACCGCAAGCCTTCTGGTTAGCAATCAAGTGCCTTAGCCACTATGCTACCAGAGCTCCCAGCTTGCATATTAGGCAATTGAAAATACCATGCATTGGGTCACGCATACCTTAGTGACATCTTTGCTTTTTAACACTTTAAAGGAGACCTCTGCAGCAGAGCTCCCCAATATGACATTTGATTTCTTGACTGCTGCTTACATGGGCATTGATTATGGATCCAAGTAAAATGAAATCCTTGGCAACTTCAGTATTTTCTCCATTTATCATGAGTAAATCAGTTAGTTTCCCTGAACCTTAGCTTCTTCACCTGTAAAATGGAGATCTCTCTTTCTCATAGGATTTTTGTGCAGAAAAACTTGTGAACTGTAAAGTACTATACAAATGCTGCTGTCGTATGAAAAAATTCAGGAAGGATAATAGGTATTATCCCTGTGTTCAAAGCCCTATGCAGGCCCGGCTGAACCATGTACACTAGGAGCTGTTTTTAAACAGAAAAGAGAAAGACAGAGAGAGGGAGAGAGAGAGAGAGAGAAAGAGAGAGAAGAGGATCCCTGGCATCATCAAAAGGACACAAACATAAGGCTTCAAACCTCCGGTTCATTCTGGTTCAACCCACTGCTATGGATTTGCATTTCCACCCCAGATATACTGAATCAGAATCTACATTTTAACAAGATCATGCATAGATAAGAATAGCCTAGGAATCTTGTTAAAATGTAGATTCTGATTCAGTATATCTGGGGTGGAAATGCAAATCCACAGCAGGGTGTTAAACCAGAATGAACCGGAGGGTTCAAAGCCCTGCATAAAACATCTGCAAATAGGCTGGCGGTGTCAACAGGAGGAAAGCTGTAACTGAAATTGTTTATGGCTGGCTGTGGGAAGAAAGGAGTTGTGGGTGAATCAGTGTTTATTCAACAAAGAGGTATTACATACTTACTATGTTCTATACATTTTTTTTTTATTATTATTATTAGGATTTGGGTGAAGATTTAGAGAGTAAATTCACTTTTCATACAGCAGTTCACATATACTTTGTCTCATGTCATTGACCAAAATTTACAATGCAGCAGCTCCCCTCCCACTTCCTCCCCATAGTTACCTCCTCCCAGTGTCCATCCCTTCATACTCTTCTGCACCCTGAGCTATCTCCCTGTACATAAGCAGCCCTTCCTTCTCCCATGATTGTTCTCTCCAGGGCGTGTGTCTACTTGAGGTAAATGTTTAACTCACATGCCTGTACTTTGTTTGGCTAGAAACCACAGTTGTGGGTTCAATTCCAGACCTGAAGGGCAGCTAGGGGCCATAGTCTCAGTGGTTACACCAGGCTCTATTGGACCAGCAAACCTGGTCCCCACCTTCTTTTTTTTTTTTTTGCCTCCAAATGATTTTGAGTTTTGTACCACATTGTTCTCCCTCTTTATGCAGGATCTCCTACATCCCTTCCAAGTGGATGGCAGTGGTAGCTGGGCACCATCTAGTTCTTCTGGTCTCATAGTTGTATAGGTTGCAGATCGGATGGTGTACCAGTCTCTAGGACTGGTTGTTTCCATTAATTTTGGTTTTCTTCTTTCTTCTTGACGAGGAGAGACCCGTTGTTGCATCTAGATGGCAGCTTCCTAGCTTTTAAGGTCCCAGTCGCTACTCGCCAAAGTAGTAGGTGGAACAATGTTTTGTATAGTATGTTATGCCAATTGAGCTTGATGTCCCCTGCGACTATAGTCCCAAGCCCGCAGGATCAACTACTCGGTCCCTCTGGGTAGCTGGCTGTGACCAAGTAATGACCATAACCTTGCCCCTTGTCAGCTCTACTATACACCTGGGAATTCTGATCATTCACATGAACTTATAGGCCCATTGTCTGCCAACCCTATATATGATCTTGGATACACTCTCCATTTAGACATACCTAATTGTTTAGCTTGTTCACCTATCCATCCGTCCCTATACCCATGTTTGCTTTCACTGACAACTCAGTACTGTATATGCAAAGGGGTTGTTCTATACATGTTTTAGGTGCTAGGGATATTATGGAGAATATAATCCCTTCCTTAGTACAACTGAATCACCTGGGGAATCTTGCTAAAATGCAGATTCTGACTCAGTAGGCCTAGGGTGGGGAGTAATAAAACTATCTACTTCACTGGATTACATTTCTCATAAATTCCCAGGTAAGGCTGCTGTTCTGGGGACCACATTTGAGTAGCAAGGGGCTTAGCAAGCAGGGTATGAGTCACTTTGTCAAAGGAAGGGATTTGTCAAAAGCAGGTGAACAGGGTATTCTGGGGCAGGAAGCTGGGAAGGAAGTGAAGACCTTTTGGACAGGCAAAACACAGCTAGAGAGTCAGGGACATCTGGTCCCCTCCACCAGACCAAGCTGAAGGATGACTTAAACATCTTTATTCCCCTTACAGCCAAGCTGAGTACATGGCACATAGTAGGCATTTTGCAGGCATGTGCTGAATTGAGGGGATGGGCTCCACCTCAAGCCCAACTCTTTTGGAGGTCTCTGCTCTGACTACAAGGAGCTGACTGGTCAGCAGACAAGGGCCATACTCTGCAGTTTTGAGGCAACTACTTAGCAGGGTAAGGGTGGTAGTAGAGGAACTTAACTACCTTTCTATTTTACATACTGAATAGCTCTTCCCATGCTTGGTGAGGATATAACAAGAAGGACCAATGTGGGCTGCAGCAGAATGGACTGAAGTCAGACCACAAGAAGGACTTTTTGCCAGAGTTTGGCCTGCTCTACTCCAGACTGTCTCTTGAGGGTTGGATTATTGGTCTCCCATTCCCATCCACCACCACCCCCAGCCCCAGTAAAAACAACCAGCCAACCAAAAAAACCCACCCATTGCCTTAGACAGTACTCCAGGGTTGAACTGGGGAAACAGAACAGTGGTGAGACAGGGACGAGCTCCAACTCCAACGGTCTTGATTCTCCAAACAAAGCACCGCGGCAGTGGGTGTAACTCCAGGCTGTGCGTCAGGCAGCCCTTTCCGGTCCGGCCCAGCCTGGGTGTTTATTTTGTTTGTTCCTGGAAGCTGTTGCCCTGATGGACAGTGGTGGGACGCTGATTCCATGGGATTTGTTAGCCTAGGGCCAGCCCTCTCATCCCTCTCCCGGGACAGATGGGCCCCATCAGCCCTGCTAAGTTCCCAAAGAGGCAAGCATCAGCCCTCCTTTTGTTTGTTTGAGTTGGTGTCACCAGTGGTGATCCAGTCTGTGGGTGAGGGCTGGCTGTGGGAATGCAGGGGGAGCACAGAGCCCAGGGCAGTGTAGCTATTCCTCTCCTTCTACTGACCACCCTCCCTTCTCCTTATTGACTTCTAGGCCCATTTTGGGGCTGTGCCCAAACCACAGGCTCATTCACAGCTCAGATCAAATCTTCTGTCTGCAGCAGCAAATGCTCTCCTCAGCCCCCACCTGTTCACAAAAGGGAAGGAGGGCATCCCTGTAATGTACTTTGGGCAAGAGTATAGAAAATTCCCACCAAGTCAAGGAAAGTGCTCTAGGGCTGGGAAGCTAGACTGGGAGTGAGAGGTGGCGCTGGGCTGTTAAGCTGGAGGGAAGTAGGTGAATGGGTCAAATCTTGTTTGGTGGCCTCTTGGGGAGAAAGGGTGATGCACTACTGAGTCCTCCCTGGAATTTTCTTCCTCAGGCTTGTGGTGGACAGTTCAGAGTGAAGAGAAAATGTTCTCTTGAGAAATTTGTGACTGAATTTAGAAACCTACCTGCCCTTTTGTAGCCCATCCCAATTTATACTCATATTCATACTCAAACTCCAGAGACTAGAGTTTGGAGACAGTTACCTTGTTGCTTTACCCTGGTCTTTGGCTTGCCACTGCAAACAGCCCTCTGCCTATGCCAGGGCCATATGGGACACCATACCCTATAGATTGAGGAGGATGATTTTAATACACCCATTCATTTCTTAAGAAAGGCCCCAGGGCCTGGAAAGAAAAGGTATAGGGAGGAGAGTAGAGGCTTGGGTCTTCTTACTCAGACTTTAGGATTGCAACTGAGGGTTTTTAGCTACATGGGTCAGACTAATGTTGTAAACATTTCTCAAAATTGCCCACTAGGTCTCTTTCCACCACCCCCTCCTTTTGGTGCCCCCCCCCCCACCCTAAACCATGTCTTCATGGACTGACCACGCAGGATGTACCATCTCCAGGGCTTGGTGTTAAGAGTAGTGTCTTAGACCCTCATTTTCTTACTTATTTTTTCATGAAGTTCTTAATGTTTATTAAATAAACAGGCAATGGGTTTGTGTGACATGCCCACAGTGGATTTGATACATTGCCTAGCCTGTGTTCTGGGAGTGTGTGTCACTTTGGCCTTTAGCCGGGGACCTGGTGATGGTGGGAGACCACTCAATTATAACCTCTGCAACTGTGTAACTCTGTTTCTCCAGAGCTTGTGGGGAATGGTTATACCCATCACCCTCAGGGACTTGGGTTGAGAGAAGGGAAAGGAATCTCTCCAGGGTCTGGAGGTCCAGCCACCCTTCTCCTCACTCCCCAAGCTAATGCAGAAAGGCAGGCCAGGATATGACAGGGCCATTTTGTCCTTGCAGGTACATTGGGGCATTAGGAGCCCGTGTGATCTGTGACAATATCCCTGGTCTGGTGAGCCGGCAGCGGCAGCTGTGCCAGCGTTACCCAGACATCATGCGCTCGGTGGGCGAGGGTGCCCGAGAATGGATCCGAGAGTGTCAGCACCAGTTCCGCCATCACCGCTGGAACTGCACCACGCTGGACCGGGATCACACAGTCTTTGGACGTGTCATGCTCAGAAGTAGGGGCCTCTTCTACCCTGCCCCAACTCCTTTCCTTTTTATGCTTGAGGTGGTGAGTGGGAAGGGTAGGCATAACCCCCCCCCCACACACACACACACACACACTACTTCATAGAGAAACAATTGTAGGTAGAGGCCAGGATGCAGAGGAGAACAGACTCTCAGTACCTTAGTATAGGCAGGGCCCTCTAAATCCCACTGTTCTGGGATGATGTAACAAAGGCAAAAAGCATTTCCTAGTAATTCTATCTTTCTCTCTCCTCCCCGCCACCCTCCTCCCCACCCCCAGCCTGGGCCTTCCATGTACTGTGAGCCTGGGGACTGGGAATGGATGCTCTTCTCTTACCACTACCATCACTACCCACAACCCAACACTCCCAACACTATAGTAATGGGAATAAAGGATAAACAGAAAGGTGATATGTAAATATTTGGAGAGTCAGTGGTCAGACTCCAGCTCAGCAAAAAGGCTAAGCTGAGCTAGATGGTAAACTAGGAAGAGTGTGAGCTGGGAATCTAGAGGTGTCAGGGGCACAGGGTGATGATTCATCAGTTCCCAAGAGCAGGGAAGGAAGGGAGGAGGAAGGAGAAAGTACCTGTCTCTCCAAACACGCTGACCCCTGGGTTGGGGTCTCTACCATGAGGGAACTGTCCAGCAGAGTGGGCCTGAAAAAGCCTGGAATGTGGGCAGGCTTAGCTAAGCTAGGGTTGGCACTCAGCAGGAGGGGATGATTCACTGTGAAGCTTTCAATGGATGGACCCTGGAGTTTGGAAGGAAGCAAGATTACAGGTCAGCCCAAGAGGTCAAATGTACAAAGAAATGGAAGGATAGCATTGACGGCTGAGACGAAGAGGTCAGATATTCTGGGGAATGCTTGGAAGGGAAGGGCTCTTTCAGTAAAGGAGGTGTTAGGGGTGGCAAGAGGTCGTCTGAGAGTCAGAGGTTGTGTGTGCTGAAGAAGGGGAGAGGCATTGGTCTCCTTCCTGAAACACATCTCTCTTTCTATCTAGGCAGCCGGGAGGCAGCATTTGTATATGCTATCTCATCAGCAGGGGTGGTCCATGCTATCACTCGTGCCTGTAGCCAGGGTGAACTGAGCGTATGCAGCTGTGACCCCTATACTCGTGGCCGACACCGTGACCAACGCGGGGACTTTGACTGGGGTGGCTGCAGTGACAACATCCACTATGGTGTTCGCTTTGCCAAGGCCTTTGTAGATGCCAAGGAGAAGAGGCTTAAGGATGCCCGGGCCCTGATGAACTTACATAACAACCGCTGTGGTCGCACGGTCAGTACTGATGTCTGTGTTATGTGCACTCATATTTACTAGAGGTGACCAGTATGTGTGACCATGGACTAAATATGAAGGTGGAAGAGCTGAAGGCTTCTGGATCACTTCCAAAAGCCCCAACATTCTCAGATAGGAGCAGTAAATGCCTAGGTTCAACCAGGTGCACAATCTTTGTATAGACAAAAAGTAGTAAAAGGTACAGAAAAAAAGGAAAGGAATTTCCTCCACAGAGACTGAGGAGGATAAGAGTTTGTTCTAGTCACTTCACTGGGTATGTGAAAACTTCCTATGTGCCCAGGACTGTGCTGGAAAATAGCATGCTACAAAAGTAGAAGGCATGGCACCTAATATTCTACAACATGGACAACTAGAGGATGTATAAACATACTGTAATCCTGAACAGAATCCTGTGGCCCTAAAGTTCAAACAGGGTATCATGAAAAGGAAAGCACTGTTGTCCAGGAAGGTTTCTGGAAGAAGAGGTTCTTGAACTCGATCAGGAATAATGGGTGGGATCTGACAGTAGAGGTAACAGCCAACAACAGTCAGCCAGTGCCGTGTCTGGAGCACACATGCTTTAAGTTCTCAGGATGACTAAAAAGTGCCCTGACTAGCTGGCTGCCTCTCTCTTGCCTCCTCCCCACCCTCCAGGCTGTGCGGCGGTTTCTGAAGCTGGAGTGTAAGTGCCATGGGGTGAGTGGCTCCTGTACTCTGCGCACCTGCTGGCGTGCCCTCTCAGACTTCCGCCGCACAGGTGATTACCTGAGGCGGCGCTATGATGGGGCTGTTCAGGTGACAGCCACCCAGGATGGCGCCAACTTCACAGCAGCCCGTCAAGGCTATCGTCGTGCCACCCGGACTGACCTTGTTTACTTTGACAACTCCCCAGACTACTGTGTCTTGGACAAGGCTGCAGGTAAGTAAGAAAAGCAGGCAGGGACAGTGAACCCCAGTCCTTAGTGCAAGCACCTCTGTTTAATCATGGTCTATTCAGTCTTAGGAGTTAGGAATGGGGATGGTGCAGGAAAAATCAGTCTCTTCTCCCCATAAAAAAACTGGTGAGGGGATTGTTGATTTACCCTTCAGTCTGCTAGGCCCAATACTACCCAATGAGAGAGGAGAGGCCACTCAGCTCCTTCAGACTTACATCCATGTGTCAATCCTTTATATTCCCAGCATCTGGGATACAGTAGGCACTATTCAGTGAATGTAGCCCTAAACCTTTGGCTCTTTACATCTGGCTAAAAAAAATGAGAGGGAACAGGTAGACAAATGTAATTACAAAAAAAGAGATCACTGGAGACCAGAGAAAGCAAGAAAAGTTTATTTGAAAATGTGGCATGCAAGTTGCTCCTTGAAGTGTGGGGATTATCTGGATAGCTGGAAAGCAGAACAGGCAGATACTCTCTGCACATGAGCAGAGCGGTAGCTGGGAAAGCACATGACCTATTGCAGGGAGAGAGAGCAGCTTAATCTGACTGAGTGAAACTTTCACTTTCACACCTAAAAATAGGTTGGGAACAGACCATGAATGGCCTTGAAAAGGCTTTATCCAGTGGGTTGCCCTTGAAAATTCTGAAATAGGGCTTGGGAAAGAAAGGAAAAAGAGACCCCCCACCATCACCAAAAGCTAATAACCAATGACAGAAAGTAGCAAATTGTTGTTTTTCAATGTGCCTGGACATTTATGGTGGAATTCTTGAGGATGCTAGAAGATGGTATCCCTCAAGAGAGTGGATGTCACCATTCTGACTCTTGTTTCAGGTTCAGATGGGTTAAACTAGGAACACCACATGATAAAAAAGAATTGCCCTTTCCCTGGTTACTGTCATAGGGCTCTGGGCTCTTTTCTGCAGATTCAGCAGTCAGGGGTTGATGAGGTAGAGCCAAAAGCCCCAGCTGTCTTCAGTACTATTTGTTTTTACCTATCACTGTCATTCCTGGAGAGTAAAGTGGCTTGGCACAAAACTGGGCACAGATACAGGTGGGGGCTCTACATAATAACAAAGTAGTTCATGTACTTTGCAGGGTACTTGGAGATTAAAGATTGGGGGAGCCCTTCTGATTCTACCAGTGATTTTTTGCCAAGTGGTATAATTCACAGGCTATCACAGGCTACCCTCTGGATGCCTGGAAGTAATTCTGTAACATCTGAGGTGTTGGGCTATGCTAAAACCCAAACCTAACCCATTGCCATTAAGTTGATTCCAACTCACAGCAATCCTACAGGACACAGTAGAAATGCCCCATAGGGTTTCCAAGGCTGTAATCTTTATAGAAACAGACCTCATCTTTCTCCCACTGAGCAGCTGGTGGGTTCGATCTGTTGACCATTCAGTTGGCAGTTGAGAGCTTAACACTGAGCCACCAGGGCACCTTTAGCCTGTGCTACCATACCTAAAATGCACCTTTGTGGAAGGAGCTTTGGAGTTAAGAGGGAAGATGAATCATATGTGTTGGTTTTTCTTAGAGGCATAAAATTAAGCTTCATAAAAGCCAAAGGAGAGCCTGAAATTCAAAGGGTGTAAGTCACCTCATGAGGGAGAACAGAGCCAGGAATTCCCTCCAAAGCAATACTGTCCAACTGAACGTTCCATAATGATAGAAATGTTGTATATTTATGCTATGCAATACAGTAGCCTCTAGCTACATGTGATTATTGATTACTTGAAATTTGGCTCATGCAACTGAGGAACTAAATTTTAAATTATAATTAATTTTAAATGGCTCACATATAGCTAGTTGCTATCATACTGGACAGCACAACACTCCAAAGTGTAGAAGGGTGGTACACAGGACTGACTTAAAACCCAGTCCTTGGAGTTAGAAGAATAACCTATATAGTAGCCCTAGTCAGCCCACAAGGAGCCCTTGTGGAGCAATGGTTAATCACTTGGCTGCTAACTGAAAGGCTGGCAGTTCAAACTCACCCAGCAGTTTTGCAGAAAGACCTGGCAATCTGCTTTTATAAAGATTACAGCCAAGAAAAACCCAATAGGGGGTGTGTGTGTATGTATTTATTTATATTAGTACATATATATACACACACACACACACACATATGTATGTGTGTGTGTGTTTGTAAGTTATATCTATGTTCCACTATACTAATGTGCATTATAAAAGACACATACAAAATAAGTATTTTAAGTTGATGGGATAAAAAAACAATTATAGAAGTTCTAGCATTTTCTTTCCATATCTCAGTGTTATGTGGAGACTACTGGTGTGAAAATCAGTTAATCTAATCCCCTTCTTGAACCCTAGGCTAATCAGTTTCCCATCTCTAAACAAACATAAACCAAACACACTGCCATTGAGTCGGACCGACTCATAGCAACCCCTCCTTGGGTTTCCAAGGTGGTATCACTACAGAAGTAGATTGCTCCATCTTCCTTCTGAGGAGTGACTGGTGGGTCTGAACCACCAGCCTTCTGGTTAGCAGTCAAATGCCTTAGGCATTATGCCACCAGAGCTCCCTATCTCTAGATCCTTATTAATAAAGAAAAGGGTTGGACTCAATGCTCTCTAGTTTCACCCATCCAAAATTCTATGATGTTATGATCTGTTGGCAGCATCCCTCTTGCTAAAACCAGTTAGAATGAAGTCCTGAATATCCCCTATGTAGAGGCATAACATCCCTGCCCTACAAGAGTTACCACTGTAAAGGGGTAAGAGCAAAGGAATACCTTTTCCTTCCTTAGGGAAATGCCTCTAGTCAGTCATGTCAATCAGTTCATCTCCTCAGTATAACAGAGACTACTGTTGTTGTTGTTGTTAGGTGCTGTTGAGTCAGCTCCAACTCATAGTGACCTTATGCACAACAGAACAAAACACTGCCCGATCCTGTGCCAGCCTCACGATCTTTGTGATATCCGAGCCCATCATTGCAGCCACTGTGTTTATCTTGTTGAGGGGCTTCCCCTCTTTTGTTGACCCTCCACTTTACCAAGCATGATATTCTTCTCCAGAGAATGGTCCCTTCTGACAACATGACCAAAGTAGGTGAGATGAAGTCTGGCCATTCTTGCTTCCAAGGAGCATTCCAGCTGCACTTCTTCCAGGGCAGATTTGTTAGTTCTTTTAGCAGTCCATGGTACTTTCAGCATGCTTCGCCAGCACCACAACTCAAAATCATCAACTCTTTTTTGGTCTTCTTTATTCATTGCCCAGCTTTCACATGCATAAGAAGTGATTGAAAATACCATGGCTTGGGTTAGGTGCACCTTAGTCAGAGACTATAGATAGAGCAAATTACCGAGCTAGGTGCTATTATTATACGCATCTTCAGTTGGAAAAACTAAGGCATAGAGAGATCAATTAACTTGCCAAATCACACAACTAATAAGGGGCACAACTGGGGTTTGAACCCAGACAATCGGATATCTTGGTCCATGCTTTTAATGGCTATAATGCTTTTCCTTTTATAAACTAAGGACTGAAATACTAACAAATAAGAGCAGGATTAGAGTGTGGCAAGACTTCTTGGAAGATATATATTATAGGCTAAGGTGTCTTATTTTGTTTTTTAACTTTTTGTTATGTTGTTGTTGTTATGTGCCGTCAAGTCGACCCAACTCATAGCGACCCCTCCTCGGGTTTCCGAGGCAGTATCACTACGGAAGTGGATTGCCCAACCTTCCTTCTGAGGAGTGGCTGGTGGGTTTGAACCACCAACCTTCTGGTTAGCAGTCAAGTGCCTTAGGCACTATGCTACCAGAGCTCCAACTTTCTGTTATGGAAACATATAAAAGTAGAGGAACCACACTTTAATAATTTTGAACATTTCAAGCTGGGCTTCTAACTAGTTCAGTCATGGCCAATGAAGCAAAATCAGAACAGACCCAAATATTTTAAATTTGGGTGAAATGGAACAATAACTGGAACAGGGAAAATTATGGGTAGAAGCTCTGGAATGGGAGGCTTGGAAGCGGCATAGTGAGCCCTTTCAGGAGCCTGATGAGGGAAATTGGATTATTGCCAGGACTGTGGAAAGTAACATACATTCAAAGTAGCATGGCTGGCCACCACCTTTGAGTGGGGCACCAGTTTCTGACTCTGTTGATCAGGAGATTTGGTTGCTATGAAACATGCCACCCGTCTTTTCTATGAGGGATATTGAGTTTCTAGCAGGGCATCAACCTATAATTTTTCTTTCTAGTAACCATTCTTGTTTACATTTTCAAATTCAGGTCTGTTACGATTTCATTTCATCAGCCATGACTGAACCGGGAAGAACCTGTTCGAAGCCCTGACTTCAAGGCTAGGGTTTGAAAAGGATATAGAGATAGGTATTAGCAGAGAGGGAACTGCAGGTGAGTGAAGGTAAGGGCTTTTAAGTAGATTTGATGGTGTGAAGAAACAAGCCTGGTGCAAATGGCATCGAGAATATGGTCATCCTGGCTCATGGGCATATGTCCCAGAAAAGGGATTCTCTATTGCTTTCTTATGAGAATGTGAGAAAAGAAGCCCAAATAAGCTGAAATAAGAGGTAACTCGATTCTTACTCCCTCTTTTTCCCAACCCAGGTTCCCTAGGCACTGCAGGCCGTGTCTGTAGCAAGACATCTAAAGGAACAGACGGTTGTGAAATCATGTGCTGTGGCCGAGGGTATGACACAACTCGAGTCACCCGTGTCACCCAGTGTGAGTGCAAATTCCACTGGTGCTGTGCGGTGCGGTGCAAGGAGTGCAGGAACACTGTGGATGTCCATACTTGCAAGGCCCCCAAGAAGGCAGAGTGGCTGGACCAGACCTGAATACATGGATACCTCACTAGTCCCTCCACTTCAAGCCTCCCAAATCAAAGCACAAGATCCTTGCATGCACACCTTCCTCCACCCTCAACCCTGGGCTGCTACAGCTTCTATTTAAGGACTTGGGGAGTGGTCCAGAGGGACCCTGGTGCCCTGCTGGCTCCTTAGCCCTGGGAAGGAGTTGATAGAGGATGTAAGGAATTGAGTGGCTCCGATTCCTCCTCTAGGGGTTATAAGGGAGAGTGGATGAGGCAGGGAGTCTTCAGAGTGAGATGAGTTGCACTAAAGCACCTGGTTGAGACTCATTTTCCCTTTTCCTTGCCTTGGCTTCCTGATACTTGTGTGTGTAAGAGGAAGGATACTTGGACAGAACTTCTTTTTTATTCTTACCTGAGGGCAGATGGGACAGAGATAAAACTGTATGTCCCTCCCTTTGAGTCAGTCTGAGTAGACTGCTTCTTACCCTGAAAGAAACTCTTAGGCTACAACATTCTTCCATTATCAAGAGCCTGGGATTGCTAGACAGTTAGCCATAGTGGACAAGGTCCTGCACATGATTGTATGTTTATAAACTGCTGTGTTTTGTAGGGAAAAAAATTATATAACTACACAAAAACACATTCTTTCCCAATCTCTATCCCTCTTTCAAACTGTATCAGACAGCACTGCCTCCTTTGCTCACTTACTGCCTTTTAAAACATGAGGTGGCATGCAGTGGTTCTTAAGCCTAACAGATTATTAGAATACCCTGGGATACTCCTGGAAGGTAGTAATTTAGTAAGTCTGGCTAGACCTTGGGGTTTGTTATTTATTTTTTACTTTCCATGAGTTATTCTGGTGACCAGCCAGGTTTGGAAAACACTGTGTAAGAGATATGAGACTTATGAAGGGTGGGAGAGGATGAGCAGGTCTGATCTCAAGGTCCACATGAGGCACTAGGGAGGGTAGGGATCTTGGGCTTTGGTAATCCTGGCCTTTGATGCCAGGAGCAGGAGCCAGTGATGGAGGGGTGGAGAGCTAGGGCTTGGGGCCCAAATGATGAACAGCTTAGAAGGCAGCCTTCCCCCATTTATTCAACAAATATTTAGTGACTCTTTCAAGTCTTCACATTTCTTAATGTGCACTCCACATTAGGCTCAAGTGATGGGGGGGTGGGGGAGCTCCTTCTACTACCCACTGCTTATCTAGGTTTGCAGTAGTAGAAATGCCAGAGGTAGCCAGTTTAGTAAGCTAGAAGATAGTACATAGAGTCCCCAAAATCTGGATGTTTTACTTTTATGTGTGTTGGACAGTGGTTATCTCTTGCTCATTGATATTAAAAAGAAGCAGAATAGTATAGAAATTTGCAGTTATGACAGACCTGGGTTAAAATTATAGTCATTCTATTCAGTTTTTAACAAGATACCTAAATTCTGAGCCTTAATTTTCTCATCTGTAAAATGAGGGAAAGAACCTATTTTAGCTATTCAGTTTTAATTATGCACTAAATGCCATCCAACAGATACTCTCACCAAAGCTCCTGACTGGTCTAGCCCATCCTAACCTATCCAGAAACCTTCCATTTAGGACTATAAAGTATTGAAAGCAGGCTATAGATTAGGGCCTACACAAGGAATCCTGTGTATAGGCCCCACTTTCCTTTCCCAATTTCTTCTCCAGCCTCCCTTGGGGTCCTCCTCACATGTTTATGGAGCAGCTTCACTCTGCACAGGCAGCAGGAGGATGGGGGAGCTATAGTTTGGGGCCATGGGAGATTTATTTGGATGATAGGACTAATATTTGTGTAACCTGCTGAGACCTGTGTGGGGGAGTTTAAGGTGGTTTTCCTTTTGGTGAGGGGGTTTGCTCCAGTTTCATATCCATTAACACAAAACATGAGCTAGTCAGGGCCCTTGTGGTCTGCGGTGAGGGGATTCCTGTGGAGAAATGGGACTGAGTGAGTCAGGCCAGGGGAATGTCTTCCTTGCAAAGTAGTCAACTGGATAACTGATGAGCCAATGGTAGAATTAGGGAGGGGAAAATGGGAGGGGGAAGAGAAGAGCTTCTAACATCTAAAACTGGGATTAAGAGGAAGAGAGCTTTAGAGTAGTGGGAAATGAGGTTCTCGGTCAGTCTGAACTCAAAATAGGGTTGAATGAATTTACAAAAGGGTGTTACTTCATATGCCAAGCCACTGGGAAGAACCGTAGATCCCAGCCAGCTCTTGCTCTTACAGAAATAGCCGGCTTACCACATAAATGATGGTATAAGCTTTGCAAGGGAAGTCAACTAAATCTACCTGTGCTCTATTATCTACTCTTTGGTATTTGGGTCTCACTCTGTGGAAGGAAGTGGGCCTCTTCTGGCATATCATGCTGCTCTGCTTTTTCCTGGGCTCCAAATCTAGCTTACGAAGATCCAAGTTCGGCAGTTTCCTATACATTGTTAAGAAAAGCAAAAGCTGTCCAAAAAAAAACCAAACTCATTGCCGTTGAGTCAGATCCAACTCATAGTGACCCCTCCTTGGGTTTTTGAGGCGGTATCTCTATGGAAGTAGATTGCCAAACCTTCCTTCTGAGGAGTGGCTGCTGGGTTTGAACTGCCAGCCTTCTGGTTAATGGTCCAATGCCTTAGGCACTACGCCACCAGATCTCCTAAATGCTGTCCAGAAGGTGAGAAATTTGAAAAATGAGTTGGATAGCAAGAGAAAGGAAGTCCATTTGAGCCCCTTACAGAGGCTCTGTGGCCCAGAAAAGGAATGATGGCTAAGCAATTAATTTATCTTGGTCCTTTGCATTCCGATTGGCTTTAGACAACTGGCATCCACTCTGTGCTATGCAAACAGAAACTAATTTATTTAGAACAAGCAACAAAATGAGAACTTTATTTGGTGCAGTCCAGGCTCTATTTAGTTCTGCTGCTATTCTCATCTCTTCCTTTCCCACACCTCCTCTATTCAACAGAGGTCTTCCCTTCAGATCACCTGTCTCTTAGCCTTTCCCTTCTCTTCTATTCCTTCCTATTGTTCCTCATTTCTTTTAACGTTTTACAATATTCGGATATAATGCCTTGCAGTGTGTGTTGTTGGATACTAGGTTAATTTAAAAGACATGATCTCTACCCTCAAGGATCTTAGAGTCTTTTAGAAAAGGCACATAATATGAAGTACCTCAGTTGCACAGCCTGAAGCCAGTTTCTCTTAAGTAAAAGTAAGGATGCCAGCCTAAATCTAGCCCTGCAGATAAGAGCCAACCTCTATCATTGCCAGTAATAATAGTATTAATCCACATTTGTCTGTAGAGTGATGCTGGGAAAATGAAATCAGGGACTTTAGATCAATTAAAGGAATCAAACACTGCCTGGCCCTAAGGGTCTATTTGCAAAAAGTCTTGTAGAGGTGACTCATGGGCACTCCCTGCCTCATTTCTATCCCTCCCTGCTCCAGTGAGGAATTTCTTCCTTCTCTAACCTCCCTTAGAAAGAACATCACTAAGACCTTTGCCAAGTTCTCAGGCCTATTCGAGACATGAATTTCTACACGGCTTCACAGAGATAACCAGGATTTTTCTTCCTGATTCTCAATAAAAAAAACCTGAGGTTTTTATTTAAATGCCCTCAGTGGTCACAGAGCAAAAGCCCAACCTAGTTGGGGGAAAGGGAGGGCGCCAGGGAGTGTGTGTTTCTCATCCCTGGGAGGCCATCAGCCTAGCTCCTTAGCCAAATTACAGCACCAGAGAACAATGCTATGCATTCCTAGGCAGGTCGGTAGGACCCTGGACTCCTGGGCCTTGTGGAGAGAGGTGCCAGACACAGAGCTCTCCGTAAGCAATCCTGCAGAGCCGCCCCCTGGGTGCAGAAATGAAATACGGGAGAGCTTCACATTACACAGAGACCTGTAGCTCACACCTGGTTATTGATGGCCTTGGCAGAGGCCTCTGCCCCCACCCTACACATGGGAACTGCCTGCTGCTACAGGGGTGGGGAGGGGCTGGTGGGCATCTTTGAAGCAATGTTGAAAAACAAAGGGATGCTTCCTTTTCACACCAGCCTATGCACAGTCATGGGGATACACACACACATAGGAGGTGCACATATATGAACACAGACATAGCTTCTCTCTGGCTGCAGAGGAGTTCTAGCCATCTTTCCTCTCCCCAACAATTAAAAAAAAAAAAAAAAAAGGAACTAGATTTCAATAAATGCCTTGTAAAATCATACCACCAACAGGGGCCCTGCTATAACCAAGGAATGTTACAATGTTATATTATCAACATGCAGACAAATGTTTGGTTTGGGAAGGGGTACCCCCTGAGGAGTGGAGGGGCAAAGATGAAGGAAAGGCATGCAGAGAACTGGATAATTACCACCCAAGTACGGTGGCTGAGACCTTACAACTTTGCATGGCTGGTTTCTGCTGCGAGATAGTGAGGTGTGCGCCCCTTGGGGTATGATGATGGAGCAGTCTCCCGTGACTGGCACAGGTAAAATTACTGAACCTGCCCCTCTACATGACTGTTTTGTTGTTGTTGTTAACCCTTACTAGGTTAGGAAGCAAGAACTTTGGGTTCCAGGGATGAGCACAAAAAAGAGACACAGCAAGAGAGCAAGCAGGTTAAAAACGTCACAGTTGCCACACTGAACTGAGCTTTTCCAGAAGCTGTTATTCTCTTTGAGTGGTCAGCAGGTTGCTGGCAATAGCCAGTGGGGTATCAGTAATATCCCTAAAGGTCAAAGGACAGAACAGAGAGAGAGAGAGTTCATAAGCTCATTTTCCCACTTCTCATTCAGGGCTTAAATTATCTCTGAGCATCTTTGCAACTTTATTCCTCACTTAAGAGAAAGCAAGACAAGCACCCTTCTCTTAGTCCCCTAACTCTGAACTATCTTGGCTTAAATATTGCCTTTGTTCACTTCTACTTTTATCTATGGATGGGGCATCGTTGTTGTTATGTGCCGTCGAGTCAGACCTGACTCATTGTGACCCCTCCTTGGGTTTCCGAGGCGATATCACTACAGAAGTAGATTGCCCAACCTTCCTTCCGAGGAGTGGCTAGTGGGTTTGAACCGCCAGCCCTCTGGTTAGCAGTCAAATGCCTGAGGCACTATGCTACCAGAGCTTTTTGGATGGGGCATCAGGACATGGGTATTCTCTCTCCTTGACCAAAGTTGCTGAAATCTTGTAACTTTATGTCAGTACCACCAGCCCCTGTAAGCAGGTCTGACCATACAGAGAAAGGCTAGGTTGAGGGAAGGAAAAAGGAAGACAGTTTAATCCACAGCTCAACAGCTTCCAAGGTGGGGCTTCCCCAAGAATAACAATGAAGTTCATGAAAAGCTTTTTGGTTTACAAAATGACTTAGCATATAAGCAGTCCTCACAACAACCCTGTGAGGTTGGGATTCTCATTTTCAGGTACCCTTCACAGAGGTTCAGTGATTTGTCCAAGGTCACATGGACAGTGAGAGGCTCAGTCAGAATTCAAACCCAGGTCTTCTGACTTTAAATCCTGTGTACTCTCCTCGAACACCCAGAATGCCCAGTGTTAGGGGTAGCAGAACCCCAATACCTTCACAACAAAAATTGATACAAAATACTCAAGCCCTGTAGGAGCTCTAGCACTGCCAGGAGAGAGTATTTGAATACAATTTACAAACTGGACCTTTCCTGACCCCATCAACAAATCCCTTTTATGCCATTTCTGCTACCATCACCACCACCACCACCAAATGATCACTATGCAGAGAGCATTCAACATTTAATCAACTCTGGATCCTAGTTCTTTTTATTCTTTTTTCCTTCCTATTTACATTAAAATTTTAAAAAATGTTATCTTATTATTATTTTTTTAGTGGTGTTTAATGTGTGGACAGAGTTAAAGTAGTCATGAGAAGCCATGAGCAGAAATTATTAAGGCTATGTGCTTTCAAAATATGTATTAGAATTTCCTTTGAGGCTTCACTCTAAAATGTTGTCAACTTCTGGGTTAGGAAAGAAAGAACAGGGAATGAGAGTGCTAAGGAACAGTTCTACTACAGGCTAGATGCTTACTCCTGGCCTAGCTAGTGAAGGGCCTGGGGACCACTAGCTGTGATAAGTGACTCATCTACACCAGGCAAGGGAGAATCTACCCTGCAGAGAGACTCCTGCAAGAAAAGGCAGACAACAGATTTTCACTGGATCAAAACTCTTGCTGTCTCAACCCCTCCTCCTATCCTTATTCAAAATCTGGACCTCTGTTTAGGCACAAGACAGTGAGAAAAAGCAGCTCCAAGAGATGATATGTGTAAGGGGAACCCTTCCCTGTTCAATCCTGGAATGCATTCCAATAGAGACAGCATAAACTCTACCTATCCCACTCCTGCACCCCGACTGTGAAGGCAGAAGGGAAAGCTGCAGAAACACAATGTTCATCAATCACAGTTCTGGGATGCTACATACAGTTCCCTGATCTGGGCCCCTGCTTGAGCTAGGGGAAGAACACCTCATGAAAACAGTCTACCTATAGTCAGGATTTCTCCCAGAGCAAACTTTACTTTTTGGTCCATCGATCTTGGTTCTCATTGCTTCCCACCCCCACTGCCTCGGCATGGGGGCTCAGAAGCCATCATCTAAAGAATTCCATTGCTCACCTCCTGCATAGCAGCACAGCCCCATGAGGCCACACACCAGATGGAGGGGATAAAAGTAGAGGTCATGGCTTCTAGCAAGAGGCTTTTTCTTAAACTAACCCTGACTCCTGGAAAAGAGGCAGAGCAAGAGAGTGTCGAGTGAGCTGCTGACGGCAGCAGCTTCAGAGGTCTTGTGTAAAAAAGAAGGAAAAAGCTACCTTGGCTTTCAGTGGAAATTTCTCTACTTCCACCTCTGTATCTACTCCTGGTGTCACGTCTACTTGATGGTGTCAGAGTCGAATGCAGAGATTAAGTCAAACCTAAGGGTTAAATGCTTCCCAATTTAGGGACTTATTCAGCAGGCTGCCACACACATGCTGAGGAGAAGGCCAACCCCTGAACATATGCCCTGTTTCTCTAGGAATGTAACTAAGAAGTAAAGGGGAAGGGAATAGAACATGGACTAGAACTCTTGAGGAAATTGAAAAGGCCATCAGTAGGCCTTCAAAATGTTTATATATAATAAGCAAAGACAAGGCGATGGAGGAGAATCATCATTTTTAGAATCATTATGTTTGTTGGGTGACAATGTAGAGAAGCAATAATTCAAATAAACAAAAGTTTAAATACTCAGTTGGAAAGTATTGTGAAGTCTCAGAAGAAAGGGATAAGATAAATGAGATTAATCAGAAGCTTTCTTAGGAGGTAACTTTTGAGTTGGATTTTTAAAGACAAGACATGAACTGATTGAGGGCAGCCAGGGGAAAGGATTCTACACAGATGGTACTGGTATGTGCTAAAACTTAGAGGAAAGAATGTGCAAACAATATATAAGGAATTTCAAAGAAGTATATATTGTATACATGGGAAAATACAAAGAAATTAGAATGCAGAGATCAGGGTTTAACTAATGCAAGGTGACTGTGTATGCCTAGACTGTCAAATGGTTCATAGTCCCCGATACAGCCACACCGAATATTTAAATCAACAAACACCAAGGCACCTTTGAGAAAGCACAAGGATGAGTCCATCTATTACGATACAGTGACTAAAAGAGGTCTGTATACTTAAAGCCCAACAAAATGTTAAATATCATTAACTACACAGCTCCTTATTATTTGAGATTTTGAGCTCAGTAAGAAGTATCAAATATCTTATCTAGAACTATAATGAATTAACGTAGGCCTACAGGTCCAAAGAAGTCCCTAGGTGGTATAAACAGTTAAGAATTCAAAGACTAACAGAAAGGTTGGTGTGTCAAACCTATCCAGAGGTGCCTTGAAAGAAAGGCCTGGTGATGTGCCTCCAAAAGGTCATGGCCTTGAAAACCTGTGGGGCACAGTTTTACTCTGCAACACATGCATTTACCAGGAATCAGAACTGACTCATTGGCAACTGAGTTTTGATAGGCCCCAAACCTGACAGAATCAAGCCAACCCCTTAACAAATTAGAATTGGAAAAGGGATCATTTAAAACAGAAAATACATGCTTCTTTCCCTCATTCCCAACCTTAAATGCTAACTGCACCTCTCTATTCCATTTGGTATATTTGACTTTTGTGGCAGCTATAGTGAATAGCTGTTGTTAGGTGCCATCAAGTTGGTTCTTTCTCACAGTTACCCCATGTACAACAGACTGAGACACTCCCTGGTCCTGTGCTATCCTCACAATCATTACTATATTTGAGCCCATTGTTGTAATCAATCCCTCTTATCGACAGTCTTCTTTTTCGTTGACCTCTACTTTACTAAGCATGATGTTCTCCTCCAGGGATTGGTCCCTCCTAATAACATGTCCAAAGTGTGTGAGATGAAGTCTCACCATCTTCCCTTCTAAGGAGCATTCTGGCTGTACTTCTTCCAAAACAGACTTGTTCGTTCTTCTGGCAGTCCATGGTATATTCAATATTCTTTGCCAACACTATAATTCAAAAGCATCAATTCTTCTTCAGTCTTCCATATTCATTATTCAGCTTTCCCATGCATATGAGGCAACTGAAAATACCACAGCTGGGGTCAGTGCACCTAGTCCTCAAAGTGACATCTTTGCTTTTTAACACTTTAAAGAGGTCTTTTGCAGATTTGCCCAATAAATTGTTGTTTGATTTCTTGACTGCTGCTTCCATGGGCAGTGAATAGGAGGAGAGCTGGAAAAGAGCTATAGGGACTACAAAACCAGTTTGCTAATAAATGAGATAGTTCTTACGTACTATAGGGTGCTGGAGGAGGAGCCAAAGACAGGAGACAAATTCTGATTTCATGACTTACTATGTCTCTAGCTTCTTGCATTTGCTGAAGTAAAAACAGCTATCTAACTGGGCTTCTGTCATACTTCCTAACTGAACTTTCCTAACCTCTAAGGACAAAAACTACAAGGCCAACCCTGTTCTTCCGTTGTACTTTCCTGGGTCACTCTCAGAAACAGAATATTGGATTGTGGGTCAACCCCAGTGTGTACTGAGTTATTTATTTTTTTATGAACACTGAATAAGCCAAAAGGTGAACAGTATCCTGAATTTCTGCCTTTTTTTTCTTTTTTCTCCTGGCATAAACTGGTGCTAGAAGGGAGGCAGCTACTTAACAGTGATAGCATTTGTTGGTGTCATCTTAGCTTTTGCCTCACTCCCCTAAGCAGTTTATAAAAGGTGATTTCTGAAACCCTTCACAAAAGAAAAGCTCAAGGGTTTATATTCAACTGTGACACCACTTGAATTCATTAAGAAGCATGTTTCAGGTTGCACTATAATTTCCCTATGTAACATAAACCCATGGAATCTGACATAAGCTGATTGCTCATGGTGGTTATTTTATTTACATTTCTGAATGGAAGGGATTTCAATACTCATAAAATATCTAACTGACTTATTATTTTTCATCTGTTCTCCCAGAGCAGCTATTATAAAAGAGACAGAAGTCTCAACTTGTATGACTGGTTAAGCAACTATGGAAAAGAGTTATTGCTCAAAAGCTATTAAAAAAAAAAAAAATTCAATATGGAGCTTGAGGCCAAACAAGAGATATGGTTACTCTCAATGCCATCCAAAAGATAAAAGTCCAGAGAAAAAATGTTAAGTAACTGTGTTTGTTATCTCTCCAAGTCCTATGGGCGTAGGTGGTAGCTTCTCAGGAACTCAGGGGGGCTGGAGTTTACTTGTCTTTCTCTAGAGATCTAATGTAAGCAGACACATTTGCCAGTATGAACAGCAACACAGGTGAACAGATGAGAGTGGGCTCCTTACAACCCAGAAATATCAATGTGCCTCCTAATCAGTGTGTTACAAATCAGACTTCCGAACTGAAAGATGCCATCACACATCTGACTATCTGGAGATGTAATATTCTGGACCTACTCAAGGAATCACAATTTCTTCTACTTCAGTAGATGTGGCAAGCTTACATGGATTACCACAGTAATTTACTGGTGATCACCAGTAAATTAAACTCTAGTTTTCTGCCTCAAAGTCATTGTTCAAATCATCTCACTTCCCTTCTGGTGGCACACTGAGTTAAACAGAATACCCTTCAACCCTCCCTTACAATCTTGCCCTTATTTTTCTGCTCCATATGCTTTCATCATTTTACTATATTTATTGATTACATGCCTAAGAGCATAAACTCCTTGAGGACAGTTTCATGCTTATTTAAAAATATTCTAAAGTCATATCTCAAACAATCCAGTCACTGACTTGAGACTGACCAGTAGAGAGAGGAAATATTTTTCAGTTAGAGAGAAAATAATGTTGGTAGTTCCTCCTGCACAGAGGTAGGATGCAAAATTGAGCTTGGAAGAGAATGCAAAGGAACCCTATTTTAGTGCTTTACGCCAATATTCTTTTTTAAAAATTAACATGGTAGATGCATATTTTCAAGATCAGTAACAGGAGGATGCAGCTTCCACAGTAATATGTGGGCTCTGGGAAATTCTAGGTGGCTCTTTGTTTTAGTTGTTAGTTTTCTTTGTTATTCTCTCTCATAGGTTCAGAGAGTCAAGTAATTTTAGACCTAACTCTTGCTATTCTATTCTGCTTTACAATGACATCACACCATTTCCTTTACAAACCAGAATCCATACCAAAACCAAACTCACATCTGTCGAGTCGGATCCAACTCATAGCGACCCCTCCTTGGATTTCCGAGCTGGTATCACCACGGAAGTAGATTGCCCAACCTTCCTTCCAAGGAGTGGCTGGTGGGATTGAATTGCCAGCCTTCTGGTTAGCAGTCAAATGCCTTAGGCACTACACCACCAGAGCTCCCTTAAACCAGAATGTTGTTGTTGTTATGTACCATGGAGTCCAACCCGACTCATAGTGACCCTTGCTTGGGTTTCTGAGGCGGTATCACTATGGAAGTAGATTGCCCAACCTTGCTTCCCAGGAGTGGCTGGTGGGTGTGAACTGCCAGCCTTCTGGTTAGCAGTCAAGTGCCTGAGGCACTACGCTACCTTACCAAAACCCAAAACCAAACCCACAGCCATCAAGTCAATTTCAACTTAGAGGGACCCTACTGTTGTTAGGTGCCCTCCAGTCAGCTCCAACTCGAAGCTCAACCTTGTGTACAACAGAATGAAACACTGCCTGGTCCTGTGCTATAGGACAGAGCAGAAATGTCCTATTGGGTTTCCAAGGCTGTATATCTTTAAGGATGCAGACTGCCACCTTTGTCCCGCAGAGTGGCTGGTGGGTTTGAACCACTGACCTTTTGATTAGCAGCTGAGTGCTTTAACCACTGCACCACCATGGCTCCTTAAGAACAGCCCTTAATCTTCATAAATTTGCTGTATCATTAATGACAGAATATGAACTAGGAAGATGAAAATGTCTGAGTGTGAGAGGCTACTGTCTCATGGCAGTTGCTATGAATTTGAGGCAAGATATTTATTACTTAAATTTTGGATTGTGAAGCTCTTCATATTTTTGACAAGTTCCAAGTATTCAGATAAAAAATTATAACAAATATCACTATTTACAAAAACATGAACTTCAGCAGTTGAGTGTAAAGATGAAAGTCCTCTATATTGCATATTTTAAAAAGGATAAACTTATAAAACCTGATTCTAACTCCCTTTTTTAAACTAAAAGGAATCTAATCAAATTAATTCTTCAGAAAGGAAAAGTGCTCTATGAGTCCAGATTGACTATTTGGGAGCCTTTGAAAATCTTTTGTGAAGCACTTGGAAATAAGTCTCAGCAGCCACTCCTAGTCAAATGAATGAATATACCAGGATGAATTAATCTTTTTCGGTATTAGTTTCTACCTTACCCTAATGTATCTTCTTGCCTGCCTCAAACCCCCACCATTACACTATGAGCTACTTGAGGACAAAGACTGCATTTTATATTCCATAAAGCTGCCTAGTAAATATTTGTTCATTGCATGAATGAATGAAAGAGCAAATAAATCCATTAGTAAAAAATAACAAAACCAAACCCACTGCCATCTAGTCAATTCCAATTCATAGTGATCTTTCAGGACACAGCACAATTGTCCCATAATGTTTCTAAGGCTGCCTCATCCCATGAAGTACCTGGTGGGTTCAAATGGCCAACTTTTCGGTTAGCAGCCCCATGATTTAACCACTACGCCACCAGAGCTCCTAATCCATTAGTAGTAACATGTTAATACAATGATTTCAAATCTCAAAGACCTATAGCATGTTATAGAGCAATAATCATCATATTTTTAAATGCTGAGACTCTTTAAAAACCTAAACTTTGAAAACAAATTAAGATAAGTCCTA
This sequence comes from Orycteropus afer afer, assembly GCF_000298275.1. Lineage (NCBI taxonomy): Eukaryota > Metazoa > Chordata > Mammalia > Tubulidentata > Orycteropodidae > Orycteropus > Orycteropus afer. The sequence continues at coordinate 15,084,494 of NW_006921597.1, read as the reverse complement.
CTGGATTCCTTCCATTCAATTAACCAATACAGAAAGAACAATCTTTTTAGGGTATTCAGGACTCTCTGAACTGCATGTTCTAGTGCAGTTTGTATGTATGTGTATGGTTTATTTTGCTGTTGTTTTTTTTTTCCCACCCAAAGGTGGTATTACAATAGCTAAAATACACTAAAGGCAAATTAATAAGAAAAATCTTCACAGCCAGAACTTAGATGACTATGAATCCCTGGGTTCCTAATAAGGGCTAAATCCCAAAGGAATCAGAATCAATCAATCAAGTAAATAAAAAAATCTAGCTTAATTTTATTAGAGGGTAAAATTTCAACTTTACATACCCCAGCAACCAAGGCTGAGTTATGTATAAGATTAGTAAAGTGCCTTCATCCACATTCCAGCCAGAGAACATTTTTCTGTCTCACTGTGACTATAGGAAAAACAGCAATGTTTTTGCCTGCCAAGAACAGCTGTGGCTGTATTCTATGCTGGCATCTAACAGCACTGAGGGATTAAAGTTTAATTGTAAAGCTGCTACTACCTGGTAGTAAAAGCTTGAGAGAAATTGGAAATCCAGCATATTGAATAGATGAAGTCAAGAACTGGCATGTTCCTAATAAAAAGTGTGAGAATATGCTCCCTTCTTATATTCTCCCCCAAAATGTTTCTTTCTATGTATGTCGTATTGGTTATATGCAGTGACAGCCCTTTTCTATACTTTGAATAGTACATATACGTTTTATTTCCAAAATGCATGAAGTTACAGAATAAAATCAGAGGGTGATTATGTGGTCTGAATTCTATAAATATCAGTTCTTTTTCTTTTGATGAGTATCATCTGAAGCCCAAATAATTTTTTTCCTTGAAACTGGATATTGTAGAGACAGACTTAAGGCAATTTTAATGTTATTACAGAATTAAGATAGATAATTTTATTTTTTGCTCAAAGGTAGAAAGAATACCATTAAACGTCAACCTTTCATTGAAGCCTCATTAGCATTAAGGAATACATCCAAGTTTCCTACCTACTAATACAATTACTATAAGTACATCTGCTACCTAAATTCCCACTTTAAAAAAAAAAAAAACCCGAAACCCACATGTTATGATATTTTAGATCAAAAGCTCACTCTGTTCAGTTAAACTTTCCCGTATAACCTTTCCCAAGCTTGACCTTTGATTTTGAAAGAAGACTTATCTTGAGACTTTATGTTTCCTATTAAAACCTTTCCTTCCTGCCGGCCTTCCTCTGTCCCTCTCTTTCCTTCTTGTCTCTTTTTCTTTCTTTCAACATTTCAAAGAGTCAGTCAAATTCCCTCTGAATCATTAAAAACCAGTGTCTACAAGTATCTTTACTTTTACTGTATGGCTTAAGGCAGTTAAGAGAGGCTAAAGTCATTTATACTGTTATGTTAGTATATGATGTAAATGACCGGTCAGCAATCTTTCTTAGATGGTTAACCAGCATGAACAAGAATGATACTGGAATGAACCAGTCTGAAAGAGAAAAGTCAATGACGTTGTTGTTGTTAGGTGCCATAGGGTTGGTTCTCACTCACAGCGACCTTATGTATAACAGAACACAACTCTGCTCTGTCCTACACCATCTTCACAATCATTGCTATGTTTGAGCCGATTGTTGCATCCACCATGCCAAGCCATCTCATTAAGGGTCTTCTTCTTTTTCACTGACTCCCTATTAAGCATGATGTTTTTCTCCAGGGAACCCTCCTGATAACATGTCCAAAGTACAGGAGAAGAATTCTCACCATCCTCATTTCTAAGAAACATTCTAGCTGTACTTCTTCCAAGACAGATTCGTTTGTTCTTCTGGCAGCCCATGGTACATTAAATATTATTCGCTAACACCATAATTCAAAGCCATCATTTCTTCTTCAGTCTTCCTTATCCATTGTCCAGTTTTTCCCCTTATGCATACGAGACAACTGAAAATACCATTGCTTGAGTCAGGTGTACCTTAGTCCTCAAAGTGACATCTTTGCTTTTTTTTTTTTTAAATTTTATTGTGCTTTGGGTGTGTATTTACAGAGCAAATTTGTTTTACATTCAACAGTCCGTGTACATTTGATTTCACACCCCAATTACCATCCCTGACCATAACAAACTCTCATCTCCTCCTATCCCTCTGACTATCCCTCCCTGTGCCTTCTTAACTATGCACTCCTGTTTGTCTAGCTTTCCCTCTATGTGAATGCTGCCCCTCTGGTGTCTCATGGCTGATTGCTCTAAGGGGTACATCTCCCTACAGCAGGTGAGTAGCTCACCCTGGGGTAGGTGTTCTGTAGGTAGGGTCTTTCTACTAGTGCGCTGAGAGCCAATTGATGGGAGTGAGTCCATTTTGAGGCCCAAAGAGTAACCCGGGGGCATAGTCTTGGGGGTTCCACCAGTCTCTATCCAGCCAGTAACTTTGGTCATTTTTGTGTTTTTGAATTTTCTTCCACAATTTTCCTCCCACTCTAACCACGATCTCCAGTTTTGATCCCTTTCCAAGTAGTTGGCATTGGTAGTCAGGAACCATCTAGTTCTTCTGATCTCAGGGTCATGAAGGCTGAGGTCCTCATGGTCCATCTTATCCTTGAACTAATTGTTTCTAGATGCCTTTGATCTTCTTCACTCTTCTTTGATTCAGATGAAAGGAGACCAATAGTTATATCTTAGATAGCCACTTCAAAGCTTTTAAGACCCCAATTGCTACTCACCAAAGTAGCAATTGGAATAAGATTTTTATGTAAAAATGCTTTTTAATATTTTAAAGAGTTCCTTCACAGCAGTGTTGCCCAATGCAATATGTTGTTTGATATCTTGACTGCTGCTTCCATGGTCATTGATTGTGGATCCTAGTAAAATGAAATTCTTGACAACTTCCAACACTTTCTCCATTTAACATGATATTGCTTATTGGTCCAGTGATGAGGATTGTTGTTTTCTTATGTTAAAGTGAATGTACATCCTTTATTTCAGAGTTTCAGAGTTCATCAAATAGGCTCATAAACTGACTTACTGTCTCTAGGCAGCTTATTCGTCTACTAATATTTTTGCCTTTGCAGTAAGCATTTCTCCAGCAGGTAAGTTGGAGAAAAGTACCTTTTTTATTTTTGTAACAATTTTTATCTGCTCCTTCCTTTAAAATTCTTCTGCAAATTCATCTTCCTTAGGATAATTTATCTAGGAATGCCACTTGACTGTCATCACACCATCATTCTATATCTCCTCAGCAGTTGGATTTTAGACAAATCACTCAAGTTTTACTGACTGAAACTTCCCCATCTACAATATTGGCATTACAATCTGTCCTCCAATGGCTCTGGTAAGAATAAATGAGCGTTTAACTATGTTGTTGTTGTTGTTATGTGCCGTCGAGTCAGCCCCGACTCATAGCAACCCCTCCTTGGGTTGCTGAGGCAGTATCACTATGGAAGTAGATTGCCCAACCTTCCTTCCGAGAAGTGGCTGGTGGGTTTGAACCGCCAGCCTTCTGGTTAGCAGTCAAATGCCTTAGGCACAATGCTACCAGAGTTCCTATAAGTTTAACTATAAGCTCTTAAAAAAGTAAAAACTAACTGAAGTCCAAGTCACTCTTGGTTTAGAATTGTAATATATTATATATTCTTACTAACTTAGTTCTTTTGAACATTAAAAATTTAATTGGTGGTAGAAGGAACAAAACTTCACTCAAGAAAAAAGCTAAAAACTATTTCTCAAGATTATAGTTGTCTTCTAGATCCCATTATTCTCTCCATTTAGAGCACTATGCTGGGTCAGTACAAAGACAAAGATTTTTTCCAAAAACATTATCTTTCCTAATATGATGTCTAGTATCACTGGTATAATGGGTTTGGAACAAGCAATTTACATCAACAATATATAAAGACCAAACTAAGAAAAAACAAACTCATTGCCGCAGAGTGGGATCCAACTCATAGCGACCCCTCTCTTGGGTTTCCGAGGTGGTATCACTATGGAAGTAGATTGCCCAACCTTCCTTCTGAGTGGTTGGTGGGTTTGTACCGCCAGCCTTCTCGTTAGCAGTCAAATGTCTTAGGCACTACGTTACCAGAGCTCCCATATATAAGCACAGCTTTTTTAAAAACTACTATGCAGTCCATTTGCCCCAAGTGCTAATGATTAAGCAATAAATATGTTAGTAGCAGTTGTGACAGGATATCCTAAACTTTGGCACTGAGACTTTCACTTTGAAGGGCTAAGATTAAGATTGAATATACTGCCAAACAAATTCAAGGAGAGCTTTCATGAACTCATATGTGACAGACATATATTAATAGGAAAAAAGGGTGCTTTCCATAAACTTCAAAACAGACAGGATATAGACAAGCATTAAAAAGTACATTGTCCTTTTATTATTATTTTCCCTTTGAAAAGAAGAATTTAGAACTCAGAAAATTTGGATAAGAAGAACATTAGCAATTTCACAAATTTCTCAGTCTAGTTCTTTTGAAGAGGAAAAGTGGGGTTATAAAGCATGAAAAATATCCTTATAGGAAGAAGGAAATATATTTTTTTCTTGCTACAAATATCCCAGTTAATAACGAAAATAAAAATAAGAATATTCCAAACTGTTCAAATAAAGACTTAAGAGGCACTAACAATGGACCAAAAATGTAAACATTTTAAAATTCTGACCTGTCACACAATTGGCTCATGTCATTCTCTGGAATAGTTTCAGGGAAACACCTCAGATGCGGTACTGTGAAAACAGCATGGTTACAGAAAAACATTTTACAGGAATATAAGCTTAGTTACAACTCAGATGTTTAAAAAATTGTATCAATTCTTCTAAAGAATCTCACAACTTTGAAAAATAATCTGTTTTCAAACTAAGTAAAGAAACTTAATTGTCAGTTTAATTTCTGAATGTGGCTTTATGGATTTAATAAAGAGGTATACAACTATCATAGGTTTTTAGCATTAATGAATTCATATGGAGAATATATAAAAAAAGATTTTTCATCTAAAAAAAATTTTCATGTCACCAGTTATAATGATGGAAAATTAGGAACATTTAAAAATAACTGTATTTATTATTTTTTCTACTGTCATATATCAATATATAGTTAAAAAGTGTCTATCAGCTCCTAGTTCTGAAGACTACCTTGCCCTGGAAGAAATAATGAGAATAGTGGACAAACCTCCCCAACAATTGTGATCACCATTCAGTAGAAGATACTTGGCATTTATATCTGCTTATTATCTTTTAAAAAATGCAATTTGGAGAGAAAAAATTTAATTATTTTCGGGGAGGGACTGAAGAAACTCAATGAGACATTCTGTAGAGAAGCCCTTTGTTAGTGTAACATCTGACCTTCTATATCTTTGGAAATCATGCAACTTGGCTAATGTAGTCCTTAAAGAATTAATCAAGCAGATTGTTAGGCCCTAGTTACAGTGGAGCCAGCCAATTATGAGTTGCTCAGAAATTCATCACTGGCATGTCTAACCACATTTTCCCACATGAAGATTAGCAGAAATATGTGGAAACAGGGCCCATTCCCACCCTAGCATAGCTACAATGTGTATTTAGTGAAACAAATTTCAACAGTTTTGCTTTAGTGAAATAAACAATTTATTTGGGAAGATTTCTGATTCCAGACTTTACCCCTAACACCTTTTTCTGCTAACATTTGCAAAGGCTGCCCCATTTAGTTAAAACCGAAATAGGGAATTTTTATATTCAAACAACTTCTGAATTCAAAGCGCTTAAATCACATGCCACAAGCCTGAATTCATCAATAAATTGAAATCCCCAAATCCCCAAAGACCACCTTTAGTCTTTGCGCTGTTGTGATAATGCCCTCCCAAGCCCTACTAAAAAAGCTTTTCTTGCAAAAGAGAATGAAAGGGTCCAGGAGTAGATGAAGACTGGTTCTCTAAAGTGAGTGCAGTGGTGCTCTTAAATAAAGAAGCTCCTTTCAGATAAGCAGAATCAGATTCCAGTTCAGTTGGTTTGCTGGCTACCCTTACTTTGAACTCTCATATTTAACCCAGCAGGCTTCAAAGCAGGTGAGAAAATGACCTACCACTTAAAGGCAATTTTTCCTTTTTCAGGAATTCTGGCATTAGAGAATATCAGCTCTCATATCAGCACATTCCACATCTCCAGGGATTTATGCAACTTTTTTCCATCGCTCTATGTCTAATGTCAGATTAGGTTTTCATCTCAGCCAGAAGAAAAGTCAGGAGAAAAAAATCATAACTTGCTGAAAATAAAGTCTTACCCCATACAGCTTTATACCATGAAAAGGGAGAAGGGGCACTTAAACCACTAACCATTCTGGTTTATTCTCTTGCATTTATCTAAACCTGATGTTTAGTGAGAATTATTAAAAAAATTATTAATCCCCAGTGCCTTGCTTCACAAGAAAAACAATTTTTGTAACAAACGTATTTTAACAATTCAAACTGAATTACCTCTAGCACATGAGCTCATACAAAAAGATGTAAGGCGAGAAGAAACAGTGGTAACAATGGAAGAAATTCAGAGTATTTTCTTGCTTTCCCTTACTAAGTAACGATTCTTCATTGCTTCCTATTTTACTTGGCCGTCAAATGTCTGACTCAGCTGAAAATCCTAAAAGGTAGCTTCCAAGTTATCAACAGGTTCTGTTTTATAAGGCAGTCTACAAGTGCCTACAACCTGAAATATTTCTCTTTCTGTGGTTCACATAATATATAATGTACCAGAAGTACATTTCTAATAGTATTGTTTAAATGTCACCTAATTATCATTTATACTACAGTTTCTATGGGAAAATGCATTTTTGAATTTATTCTTAGGACACATCTCCCCCAACTATGAAGGGGTGGGATTCCCACTGTTACTGCATTTTAGTGAGGATGGTGATGATGACTAGGATGGCACTGACAAGAATGGTCTAAACACTTGACATATCTCAAATTCATTTAACCATCGCAAAAACTAATGAGGTAGTATTATTCTCATTTTACAATTAGAGGTAGAAAAGGTAAAGTAACTTATCCAAAGTTGCACAGTCACTAAACGTCAGGGCTGGAGTTGAAAGCAAAGCAGTCTGGCTCCAGAGTCTACCCATAATCACTCTGCAATGATGCCCCTTCTCCACCGTGATAAGGTACGCATTATCCAGGTGTTCTAAATTCCTCAAATTGGGGGTAGAGGAGAGCAGGGCTCCTCAAGCTTTAAATGTGTGTATGGAATCATGTGGGCAACTTGTTAAAATGCAGATTCTGATTCTGCCTGAGGCTCTGTATTTCTAACAGGCTCCTAGCTAATGGTGATGCTCCCACTCCATCTACCACACTTTAAGTGGAGAAGGAACAGAGTTTGAGCATCTAACCCTCTTGCAGTTCAATCTGTCTGTATGTAGAGGCATTTATATGTTGTCTTTATAAGTTAGAGGCTGCATATGCTGTAGTCATTTTCCATTTTCCACTCTTAAATAGAAATTACCCGTGGAACTGCTGCATACAAAGTTATCATTCTGCAGGTACTTTCAATAAATACTTAGTTTTAGGCAGTTAAAATGCACATGTAAAAGCCACAGAGCTAGAATATGGCTGTAAAAGTTCTCAGTCAGGCTCACCACCAACTATGCAAATATCAAAAGATAGTGAATAAAAACCTGCTTATTATTTATCAACTAGAATCACACTAAGTTAATTTTTGGTCTGAAAAAGAGGTTTCCACTTTAAAATGTGGTATTAGTCATCCTCAGACTTTGCTAGAAGAGGGCTATATAATGTTAAAGGTCCTTCTGGTGCCATCAGTGATCTCTTAGGTACAGACAGACACTATATATCCTGATTGATAGTGCACACAATACACTCCACATTAATTTTAGGCAGTACTTCATGGAAATAACGCTATTAATGATTGCTACATATCTATTTCAGATTCTAGATCTCCTTGCTCTATTGCACCTCATTCGCATTCCACTACCCTGAGAGAAATCCAAGAACCATCTCTTCTACTGTTTGTCTATCATCTCAAATACACACCGACACTTCTTTTTCCAGCTGTGAAGTGGATGGGATTCCCTTTCTAGCCCATTTTTTCCCCATGCCAGATTACATAGTAAGGCCATTTCAGTATGGGGTGTACTCCCCAATCAGCACCACTGAAAACAAGAGTTATAGTGTGATCATTAAACTTTTTCACACTGAAAGGAAACGGGATAGTCAGTTTCCAACTCAAATAGCTATACTCCCTGAATAAGAGTGGAAAGTCATTCTTCTAAAGCTTGACCTAGAATGAAAAGTAGTCTCAGACTCCTAGGCCTACAGCCAGTGGCAACTTAACACTTTAGCAGGTGATCTCCAGGGAAAAGGGAAACCAGTGCTCTTACCACTGATGCCAGAAGAAAAGAACTAATCTTTAAGGCACAAAATAAACTCTCCTATAAATGGGCCTTAAGGCAGGAAAAGGAATTATAAGAAAGTAGGGAGTTAGAATAGAGGCATACAGAGAAAAAAATGAAAATACATTACCAAATAAGGGCTATAATTTTCCTATGGATCTTAGTGCTTTTATATTTGGAAATACAATAAATCAGCATTTTCTTTGTGGATTTTAACCTGGTAAAAATGGAAAGATGTATAAGAAAGATACATTTTTCAAAATTCTTGGAGAATTATCTTTGGTAATTTTACTTTGAGCCAGTGCACATTAATTAATAAGTTTATGTAAATAACCATGGGAAAAACGCTTTCTAAGAAACAAAAAAAAAACAAACTCACTGCTGCAGAGTCGGATCGACTCATAGCGACCCCTCTTTGGGTTTCCAAGGCGGTATCACTACTGAAGTGGATTGCCCAACCTTCCTTCTGAGGAGTCAGTCCTCAACTACTTCCTAGGTCAGGAAATGGGGAAGCCATTTAAACCAAAGGGTAAAAGTGAAAGTAAAGATCTATACATGGTTCTACATCCAATGTGGAAGAAAATCATTAAGAATATGCAGATATAGTACCAGGGGAAGCTTTTGAGTAAAGAGGCACACTCAATACCCAGGGCAAATGTCACATCTTACCTATTTATTCTCTATCCTAGGTGTACTCTTGAATTTAAATTTCTGCAAATCTTTAAACTAATGATTTCATTTAAATGTAAAAATTGAAAGACTTGTTTACAAAATAAGGAACTTTTTCTAAATGCCAAAGAAAATGCGTACATGGTAAAAAGAGTTGGCTTACTCTTTAGCTAGTAACAAGTGCTATGTGTACCACCAAGACTGATCTACAAATTCATAATGTTATAGCATTGTATTCTTACAACTTTTAAGCAACAGAAGTATAACTCAAATCACAAAAAATATATGTTGGATATATTTATGGCAGCAACTTTATGAAACAATTCCTGTATTTTACTTAACAATTATCTTATACCATTCATTAGTTTAGCACAGACAGATCAGAGATGGTTTCTTGTGTGTTTTACAAATATTCTATACAAGTCCTTGAGATCATACTTACAGCTTTAGCAAAAACACCCATGATTTCAGGAAACTGGTGTGTGAGAAGGGCTATCATTGCTGTAGAAGAACACAGTCCTGCTGTGAAATGGATGAAAAAAGGAAGATCTTTCTTTGGGTAAACAGAAACAGGATGAAAGGCTGCAATGGAAAAAAGGTAGAATTGGATTTTATTTCAAAAATACAGTGTGAACCAGTCTTAGTATTCTCAAATGAAATCTATTTTTAAAAAATAAAAAAGAATTTTTCTTTTTTTTAAAAAAACAAGTAGTTCCTGGCCAAGCAAGGTAGAGAAAAATTATCTATTATTTATTTGAGCATTAACCACATATCTATATAGCCAGATAATTGGATGGAAGACTGGGAACAGGGTTGGTATCATGAGAAAGAGCATTAATTGTAAAGTCATGCTGACGCGGTTTTCAAAAAGAACTTTGCCACTTATTATTTGTATGATCTTGGGTAAGTAGCTAAACCATAAAGAAGTTGCTATAATGAATATTATAAGTGTTTAATAAATGTGAGTTGTTATAACACTTGCTTTTTGGGAGCTCAGAGTCTAGTATAGAGATCAAGAAACAGACATGTGGTTGGTGATTTCCCAGAACCATCAGTTAATAATTTTACCCAGTGCTCAATAATTTTACCCAGTTAAAGAACGAAGAACACAGAAGTGGACTGCAAATTTGAAAAGAAGCTTTGGTTCTACAGGAAGGAGCTGTGAGGTTGGGAGAGAGATGCCAACTGCACCTAGAAGCAGAATTTTTGATGTGGTAAAGAAATGTGAAATTGTTCACTATAGATTAGTAAGTAAGCACAAGTAAGCCTGTGCTTACCTTGTTTATTGGGTAATCTGAATTTTTGATGTGGTAAAGAAATGTGAAATTGTTCACTACAGATTAGTAAGTAAGCACAAGTAAGCCTGTGCTTACCTTGTTTATTGGGTAATCTGACACTGTAATTAAGATAAGGATCTCAAGATGAAATCTTGGATGAGGATGGGCCCTAAATCCAATGACAAGTATTCTTATAAGAGAAAGGAAAGGAGAAGACACACAAAATAAGGCTATGTCAAGATGGAGGCAGAGACAGCAGTGATGTGTCTACAATCAAGGAATGTCAGGCATTGTCAGCAACCACCAGAAGCCTGCAGAGCGACACGGAACAGATTCTTCCCCAGAGCCTCCAGAAGGAACCAAACCTGCTGACACCTTGATTTCAGAATTCTAGACCCCACACCTATGAGAAAATACATTTCTGTTGTTTTAAGTGAAAAAAAAAGTATATATATCACACATACAAAATTAATAGCTTTACCCAGTTATTAATAAGTGTTCTATATGTGGCATTTCATTGAGTACTATAAAAAGTGAACTGGAAAACCAAAGCCCTAGGATTCTGGCCATAAATTAAGTCTTGTGTCTTCTCTTACCTCATTTACTTAGGCATTATTTTTCCAGTGATAGGATATTTCAACACTAAAAGTATTCAAGTATTTATATATATATATATTTTTTTTAAATTTTCATTGTTGTTGAGAATATATACAGCAGAACATATACCAATTCAATTTCTTCATGTACAATTCAATGACACTGATTACATTCCTCAAGTTGTCCAACCATTCTCAACCTCCTTTCCGAATGGTTATATCTTATTTGAAATTTAAGTATCCTTGAATAATTAGACCAAGATGAGCCTATTACAATCCCTGGCACATAACAGGTGCTCAATAAATACCACTGAAAGTTATTCTAGGATTTCATTAGTCTAGGAAGTTGATTGCTCAAGGCTGGACACTAATGTAGAAATTTCTGATGTAATATTCTGCATCAGTAAGGGATGGCTAATTCAGTGTTGCATCAAGGTCAGCTGTAAGTTTTACTTTTTCAAACATAACAAGTCAACAGACAAGATGACACCTAAGTTTTCTTCAGTAGCTATGATATTTTTATGTGTCAGGAGCTCTGGTAGTGTAGTGCCTAAGGCATTTGACTGCTAACTAGAAGGCTGGCAGTTCAAACCCACCACATACCCCTTGGAAGGAAGGTTGGGCAATCCACTTCCATGCTGATACTGCCTGGGAAACCCCAGGAGGGGTCACTATGAGTCAGGTCAGACTCGATGGCACATAACAACTACAACACACTATATTCAGAAAGCATATACCAAAAAAAAAAAAAAAATTTAAAATCCAGAAAACTTCCAGAGCCTTGAGCCATGTTTAAAGTAAATGCACAACAGCACCGATTTTTTTTTTTTAAGTTAGAAACATCAAAAGTTGTAGACAGCACTGTGCTTTCAGCACCCAAAAAACAGCAGTCCCTTTAACTTTCCCTGTCCCTCAGCCACAAGAGGCCAGCTTCTTTCAGCAAACCAAGAGAAACAAACCCTGCTCTTTGAGAAAAATGAAAACACATATTTATGCATGTTACTAGCCTGTGAGAGACAGTAAAATTAATATGCATAGCATATTATAGTTTAAGATACTTTAATTCACATTAGCTCATTTTATTTTTTCAACAACCCTAAAAGATAGATAGCATTATTCCCATTTTACAAAGTAGAAAACTGCATAGCTTTCATAAGATAATTTCCTAAAATATGTGATTTTTATACTGTAGACCTAATTATTTCTTCTTGGATTGCTTTCTGCAGATTCGCTTGTCAGTCAATGTTTGGCTAATACATCAATATAATGGATGACTAGTACAGAAACACTCCCTTGGAACTAAAGTTCAAATTTCATCACTGGCTTGTACAGAAAAATTTATCAGGAGGCATAAAAGACAACTAAATAGCTGTGTGAACTAGGGGAATAGTTCAAGTCTGAACTTATGAGGTTCATAAGCAAATTCCAGAATGCTGTAAGTCATATCAAGGTTGAAGGAGAATTAAAAACAAAAAAACATTAAGTACTCCTGGGTATTAGAACTCCATGTTATTAAAAATCTGTTCACTCTACCACGGACAGAAAAAATAAGTCTAAGTATATACAATATAATCAAACATAACCCCCAGCGTTACCCCCTTCTTCTACCTCCTGTTGTTGTGTTGTTGTTATTTGCCGTCGAGTCGGTCCCGACTCATAGCAACCCCTCTTTGGGTTTCCGAGGCAGTATCACTATGGAAGTAGGATTGCCCAACCTTCCTTCCGAGGAGTGGCTGGTGGGTT
>NW_006921597.1:15069937-15071373 GCF_000298275.1 Orycteropus afer afer | reverse complement strand
CTGGTAGCATAGTGCCTAAGGCACTTGACTGCTAACCAGAAGGCTGGTGGTTCAAACCCACCAGCCACTCCTCGGAAGGAAGATGAGGCAATCTACTTCTGTAGTGATACTGCCTCAGAAACCAAGGAGGGGTTGCTATGAGTCAGGTCCGACTGGACATCACATAACAACAACAACAAATAACCTCCCAGAGGAGCCCAGGTAGCTCAATAATTAAGTGCTCAGCTGCTAACCAAAGGTTGGCAGTTCAAAACCACCCGGAGGCTCTGTGGGAGAAAAAGCTGGAGATTTGCTTCCTAAAGATTACAACTAAGAAAACCCTATGGGGTACTTCTACTCTGTCACATGTGTTGCAATGAGTTGGAATTGACTCGATGGAACCCACCAACAACGACCTCTTAACTGTCAAACTCAATGAATTCTTCTCAGTAATTAGTTAATATCTCAGATACTTTCATTAATTGGAAATTTCTTCCTCCTTTACGTTTCTGGGGTTTCTAGTTCTAGTTCCTGTCCTAGGGACTCCCTCACTGAATTTTCCAGATTCCTTTTTAGCCACCCACTCCATTCCTTAGACACTTTTTGTAGCCCTACAACTTCACCTTTGGCTCACTTCTCACTCTATATACCTTCCCTGACTCATATCACCCATGTCTATGACTTCCTAGAAAATGGTAACTTCCAAGTCTGTTTTGAGAGATATAGTGAGAAAGAGATAGCAGGGCCCCTAGCAATTTTGTTTGCACAGCCTGATTCCATACTTAGCTATAGCTGATTGGACCAGGGATGAACACCTGAATAAATCTAATTTTCTGTCCCAGAAGTTTTAGAAGTGGGATTGAGGTATGATTCAGTATTGTTTGCCTGAATTGATGACATGTAAACTCAGAGCCATAGGGGCAATAAGTTTTGCTACATGAATGCCTAATGAGTAAAATTCAAATTGTAAAGAGAAAGACAAGTTTGAAGCAGATGCACTGAGAAAAGCAGAAATGAGAGATCATACAAAATGAAGGGGAGCCTGGGGAAGGAGAAAGAGAGAGTGAAAAGAGGAGAGACTGAAAAAAAGGCCTTCTAGTTCCTGGTTCCAGTCCCTTATGATGTCCAGAAGTAATTGTTGTCCTTGGATTCCTTGAGATAACCACTCTTCTTCAAACAAATTTCCTTATATGTTTAAGCTAGTTTGCAGTGGCTCTCTATTATTCATACCCAAAGTATGCCTACAACATTTCTTATTTATGGTGTAGTACCTAAGGCATTTCACTGCTTATCAGAAGGCTAGTGGTTCAAACTCACCAGCCACTCCTCAGAAGGAAGATTGGGCAATCTACTTATGTAGAGATGCTGCCTCAGAAACCCAAGGAGGGGTTGCTATGAGTTGGAAATGACTCGACAGCAGTAAGCTTTTTTTTTTAAATATATATAACTAAAAAACC
>NW_006921597.1:15061608-15069240 GCF_000298275.1 Orycteropus afer afer | reverse complement strand
TTAGAAATATAAAATCTATGTATGTTATATAGATATGCTTAATAGACTATAAGCATATAAATGTATGCATATGTACATGCATATTATGTGTATCACACCTCAACATAAAGAAAACAAAAATCCTCACAACTGGACCAATAAGAAACATCATGATAAATGGAGAAACGATTGAAGTTGTCAAGGATTGAATTTAACTTGGATCCATAATCAATGCCTATGGAAGCAGCAGTCAAGAAATCAAACAGCAGATCTACTGCAAAAGACCTCTTTAACAATGTCACTTTGAAAACTAAAGTGCACCTGACCTAAGCCACAGTATTTTCAATCACCTCATATGCATGCAAAAGCTGGACAATAATTAAGGAAGACTGAGGAAGAAATGATGTATTTGCAATTATGGTGTTTGCAAAAAATACTGAATATACCATGGACTATTGTAAAGACAAACAAATCTGTCTTGGAAGAAGTACAACCAGAAATTTCCTTAGAAGTGAGGATGGCAAGACTTTGCCTCTAGTATTTTGGACAAGTTAAAAGGAGGGAACAGTCCTTGGAGAAGGACATCATGCTTGGTAAAGTGAGGGTCAGCAAAAAAAAGGAAGAGCCTCAATGAGATGGAATGACAGAGTGACCACAACAATGGGCTCAAGCATAGCAACATTGTGAGGATGGTGAGGATCAAGCAGTGATAAAACAAACCCTACATTCTGTATGTAGGGTTTCTATGAGTTGGAACCAAGTTGACAAGAAGTTACTCAAGTCAGAAAACTGGGAGTCATCCCTGACCTCCTGGAGAGATAGACTCTTCCCATTTGAGCTTCCTTATAGTCCATTCCAAGAAGCTCTGGTAGCATAGTGCCTAAAGCACTGCTAACCACAAGGCTGGTGGTTCAAACCCACCAGCCACTCCTTGGAAGGAAGATGGGGCAATCTACTTCAGTAGTGCTACTGTCTCGGAAACCCAAGGAGGGGTCGCTATGAGTCAGGGTCGACTCGACGGCACATAACAACAACAACATAGTCTATTCCATATGTGTGTATTTGTGGGTATGGCACTTAACCCATTGTTTATCTGCATCTTTCCATTAATTGGTAGGTAGTCTAGGAGTTTGGAGTAGGGTAAGGAGGAAAAGGTACAAGTATTTAACACTTTTGTTGAGTACCTACAATATGCTTGGCATATACAAAAGAACAAAATAATGAATATTACTAATTCAAACAATATTTATTGAATATTAATTTTTATGATAAACTTTACAGAGATATAAGGACAATAAAGAGAGTTCTGGTCCTCAAGGAGTTTACAATCTGAAAGGGAAGATTAACAATATACTGCTGGGTGATGAGCTCCTATGTTGAAAGACACTCAAAACACATATGGCCACAACAGTGGACTCGAGCATGCCAACAATGGTGAAGAGGGCACAGGACTTGGCGACTTTTGTTCTGTTTTACATGGGTTGCTATGAGTTGAGGTTACCATGAGTCAGTGCTGACTCAACAGCAACTATCAATTTTTTTTTAGAGGATGAGATATTACATATTGTTTTATACCTTGCTTTTCTCACTTTACTGTGTAGGAATCATACTTTTTTTATTTTATTGTGGTGAAAAAATATATAAAACACACCATTTCAACAATTTCTATATGTACAATTCAGTAACATTAGTTACATTATTCAAAAAATAAATAAATAAAAGGGAATATTGAGAAGTACATAAAGCACTTTGAGAGTTCAGAGAAAGAAGAGATCACTTATCACAGAGGATGGAAGACCCTGAGAGAAAAGTATCAGCGTACTCAGTTTGTCATGATTTCTTCTCTAAATTTTCATCTATTTGGTTGAAACCCAGCTGTTTTTTTCCAGCTTATTAAATTTGATAGTTGTAAAGCTGCAACTTTTCTTCCTAAATTTCAGTTTTAATGGAACGATATTGTAAAAACTGTGGCACAGGTGTATATCAAGGAAGGAAACTTTCAGCATGATTACTTCTTGATCAAATCATTAAAAGAAAAGTTAAACAAATTTTGGAGTCCCTGGATGCACAAATGGTTAAGCAATTGACTACTCGAAAGGTTGGCTGCTGGAACCCACTCAGAGGTCTTGGCAGACAGACTTGGCAATCTGCTTCAGAAAGGTCACAACCTTGAAAACCCTACGGAGCAGTTCAATGCTGCACACATGGGGTCTCTGTAAGTCCGAACTGACTTGAGAGCAAAAACAACAACAAACTAAAGTTTACTAGTTCACAGAGAAAAAGAGTGAGTGGGTAAGTCAGTACAGACAAAAAGTGTAGACTATTATTTAGAGAAATTTGGCTTCTTGAAGGCAAGAACAACACTGAAATTCTTTCAGTATTAATTATCCTATATATTTCTGGTTCTCCTCTCAACTCCTTGAGTATCCTTTTTACAATCAGGATATACAGGCCTTCCACCTTCATTCTTCTCAAGATTGTTTTGGTTGTTCTGGGTTGTTTATGTTTCCATATAAATTTTAAGATCAATTTGTCAATTTTAACAAAAAAGTCTGCTAGAATTTTCATAGGGAATGTATTCAATCTATAAATCAATTTGGGAAAAACTGCTTTCTAAATAATATTGGATCTTCCAATCCATTAACATGGAATGTCTCTCCATTTATCTAGATTTTCTTTAATTTCTCTGAGCAATACTTCATAGTTCTTTTTTTAAAAATTTAATTTAATTAATTACTTGATTAATGTTTTCTTTTCTTCTCTCTCTCCTTTTTTTTTTTTTTTTTTTAATTGTGATTTGGGTGAAAGTTTACAGAGCAAATTCACTTTCCATACAGCAGTTCACATACACTTTGTCTCATGACACTGACTACAATTTACCACAATGCAACAGCTCCCCTCCCACTTCCTTCCGATAGTTACATCCTCTTCCCTGTGTCCATCCCTCCATGCACTCCTGCCCCCTGAGCTGTCTTCCTGTGCAGAAACAGCCCTTCTTTCTCCCATGACTGTTCTCTCCATGGAGTGTTTCTGCCTCAGGTAAATGTTCAACTCATAATGCCTGTTTTTTGTTTGGCTGGAAGCCACAGGTGTCGGTTCAATTCCAGACCTGAAGGGCAGCTAGGAGCCATAGTCTCAGTGTTCCACCAGGCTCTACCAGACCAGCAAACCTGGCCTCCCCCCGTTTTTTTTTTTAAATTTTTCCAAATGATTTTGAGTTTTGTTCCACATTGTCCTCCCTCTCAATCCAGGATCTCCTACATAGATCCCACTCTGAGTGGTTGACAGTGGTAGCTGGGCACCATCTAGTTCTTCTGGTCTCATAGTTGGATAGGCTGAGGATTTCATGGTGTACCAGTTGCTAGGACTAATTGTTTCCATGAATCTTTGGTTTTCTTCATTCTTCTTTGCTCTGGACGAGGAGACCCATCATAGCATCTAGATGGCTGCTTGCAACCTTTTAAGATCCCATTCACTACTCGCCAAAGTAGGAGGTGGAACAATGTTTTGTGTAGTATGTCATGCCAATTGAGCTTGATGTCCCCTGTGACTATGGTCCCGAGCCCACTGATCCAACTATTCTCTCCCTGTGGGTAGCGGCTGTGGCCAAGAAGTGACTACAACCTTGTCCCTTGTCAGCTCTGCTATATACCTGGGAATTCTTACAGAACATACAAATGCACTTGTAGGACCATTGTCTGCCAACCTTATGTATGTTCTTGGATACACTCCCCATTTCATAGACATACCTAATCGTTTAGCCTGTTGACCCATCTATCCACTCATATACCCATGTTTGTCTTCACTGACAATACAGTACTGTATGTTCAAAAGGGTTCATCTTTGTTGTCTGCACCTCCCATGTACCTCTCTATGTCTTCCTCTTCGTCAATGCCACCATGTTGATCACTCACATTTGGTACATTGTCCTTCTCTTCACCCAAATCAATACTTATCTCTACCTGTCTAACAGTGTTCCCTACCCTTCCACCCCTGGTAACCAACAAAGAAAATTTCCTTCCATATAGAAACCTTTCCTTAACTTTGACAATTGTGGACTAATACCGTATTTGTCCTTCTGTGATTGCCTTATTTCACTCAGCATAATGCCCTCCAAGTTCATCCACGTTATGTAGTGTTTTGCAGATTCTACATTATTCTTTAGGGTTGCATAGTATTCCATTGTGTGCATGTACCATAGTTTGGTTATCCATTCCTCAGTTGATGGACACCTAGGTTGTTTCCATCTTTTTGCTATTGTAAATAGTGCTATGATGAACATGGGTGTGCTACTTCATAGTTCTTAGTATACAAGTCTTCTGTTAAATTTATTCCATATAATTGGTTCTTTTTGATGCTACTATAATTGGAATTTTCTTAATATCATGTTCAGATTGTTCATTGCTAGTGTATACGCATATAATGGATTTTTTATATTGACCTTATATCCTGTAACCGTGCTGAACCTGTTTATTAGTTCTAATAGTATTTTTGTGAATTGTTATAATTTTCTACATAGATGTCATCTATGAATAAAAATAGTTTTACTTCTTCTTTTCCAATATGAATACTTTTTCCTCTTTCTTGCATGATTGTACTTGCCAGAACCTCCAATAAAATGCTGAATACAAGTGGTGAAAGTGGATATACTTGCCTTGTTCTTGATCTTAGAGGGAAAGCATTCAGTCTTTTACCATTAAGTATGATGCTAGCTGGAGGTTTTTTTGTAGATGCCCTTTATCAGGATGAGGAAGTTCCCTTCTATTCATAGTTTGTTGACAGTTTTTTTTTTTTTAATCATGAATGGGTACTGTTGTTATGTTGTTATTAGGTGTCACCGAGTTAACTCCAACTCATAGTGAGCCTATGTACAACAGAATGAAACACTGCCCGGTTGTGTGTCATCCTCACAATCCTTGCTATACTTGAGGCCATTGCTGTAGCCACTATGTCAATCCATCTCATTGAGCGTCTTCCCTTTCTTCACTGAGCCTCCACTTTACCAAGAATGATATCCTTCTTCATGGAATGGTCCCTTCTGACATGACCAATGTAGGTGAGATGAAGTCTGGCCATTCTTACTCCAAGGAGCATTCCGGCTATCTTCTTCTAGCACAGATTTGTTAGTTCTTCTGGTAGTGCATGGTACTTTCAGTATTCTTTGCCAACACCACAACTCAAAAGCATCAACCCTTCTTTGGCCTTCATTATTCATTGTCAAGCTTTCACATTCATGTGAGGCAATTAAAAATACCATGGCTTGTGTTAGGTGCACCTTAGTCTTCAAAGTGACATCTTTGCTTTTCAACACTTTAAAGAGGTCATCTGGAGCAGATGTGTCCAGTGCAATATGATGTCTGACTTCTTGACTGCTGCTTTCATGGGTGTTGACTGTGGATCCAAGTAATGTGAAATCTTTGACAACTTCAACCTTTTCTCCATTCATCGTGATGCTGCGTATAGCCTTCAGCATGAATTCACCTCAACATAAAGGAAACAAAAATCCTCACTACTGGACCAATACTATCAGAGCTCCTATGGTCCAATAGTGAGGATTTTCGTTTTCTTTATGTTGAGGTGAATCCATACTGAATGCTATAGTCTTTCATCTTCATTGTAAGTCCTTCAAGTTATCTTTGCTTCAGCAAGCAAGGTTGCGTTTCTGCCTATCACAGGTTGTTAATGAGTCTCCCTCTAATCCTGATGCCTTAGTCTCTTCATATAGTCCAGCTTCTTGGATTATTTGCTCAGCATACAGATTGAATAAGTATGGTGAAAGGATAAAACCCTGATGCACACCCTTCCCTGATTTTAAACCATGCAGTATCCCCTTGTTTTGTTTGAACAACAGCCTCCTGGTCTACATACAGGTTCCTCATGAGCACAATTAAGTGTTCTGGAATTCCCATTCTTCTCAGTGTTATCCATAATTTTTTATGATCCACACAGTAGAATACTTTTGCATAGTCAATAAAACACAAGTAAACATCTTTCTAGTATTCTTTGCTTTCAGCCGAGATCCATGTGACATCAGCAATGATGTCCCTCATTCCATGTCCTCTTCTGAATCCAGCTTGCATTTCTAGAAGTTCCCTGTCAATATACTGCTGCAACTGATTTTGAATTATCTTCAGTAAAAATGAATGGGTGCTGGATTTGTCAAATGTTTTTTCTGCATCTATTGTCCTTTATTCTATCAATATGGTATATCACATTATTTTCAGATGTAAACCAACCTTGCATTAGTGTAGTATATCCTACTTAGTCATGGTGTATGATCTTTTTTTATATACTGTTGGACTCAGTTTGCTAATATTTTGTTGAAGAATTTTGTATCTCTATTCATGAGAGACATTCTCTACTTTGTTTTAATGTCTTTGTTTGACATTGGTATCAAGGTAATACTGGTCTCATGGAATGTGTTGGGGAATGTTCCTTCCACATCTATTTTCTGAAAGAGTTTGTGAAGGACTTGTATGGTATTATCACTTCTCTAAATGTTTATAAGATTATTGCTCTTTTTAATATTTTTAATATTTGTGTCCTTCATCCCATTAACATAGTGTTTTGCTCAACAGATATTTGGAAATTAAGTGAATTATATGCAGTAACATCCAAGAAATTAGTAAAATAGTATTTAAAGAGTGTCCTGAATTTCAACCAAAGGCATTTTAAAAATAAAGAACACTACAAAAAATAAACTCACAACCACTTTTAAGTTTAGGAAAATGGAAATATTTACTTACTAGGTAATAGCTCTCTATCAGCAGTCTCTGTGCAGCTGGGGTACGGATAAAATAGATGGCCTTTCTCTAAAGGGTAGGGAATCATTCTAAAAGCTGAGGGAAAAAAAACACAAATGTTGACATTCAATTCTGTTTCATTTACCATATTATGTAACAGATAAAGTGATTTTAGAGATATATATTTACAAAATTTCCACATAGTACTTTATTTTTTTAGAGAGATATTTTAGATGCAAGAAATAAAGGGAGCAAAGGAACAAATATAGGGAAGAATAAGATTTACTTAGAGAATAGTGAATAGTCTGGCTAGAGCAAAACTAAAGGAGTGGTGGATGATAAGACTAACTGGACCTGAGACTTTGCCTCTGTTTCTTCATTACAAACACAATAGATAACTCTCTAGGTATGAATTCCACTTCTTACAGGAATCTTGTAAAACTACAATGTGTGTAACTGTTGGGTCTTTAACTGTTGGCCACCTAAAAGAGTTCTCAGTGTCTCCTAATTTTGCATGAGATTTTACCTAGATTTTTGATGAGCAGAGTTTAATCCAGATCAGGGGCCAGCAAAGTATGGACATTTGGCTAAATCTGGCTTTTATTAGTTTTTATAAATAAAGTTTTATTGGAACATAGCTATATTCATTCATTTACATAGTGAAATTTACATACTGCTTTCATTCTACAAGAGTTGAGTACTGTGATAGAGACTATATGGACCACAAAGCCTAAAATATTTACTATTTAGCCTGTTAAAGAAAAAAAATTTGCTACGGCTAGATCTAGATTAGGAGCTCTGGTAGAATAGTGGCTAAGCACTTGACTGCTAACCAGAAGGCTAGCGGTTCAAACCCACCAGCCACTCCTCGGAAGGAAGGTTGGGCAATCCTACTTCCGTAGTGATACTG
>NW_006921597.1:15040358-15060668 GCF_000298275.1 Orycteropus afer afer | reverse complement strand
CCTACTTCCGTAGTGATACTGCCTCGGAAACCCAAGGAGGGGTCGCTATGAGTCAGGGCTGACTCGACGGCACATAACAACAACAACAACATTGTTATAAAAGGTCCTGAATAGGGAAGCAGTTGGGCTTCTGTAACTGGCAAAAGCATCCTTGCACACAGGAGAGGGTGGCATGTCCCTGTGTCTGATGTGTCTGTTTGTATCTTTTCTGGCTATAATAAATGGGTTTGTAAGCATAGGTAGTCTCCATGAGTTCTGTGATTCATTCTAGTGAATTTCCGAGCACACTGGGGACAGTGAGAGCCAGCATGGGCTGAAGGACAGAGTTCTAACTTGTGAAAACTCAACTCTGAGTGGCTGGAGATCAGAAAAAGGCTGCACAGGCAGTCAATCTAGAAGGACAAAGTTGTTTTAACTTCGAAAGTCTGACCTAGTTCTGGGTGGACAGGGTCAGTGAAAGAAAATGCTATGTGGGTGGCTGATGTCAGGCTAATGAATGGAAAAGTAGGGAAGTAGGGACATGTGGCATTATTGTTGCATTTTGGGAATCAACCTTATATTGATTTTTATTAATGCAGGAGCTTATATATTACTGGAGAAAAAGTAAAAGAAAGTCTATTACCCAAAGATATTCAGATCTTCAAGTGCATTAATCCCAGCTTTATTAATCTTTGTATTGTCATTGTCAAGCACAGTGTCTGACCCCATAGCAAATGGCTAATGTAGAGGTTCCCAAATTTTCTTGATTCAAGCATACATGGTGCCCTTAATGTCTCAGTAAGTTTTTAATGGTGCTCCTAAGCTGAAAGACATACTGACTCCCATTTATTAAGTGGGAAGTCTAAACAACTTAAAAAGATTTTGTCCTAACAACTTAGCAGTCATTTGAAAAAAATAATAAGAAAAACTGAAGGGAAAAATTAATTTTATTTCATTCTTAAATAATCATTTCTTACTAATGGGATGTATGAACCTATTAGGAACTACACAGTTTCTCAAATCTTAAAATTAGATCGGATACTATCATCCTCATCCCACACTGATTTTCGTGTAGCATAGTGGCTAAGACACTTGCCTGCTAACCAGACAGCTGGCGGTTCAAACCCACCAGCCACTCCTCGGAAGGAAGGTTGGGCAATCCTACTTCCGTAGTGATACTGTCTCGGAAACCCAAGGAGGGGTCGCTATGAGTCAGGTTTGACGCGACGGCACATAACAACAACAACATATCTTTTGCAAAAACATATCTTGGCAAAGCTATGATGACATTGAAAATAATGGGAAGAAACCTAATATTAAAATTATGATCTATCTCAAGCTTTTAGCTGACAGATGTCTAGTACTGCTGTATTTCTACTGAAAATTTAAAATATCCCATAGAATTTTTATTTATTTGCTGTGAGATTTCAAAGTATCTCTTGGGAACCAATAGGGTTAACGAATTTTAGTGAATGAGTATTTAATTATTTTTTAAATTTCTACTGCTAGCTTTCATTGATATACTTTCTAAGAGAATGACAAGAATCCATTTTCTTGATTCAAGGATACATGGTGCCCTTAATGCCACAGTAATTTTTTTAATGGTGCTCCTAGGTTGAAATATATTTTGATTTGGCTTCTTTACTTTCTTGGTGATTGTAAGAAGTTACAAATAAGAGATCTGGTAGGTAGTTTTAAAATAGTCTAATTAATGCTGAAGAGCTCTGGTGGCACAATGCCTAAGGCATTTGACTGCTAACCAGAAGGTTGGCGGTTCAAACCTACCAGCCACTCCCCAGAAGGAAGGTTGGGCAATCTATGTCCCTAGTGATACCGCCTCGGAAACCCAAGGAGGGGTCACTGAGTCAAATCCGACTCAATGGCAGTGCACTTGGTTTTGGTTTTTACATACACAATCTGAACAAGGGTGGGAAGGCAAATGGGATCACACCCACGAATATATATAGGTTTGACAGAGGCTACCTCTTCCTATAGGAGCTCTGGTAGTGTAGTGCCCAAGGCACTTGACTGCTAACCAGAAGGCTGGCGGTTCAAACCTATCAGCCACTCCTCGGAAGAAAGGTTGGGCAATCTACTTCTGCAGTGATACCGCCTCAGAAACCCAAGGAGGAGTCGCTATGAGTCGGGGCCAACTTGATGGCACATAACAACAACAACAATCTCTACCTATATTTATATGTGCTGCAAATATATCCATGAATGTAGTAGAACATAGCAGGGCAAAGTTATAAAAACATCTTAGTCATAACTGAACACCTTGAGGGAATGAGTCACTGGGTATGGAGGTTCAGGACCATAGTCTCAGGGGACGTTAAGATCAATTGGCATAACACAGTCCACAAAGACACTGTTCTACTTCCTACTCTGGTGAGTAGCAACTGGAGTCTTAAAAGATTGTGAGCAGCCATCTATGCTGCAACTATTGGTCTCTCCTAGTCCAGAGCAAGGAAGAGTGAAGAAAATAAAAGATGCAAAGAAACAGTCCCAAGGACTGTGACCCTAGCCTCCACAACTCTGAGACTAAAAGAACTGGATGGTGCCCTGCTACCATTGCTGACCACTTTAAAAGGGATCATGGTAAGAGGTCCCAGACAGAGTAGAGGGAAATGTAGAACAAAGCTCAGTATCATAAAAAGACCAGGCTTACTGGTCTGATGGAGACTGGTGGAACCCCCGAGACTTTGTAACCTCTGGGACTCAACTGTCAGCCAAATGACAAACAGGCCTATAAAGTGAACAGTAGTATCAGGAGGGTATGGATTCATTAGAACAATCAAGCATATAAAATCAAGAGAACAGCATTTGCCCAGGGTTGGAGCTAGGAAGGCAGGAAGGGATGGCAAAGAAGGACAAAGGAAAGAGGTTGATACAAGGAAGAAATGAGAAAATTTTGTTACAATGTGGGGATTATAGTAAATGTTACAAAACAAGGTACGTATGGATTGTTGAATGGAAAACCAATTTACTCTATAAACTTTCACCCAAATCTCTCTATCTCACACACACACACACACACACACCAGTCAATTAAAAAAATATTAGAACAATAGCTCAAGCACATTAAAAAGCTTATAGACTAAAGGACTGATAAATTTTCATTTTATTTCCTTACAAATATATAACTCAAATGAACATATTTTATTATAATAAATTAAGCAATGCACTTGGCAAAATACCATATACATTCTGCATTTTGCTTTCCCTAAATGTGGCATCGATACAAATACATTAAGCATTTCCGCCAATAAATCAAATATAATGCCACTGTGTTCACTCTGAAACCAATTTAAACAACAAATCCTTACAGAAACTCAGACAATCTCCTTAAAGAAGACTGCCTGTGAAGGCAATGAATGGTTAGAGAGATTAGTTTATATTTGAAAAAGAATACTTACTGCCTTCCCAGGTACACTGTAACAGATTAAGAGCACCTTCTATTCGCTTCCAGTGTTGAAGATGAAAGAAGGCATAGGCAATTGCTTCACTATCACCCCGTTTCAGAATGTGTTCTGGAGGTAAAATTAGACTTTTCATCTCTAGTAAATACTAGAAAAATAACATACAATAAAAGAAAATTGTGTTAACTTCATATATCCACAAAAACATAGATTCAAGATGTTCTAAGAAAAACTGATTTTAAAAATTAAACTACAGTACTTGAAATGACATAAGGGCCTACTGAGAACATATGTATAAATGCTTATATATGCAAATTCCAAACATCAGAACATTCCTATAGGTAAAAATAAGTTGATAAATGGATTTTTGTGGTCCTTGGGAACTGTACACAGAAACTGAAGCTGAGGACATTATGTGTGAACACATACTTATTTCTCTAAAAAAGGATTAAGTATAAAATTATAAAATACAATTTTAGAATAATACTTTGCAGCAACATTTAATTCCTTTTTACTTATTCCCATCTTAATTTTGAAAAGCTCAATTAAATTAGTATTTATTGAGTGCAAAGCACTATGTTCATTCACAAAAGGTCCTACCTGTTCTCTGGAGCTTCATACTATAGCAGTACAGACAGAGCTCTTAAGTAGAATTTTAACTGGACTGTGGTGAGTGCTTTATTAGAAGTGTAAACAATATCTATAGGATATAGACAACAAAAAACACCAAACCCATTGCCCATTGGTTGATTCTGACTCATAGCAACACTATAAGACAGAGCAGAACTGTCCCATAGGGTGTTCAAGGCTATAATCTTTATGGAAGCAGATTATCACATCTTTCTCCCATGGATCGTGGTTGAACAGCCAACCTTTCCATTAGTAGCCAAGTGAGTGCTTAACCACTGTGCCACCAGCGCTCCTCAGGAATATATAGAGAAGGTATTAACTCTTTTTTAAAAGAATAATTTAGTTTTTATAAAATAACAGCTTTGAAATATAATTTATATTTAATATTTACCCATTTGAAGTGTAAATTCAATGTTTTTATAAACATATTCACAGATATGTGTAACCATCACCATGCTGTTGTGCTGTTGTGTGCTGTCGAGTCAGCCCCGACTCATAGCGACCCCTCCTTGGGTTTCCGAGGCAGTATCACTACGGAAGTAGGATTGCCCAACCTTCCTTCCGAGGAGTGGCTGGTGGGTTTGAACCGCCTGCCTTCTGGTGAGCAGTCAAGTGCCTTAGGCACTATGCTACCAGAGCTCCTAACCATCACCATAGTCCATTTTAAAACATTTTCATCATCTCAAAAATAAAAAAAAATCAACTAAATCTTGTACCTTTTAGCTCTCATCACTTTACCTTCCCACCCCTCCAGCTTAAGCAATCATTATCTACTTTCTGTTTCTATGGCTTTTCCTGGGAGCTCTGGTGGCATAGTGCCTAAGGCACTTGACTGCTAACCAGAAGGCTGGCAGTTCAAACCCACCAGCCACTCCTTGGAAGGAAGGTTAGGGCATCTACTTCCATAGTGATACTGCCTTGGAAACCCAAGGAGAGGTTGCTATGAGTGGGGTCCGACTCAATGTCAAGTAACAACAACAACAACATGGATTTTCCTATATGGACATTTCATATATAAATGGAATCATATAATATATAATCTTTTGTGACTGGCTTCTTTCATTTAACATATAGGTTCATCCATGTTGTAGTATGCATCAGTAGTTTATTTCTTTTTAATACCAAATAATATTCCACTGTATGGATATACCACATTTTGTTATCCATACACTAGTTGATGGACACTTGGTTGTTCCTATCTTTTGGCTTTTATAGATAAAGCTCCTACAAACATTTGTGCACAGGTGTGGATATATGTTTTAATTTATCTTGGGTATGTATCTAGGAGTAGAATTGCTGGGTCATATGATAATGATAGGAGCTCTGGTGGCGTAATGCCTAAGGCATTTGACTGTTAACCAGAAGGCTGGTGGTTCAAACCCACCAGCTACTCCTTGGAAGGAAGGTTGGGCAATCTACTTCCATAGTGGTACCACCTAGGAAACCCAAGGAGGGGTCACTATGAGTCAGATCTGACTCCATGGCGGTGTGTTTGGTTTGGTTTCGTTATGGTAACTATGTTTACCCACGCAAGCTGATTCTGACTCACATGACCCTATAAGATAGAGTCGAACTGCCCCATAAAGTTTCCAAGGCTGTAATCTTTAAGGAAGCAGATTTCCACTTATTTCTCCAGTGGAGTGTCTGTTGGGTTTGAACTGCTGAACTTAAGATTTAGCTGAGCTCTTATCTACTGTACTATCAGGGCTCATAACTCTATGTTTCAAAACCATTTAGGATGTATTAATTCTAATTTAGGAGCTAGAAATAAACTACTTGATGAAATTTGGGATTTAAACTGATATTTAAAGATGAATGAGCAGATTGAGAGAGTGGGAGCAGAAACAGGAGGACATATTTAAAGCAAAGGGCCAGCTTTAATAAAGTCAGTGAGCCAAGAGATCACAGAGCAAGATGCATTAAAGGGGTCAGTGAGTATGCCTATTATAGAAATTACAGCCTACCAACACTTCTTCATATATGATACAAACTTCTATCCTAAACTATAGAAGAAAGTACCTACCTTAATATCATAATCCATAATAAAAGCAATGTAATCATAGTACACAAATCAGGTTACTTATTACATGAAGAAATATGCAAAATTAACCACTTGTACATCATTTTTAACTATTAAACTTATTAAATGTAAAACAAAACCTTTAAAAAATATTTAGTTAGCCAAATACTTCCTCCAAAGACTGAGATCAGAATGTACTTCCTCTACTGGAATCAGTTTGAAACAATCCCTTTGGTTCTAAATAATCTGATATCAAATTATAGTTCCAAATCACATTAACTTCTGTGATAAAATATAAAAAGAGAAACATTGCAGACATGTCTCAAAAATATATTCTCACACTTCAAATTCTAGGTTCTCTAAATTGTTACACACTAATGAGATAAACAACATAAACTGAAGAATTAAATTCGTGAAACATTTTGTAAAACTACCGTAGGCAGTAAGACCACAGGAAGTATCTTAAAGGCAAATAGTTGTAGTGATTTCAAAATTTAAGGCTTAAGTTATTAATCAGTATATATGTACTCATATTAACACATCTGAAAATTTTTCTTCTTCATTGATGAATTGTGCCTTTCCAACAATTACTGAGCTTAATCTCCATCTTTAATTACTCTTACTCTTAATGTCTCTGGTTCTCTCCTCAAAGTGTAAGAATGCAGTCTACTCATCGATTTATTTTAGCAGATGTCACAAGCTATGAGATTATTTACTAATCCAGTTTTGGGACTTAACATTTCCCATTCAGTTTCTTAAAGGAATGCAGTAGAGGTTGTGTCCTGGTCAAGCAAAGCCCATTTGCTGTCTGCTTGGGTTCTCTCTCCTTAGTACTTGGGCCTATATTCAGGAGGGCAATATTCTTTTTAATCCCCTCTAATCCTTGTCCATTTTTCAAAAAAACACAGTAAAAGATCACTCGCACCAGGCGGCTGTGGGAAAATGGACTCAAATAGCTGACCTCTGACATGACTCCTTATGCTCTTAGCAAGTGTACCAAGGGCTTCTTCAGTAGGAAGCAAAGAAAATGCAGCAGTCACAGTGGAATCTCTATCATAAACAGAGTATCTCATTTTCAGGAGAAAATAGTTTAATACGTAAACCAGGACTTTTATAAGTCAGAATTGATTTGATGGCAATAGGTTTTGATCATTTTACAGATGGAGACAAATATCCCAATTCATTTTTGATGAGATTTAGAACCCTAAAGGTTTAAACTAAACCCCAGCATTTTAAGTATGTAGTATATTGGTACTAGCAAATGGTAAGAAAATACATTCAATGAACAATTATTCAGCAAAAAGTACAGAAAATATCAAGGGGTATGTCAGGAAATTACTTTTTTAAGCAGCAACTATGTATCTATATTTTCACTAATATAATATATAATCCAAATGGTAATTAAATGGTAATCAAACACATATGGCATCTTTATTAGGAAATGAAATGTCAGATTTTTATATTTAAAAAACTGTTTCTATTTAATCGCTACTAAAAAAAATATTTCTCATGTTTTTTTATCATCATGTCCTACCAACCAACAAAGTTCTTCCCAACTTGACTTTAAAGCAAAGAAATTCTTATTTTTTCTATTTCTAGTTAGACAGTGAAATACAACTTGACCCCTAAAATATAAGGGAAATTTTTCAGTTTAAGAAAAATATATTTAAAATAAACTAATTATTTTATTCTGTCTCCTTCACAAATTGCTCTACTTGGGTATTTTTGCTACCCAGAATAAGCTGCAAATGAATGTACAACAGAAACCATATATTTTATATTCTACTATAATACCTAACACCTTGAACTATTGAAAGCAGGCACTAAAATACTTATTAACTGACTTGATCACACATATACAGCTAAAATATTTCAACCTCACACTTCTATTTCATACTGTACTTGAAGATATTTTTTAACTCTGGGCAAACTAAACAAACAAACAAAATGCTTCTATATATGAAACACGTAGGAGTTGGCCCTCATTCTACAGGTGATAGGGAACAAGCTAGACTCTTTAAGTAGGGCAAAATTTGCCATTTAAGTGGGTACCCTGGCAATAGCCAGAGTAGGCAGGGACTGGTAGCAGGGAGACTAGTGAAGAACCAGTTTTAAATGTCTGGTGGTACAGTGCCTAAGGCATCTGACTGCCAATCAGAAGGCTGGCGGTTCAACCCCATCAGCCACTACACAGAAGGAAGACTGGGCAATCTACTTCCATAAAGATTTACTGCCCTGGAAACCTAATGGGGTCACTATGAGATAGAATCGATTTGATGGCAATGGGTTTTTGTTTTTTGGTATATCTAAATTTCTATGTTTAGAAATGCATTGACAATGTCTTGAGAATATATATACAAAATAGAAATGGTGGTTACTTCAGAGAAGTAGATTTGAGAGGGAGAGAACAAGAGCTTTTTTACTTTATACATTTTTCAAGGGTCTGAATTTAATAAAAGGCCTGATTTTTTTTTTTTAAACCCATCCATTACCTTTGTAATAATAGCAATAATCATTTTATGACAGTAATTTTTAGAAAAAAAGAGATGTAAGGCACACAGTGGTCAGCAATAGTTGGGATGAAGCAGATGGTAAGATCTGAAAGACACTTCAAAGGTTATAATATGAGTTGTTAATTTGGAAATGGCAGAGGTAAAGCTTAATGAGAAGAGGATAATGAAGCCATAAATCAAAATAGAGAAATAAGGAGAGACAGGCTGGAGAAAAGACTTAAAAATGAAATTTAAAATATTCAGTTTGAGACATATTAAAATATACAAGGTGCCTATAAGATATCTAGGTGATATCCACAATTATATGGAAACACAAGTCTGTAGATGGGGAAGGAAGCTAGAAGGAAACAATACAGATTTGGAAATTATAGAAATGTAGTCGAAGACATAAACCAAAGCTGGTACCTAGTATGTGCTGAAGAACTTTCCATATTCCTATTGTTTCTGAATAAATCAGAAATTGATTGGGACAATTGTAACTAGTAA
The DNA here is from genome assembly GCF_000298275.1 of Orycteropus afer afer. NCBI lineage: Eukaryota > Metazoa > Chordata > Mammalia > Tubulidentata > Orycteropodidae > Orycteropus > Orycteropus afer. Next base: position 15,051,621 of record NW_006921597.1, on the reverse strand, counting down.
TCAGCTATAGAAAATAAATTCAAATAACCAGTCTCTTGCTTTTCACTAAATTAATTTTTAAAAATTAAAGCTACTTTGGAAGTTATAGTTAAAAAGATATAATGATGGTTCCTTTTATAACTCTGAAACCGTACCTATACTTACACTCAAATTCACTTTAATTTTGAACTGCTTTGATCTTTATAATTTATCTTTAGATTACTTTGTTTCTATAACTTTGTAAATCTTAAACAGCTTTGACCAAAAGCATTATAAATCTGACCTGAAGTATGATAATGCTTTATAATCTTCTTCCTCTTAAAAGCAGAGGTTAAAGAAAAATCTCTCTGAAGGCATCTGAAATTAAGGTACTTTGCTCTTGATCAGTCATGCACACAAAGAACCAATTTCTCTCTGCAATTAGTTTTCTCAGTGCACATTCTATGAGATTGGACAGGCAGGGCGAATATAGAGTCCACATGAATGTGTATTAGGGGGAGACTAAATATAGTTCCCAGATAGAAAACAAACAGAACTGCTATATGAATAAAGTGAAGGAGAACAATATTACCTAACAGCCTCAAGAGCAAAAGGAAAATAACCTTACTGAAGGGAGAGGGCAGTGAGGCTAGAGGGCATTTGCCGCAGGGAAATTGCTTCCTATACCATGCTACACAGTAACACTTCAATAGATAAGCATTTCAAATTTCAATTCTCCCACTTAAGCCACAGTACCATACAATGGAAAGAGAAAGGTCTCACGATGTCTAAGTTTGGGTAAGAAATTTCAATACCACTTCCCCTTTTTTCCACTCAGAATCTCAATCAATGCCCGCTTCCTTCTTATCTTTTAAATATGCTGCTATAAAATAGAGACTTTAGTCAATGAAATACAGCCTGTTGCTGTTCCTTTAGCTAGTATCTTCTATGGTGGATAGAACTCATAACATCCTAAAGCTTTCAAGTCCTTATCAGCCAGGGCAGATTTCACCTTTATTCACTATTTATTCTTAAAATTCCCTTTGTAGTTATAAAAGCCCCCAGGTAAAATCTGTGTGCTCACTGCTCTATTGGCAGCACAATACTACAAAGTTTTATTGTAAAATAAGAAAATAAATTTTAAAACGTATTTCTAAACATTTTATTGTTGTTGTTTTGTTTGTTTTTAATGTTCTACTTTACTCTTGCCCCAAGAACTTCTTCTGTAAGACACAAATTATTCTCAGGGTATTAATAATTAACTTGACTTAATTCCTGTCTCAAATTTTCACCTTATCCCAACAAAGAAATCCCCAAGCCAACATATTCTAAGGCTACAAACACTAAAATAATATTCACAAGGAAAGAAGAAGTATATACTAGAGTAGCTTAAACAGGAAGAGAAAATGGGTAACAATAAAGCAACGATCACTGTGATGATCAATACTGTTGTCTGGCACTCAGATTCTGTGCTGAACACTCATACATATTATTTCATTTAATCAGAAGGCATGATATTGTTATGGTACATTCAGTGCTGAGTCAGATTCTTTTTTCTTTATTGAGGTGTAATTTAAAAACAGTAAAATGCAGAGATTGTAAGTCTGTAGTCTGATGAGCTTTGGCAAGTGTATATAAGTACCCACATCTAGGCGTGAGTATTTCCAACACCCCAGTACGTTCTCCTTTCTAGTTAATCTCCCACACTAATCATCTGAGGCAACCACTGTTTGACCACCAAAGGTTGCTTTTGCCTTTTCTTGAACTTCACATAAATGGAATCACCCAGTGTATATACCCTTTTGTTTCTGGCTTCTATGTTATTTTTGAGATTGACCCATGGTTTTGCTTATATCAGCAGTTTTTTATTTTTACTGCTGAATAGTATCTCATTGAATAAATATATCACAATTTGTTTATCCCTTTAACCTGTTGATGGACATGTGGGTTGTTTCAAGTTTTTGGCTATTATGAATAAAGTTGCTATGAACATTTATGTACAAATCTTTCTGTGGACACAGACTTTTATTTCTCTTGGGTACAATTCATTTCTCTTAAAGTAGAACTGCTGGGTCATAGGATAGGCATGTGTTTAACTTTTTAAGAAACTGCCGGTTTTCTAAAGTGGTTGTACAATTCTATACTCCCAGAAGCATTGTATGAGACTTGCAACTGCTCCATATTCTTACCGGTCTTTCTAATTTTTGCCATTTTGGTTAGGTGTGAAGTCGTAGTTTGATTTTTTTTTTTTTTTTTTTGCATTTGCCCTGATAACTACTGATGTTGAGCAACTCTTTGTGTGCTCACTGAACATCTCAATATTTCCTTTTGTGAAGACTTGTTCAAGTCTTTTGCTCTCTCTCTTTTTAACTATAAGCTTTTCATTGATTTTTTTATTGACTCTGGATTTCAGTCCTTTACCAGACCTACATATTGCAAATAATATTTCCCTGTCTGTGGCTTGCCTTTTCATTTTCTTAACAGTATCTTTGGTAAGTAGAATTTAAAATTCTCATAAAGACCAATCTATCATTTTTTTCTCTTATGGTTATCTTTTTGTATCCTACAAAATCTTTTCCTACCTCAAGATTGAAAAGATATTCTTAGATATTTTCTTCTAGAAGTTTCATAGTTTTAGCTTTTACATTTAGGTCAGTGAATAATCTCAAAATATTTGTGTACGGTGTGAAGAAAGTTCATGATTTTTTTCCCCCAAACATTCAGATGTTCCAGGACGATTAATTGAAAAGAGTTAACTTTCCTCACTGAATTGCACTGTTCTATTTTTTTTTAAAAAAACTATCAATTAACAGTATATATGTGACATACTTCTGGGCCTTCTATTTTGTGATTTTTTAAAAAAAGTAACTATTTCAAATAATAAAATTTAGAAGAATTTGGTGGTAGGATGTTTAATAATAAAAAAACCTTTGATGAAATATCATGGAGCAAGCTATTGCTAGACTCTAAATTAAAGTTGTTGTTGTTGTTGCTATGTGCCGTCAATTTAAACCCGACTCATATCGACCCCTCCTTGGGTTTCCGAGGCAGTATCACTACGGAAGCAGGATTGCCCAACCTTCCTTCTGAGGAGTGGCTGGTGGGTTTGAACCGCCAGCCGTCTGGTTAGCAGGCAAGTGTCTTAGCCACTATGCTACCAGAGCTCCCAAATTAAAGTTGAACATTATTCTTACTAATATGTAAAGCGTCATATCAAGAACAATTACATCTACAATAGATAGCTAACATTCATGGATTTAACATTTATAGTTTGAACTCCCTGTGGTAGCATCAATTCTCTGTCAGTCTTCCTTATTCATTGTCCAGCTTTCACACGTGTATGTGAGGCAAGTGAAAATACAAAGGCTTTGGTCAGGTGCATCTTAGTCCTCAAAGTGACATCTTTGCTCTTCAACACTTTAAAGAGGTCTTTTGTAATAGAGCTGCCCAGTGCAATATGTTGTTTGATTTATTGACTGCTGTTTCCATGGGTATTGATTGTGGATCCAAAGAAAATGAAATCCTTGACAACTTTTTTTCTCCATTTATGAGGTCCAGTTGTGAGGATTTTCGTTTTCTTCATGTTGAGGTATATTCTAAACTGTAAGTGCTTCAAGTAATCTTCACTGTCAGCAAGCAAGGTTGTATCCCCTTTGTATCGCAGGTTGTAAATGAATCTTCTTCCGATTCTGATGCCACGTTCTTCTTCATATAGTCCAGCTTTCAGATTATTTGCTCAGCATACAGATTGAATAAAGATGGTGAAAGGATACAACCCTGACACACACCCTTGATTTTAAATCATATAATATACCCTTGTTCTTTTCAAACAATAGCCGCTTAGTCTGTGTATAGGTTCCTCATGAGCATAATAAGTATTCTAGAATTTCCAGTCTTTGCAATGTTATCCATAATTTGTTATGATCCACACAGTCAAATGCCTTTGTATAAATAAAACACAGGTAAATATCTTACTGGTATTGTCAAAGGGCCAAGGAGGCCACATCTTCTGATCTCCTCTAACCCCATAAGAAGAAGACAGAATCACCATCAGTAGCCCAAGGCCTATCCCTGCAAGCCAGACATGCCATCCCCCTCCAGCCCTTTCATCAACCCTGACACCAACCGTTCCTCCCACAGCACCCACCACCTCTCTGTTGGGTTCAATAATTCACTGCAGTGGCCACATAGCACTTACAGATTATGGGGTTTATTAGGGAAGCAACAGGCTACAATTCAAGTTCAGGAACATGCTTAGTCTCTCTCAGCCCACCATCTCTCAGTCAACAGTCTCTCTCCCAGCAGTGCGTGTCTCCTGCATCTCTTTCTCAGCAATGTGTGTCTCTCACATCTCTCTCTCTCAGCAAGTGCATGTCTCTCAGGAGTGTGTTTCTCTCAGCAGCATGTCTTTCTGAGCCAGCAGTCAGAGAGACTCCTTCTGCCTCTAGGAGGGCTCCTTTTGAGCCCTGGCAGAGTGGCCCAAACTAACCAATCCCAACATCAGAACACTATACACCTGAGAAAGAGTGAACTTCCCAGAAGATTGCTTCATGCCACTCTCAACAGAAATACCCTAAGTGGATAACTTTAACAATCAGGAGCTACTCAGTTGCTCACAGCAAATTCCACCACAGAGTTTACAAAGATTTGTGACTAGAAAAGCAACACTATGTGATTTACTACACCTCAGGTATTTTCTGCTTTCAGCCAAGACTCATCTGACATCAGCAGCGATATCCCTCATTCCACATCCTCTTCTGAATACAGCTTGAATTTCTGGGAGTTCACTGTCAATACACTGCTGTAACCATTTTTTTGAATTACTTTCAGCAAAACTTTACTTGCATGTGATATTAATAGTATTATTTGATAATTTCCAGATTCTGTTGTATCATCTTTCTTTGGTATGGACACAAATATTGATGTCTTCCAGCCAGGTGGCCAGGTAGCTGTCTTGCAAATTTCTTGGCATAGACAAATGAACACTTCCAACATTGCACCCATTTGTTGAAACATCTCAGTGGGTATTCCATCAATTCCTGGAGCCCTATCTTTTGCCAATGCCTTCAGTGCACCCTGGACTTCCTCCTTCAATACTATTGTTTCTTGATCATATGCTACTTCCTGAAATGACTGAATGTTGACTAATTCTTTTTGGTACAACGACTCTGTATTTCTTCCACCTTGACTTGATACTTGAATGCTCAAGGCTTGAATTTTTTCTTCAGTTTTTTCAGCTTGAGAAATGCCAAGCATGTTCTTTCCTTTTGGTTTTCTACTTCCAGGTCTTTGCACATTTCATAATATTTTACTTTTTCTTCTCGAGCTGCCCTTTGAAATCTCCTGTTCAGCTCTTCTACTTCATCATTTCTTCCATTTACTTTATCAAGTCTCCATTTAAGAGTAAGTTTCAGAGTTTCTTATGACATCCATTTTGATGTTATCTTTCTTTCCTTTCTTTTAAATGACCTTTTGCTTTCTTCATGTATAACGTCCTTGATGTCATCCAACAACTCATCTGGTCTTGGGTCACTGGTGTTCAAAGCATCAAATCTACACTTGAGATGGTCTGTAAATTCAAGTGGGATAAACTCAAGATGGTACTCTGTCTGGCTCTTGTGGACTTTGTGGTGGTTACATTTGTGTGTCCATTTGACTGGGCCTGACTAAGTGGCTGGGCAGCTGAATATAGTTATTCCCCCATGGTGAGATTGGTAATTAACTCCATGGTGGAATCTATTAGAGCAGCTGAGTAGCTGCTTTGGTATGTGGTCTGCTTCCTGTATACAAGAAGCAGCTTTGGGAATGGTCTCCAGCTTATGGCATGCTTGAACCCTGCATGTAGCCATGTCATTGCTCAACAGCCTGCCATGCACTGCCAACCTTGGGACTTTCAATGGACTTGAATTAATGGCCTAGTGTGTGGTTTGGTAACATTGGGACTGTGCCATTTTATTTCTTGACCTTGGGCTTGTTAGCCTCAGCAGCTAGTAGCTGTTTGAGTGAAGAAAAGCCTCTAGCTCCAGTGAGCCAGGGGGAGTAGGCAGTGCTGAAGCCTAAAGTTGAGGGGCTTTATCCCAGTCCTTAAAGCCTGGCACTTTGAACTTGGACTTAAAGCCTCCAAACTGTAAGAGAATAAACTCTTGTTTGTTAAGGCCATCCCATTTGTGTTATCATCTGTTAGAGGACACAGAAGTAACCAGAACAGACTTGTTTTAATCTTCTTCAGCTTCAACTTGAACTTGCATATGAGCAATTGCTAGTCTATTCCACAGGTGGCTCTGGCCTTGTTCTAACTGAAGATATTGAGCTTGTCCATTGTCTCTTCCCACAGATGTAGTCAATTTGATTCTTGTGTATTCCATCTGGTAAGGTCCACAAGTATAGTCAACGTTGATGCTGCTGAAAAAAGGTATTTGCAATGAAAAAGTCATTGTTCTTGCAAAATTCTATCAGATGATCTCTGGCATTATTTCTATCACCATGGCCGTATTTTCCAACTGCCAATCATTCTTGTTTCCAACTTTTGCATTCCAATCACCAGTAATTATCAACAAAGCTTGACTGTATGCTTGATCAATTTCAGACTGCAGAAGTTGGTAAATATATTCAATTTCTTCATCTTTTGCATTAGTGGTTGATGTGTTAATTTGAATAATTGTATTAACTGGTCTTCCTTATAGGAGGAGCTCTGGTGGTATAGTGGATAATGCATTTGGCTGCTAACTAGAAGGTTCAAACCCACCAGCTGGTCTACAGAAGAAAGACTGGGCAATCTACTTTCATAAAGATTTACAACCTCAGAAATCCAATGGGAGTCCCTATGAGTCAGAACTCACTCAATGGCAGTGAGCTTGGTTTTTGGTCATCCTTATATGCATATGGATATTATCTTATCACTGACAGCATTATACTTCAGGATAGATCTTGGTATATTCTTTTTGACAATGAATGCAACGCCATTACTCTTTGTCAATCCTGGTATAGTAGACCATATGTTTGTCTGATTCAAAATGGCCAACTGCAGTCTATTTCAGCTTACTAATACCAAAATTTCTATCTTTAAGCATTCAATTTCATTTCTGACAATTTCTGATTTTCCTAGATTCATACTTCACACATTTCAAGTTATGATTATTGATGGATGTTTGCAGCTGTTTCTATTCATTTTGAATCTTATCATATCAGCAAATGAAGGTCCTGAAAGCCTTACTCCATTTATGTCATTAAGACTGACTCAACTTTGAAGAGGCAGCTCTTACCCTGTCATATTTTGAGTGCTTTCCAACCTGAGGGTCTCATCTTCTGATACTTTATCACATAATGCTCTGCTGCTATCCATAAGGTGTTTTACTGACCAATTTTCTCATATGTAGACGTAGACTGTAGTTCCTTCTTCCCAATTTGTGTAGTCTGGAAGCTCCACTGAAACCTGTCCATTTTGCTTGTATTTGAAAATAGCTGGCATAGCTTCCAGCATCACAGTAACACACAAGCCACCACAATACAATAAACTGATAGACAACCAATAAGCACACTGAAAAATGCTCAACATCAGTAGTCATAACTCTCTGCCATAGAGTCAATTCCAACTCTTAGTGACCCCCAGTGGGTTTCCAACGCTGCAAATCTTTACAGAAGTAGATTGCCTCACCTTCCTCCCATAGAGAAGCTGGTGGTCTTGAACGGCTGACTTGCTGGTTAGCAGCCAAATGCCTTACCCACTATGCCACCAAAAGTCCTTCAGTAGTCATTAGGGAAATGCAAATCAAAGCCACAATGATATGCGATATAACAGCCACTAAATCAAACAGCCGAACCAGTTGCTATAGAGTCAATTCTGTGTTTCAGAGCAGAACTATGTTCCACAGTTTTCAATGGCTGTGACCTTTCGGAAGTAGAACACTTGTCTTTCTTTGAAGGTAGTTCTGGGTGGATTCAAATCACCAACTTTTTAGTTAGCCTCTGAGCACTTAACTGTTTAGAGTCATCTAGAGTCCTTTCACAACTACTAGTATAATAAGTATAATAAAAAAAGACAGACAATATTATGGGGAGGCAATCAATGTCATGAAACAAAATGTGTATGAAATGCTGTAGGGAAAATGAATTTGCTCTGCAAACTTTCAGCCAAATCACAATTAAAAAACAAAAACAGAAAATAACAAGTGTTGGAAGGCTATGGTGAAATTGGAACCCTCATACATTGCTGATGGGAATGTAAAATAGTGCTGATACAGTGGAAAAGTTTTATAGTTCCTCAAAAAGTTAAACATAAAGTTACCATATGCTCCAGCAATTGCACTTCTAAGAATATACTCAAGAGCACAGAAAATGTATGTCCACACAAAAATTTGTACATGAATATTCATAGAATTATTCATAAAAGCTTCCAAAGTGGAAGCAAATCAAATGCCCATCAACTGATGAATGAATAAAGAAATTGTGGTACATCCACACACAGAATATTATTCAGCTATAAAAAGGAATGAAAAACTGATACCTGCTGAAACATAAATCAACCTTGAAAATATTATGCTAAGTCCCAGACATAAAAAGCCACATATTGTATGATTCCATTTATATGAAAGGTCTAGAATAGGCAAATTCATAGAGGTAGAAAGTAGATTAGTGATCACCAGGAGATGGAGAAGAGAAGGATGACAAATGACAGATAATGGCTACGGAGTTTCTTTACAGGGTAATGAAAACTGTCTGGAATTAGATAGTGGTGGCGATTGTACAACTTTCTGAATATGATAAAAAACATACTTAATTGTATACTTTAAAGGAGTGAATTTTATGGTAAGTGGATCATTAATTGAATCAATTAAAGAATACCTTATATAGAATGACTTGATGGTTATATAATGAAATGTAGCACTAGAATGTCTGAAACAGGATGCTGTGGAATATTTAGAATATATAAAACATTTTAAACTAGAAAATAAAAAAACTGGTAATTCCTACAGTAGGTAAAAGATACACAATCATTTTTCTTATTTGGGTACTGAAAAAGAAAAAATGAAGTGAACCAAAGCCATAGCTAAGTAACAAAGAACAAGGTAAAAAACATGAAAACACACTTCTCTAATTTTTTTTTTTTTACTGTAGTACTATCATAGTTACCAAAATTCATTCAGCAGAATAAAAAAATCTGTATAAGCAATCAGTATTAATGAAATACCTAAAAGCAAATTCATAGCCTATAGAGATTTATGTGATCTTTTTCTATTGAATTTCTAATAGTTTCCAGCTTTAACAAATGGCCCAGCTCTAGACCTACAGCCATTTCTACTGCAGTTATGTGGAAAGTTGCCAATAAATATTTCCTGCTAAAACAATTTTATCCTTTATCATTTTACTGCTAAGATTCATACACGCATGTGACAAATTTCCATCATAAATTTGTAAGAATAAAAGAAGATTTTAAAAATATACTGAATGTCAGTGCTATTAGAATTAATAAGTTATCACAACCCACAGTTGAAGTATGAGGAAGAAAACCCCAAAAGTCCTTTATGTTTGCTTGGCTCCAGCTAAGAATCAGGAATAGAGACCATAACAGAAGAAAGAGGGAGAAGTCTGTACATATCTCATCAGTTGTAGGATTCTAGCAAAAACAAGACAGCCACAAATTCCAGAGCTCTTCCAGTTCATATAACAGTAATGTTATTAAAGTGGGATATTATCCAGGTTGGTGAAGTTTGAGATTTCTCCAAAAAAAACTTACTAACTATTCTGTTTGATAACATGCAGTTTAAAGTACCTATCTACAAACAATAATGTATATTTATAGCACCACTCTACTTTAGCTGTATATTTTTATTTTAATTATTATTTTTTATTGTGATTTGGGTGAAAATTTACAGAGCAAATTCACTTTACATACAGCAGTTCACATACACTTTGTCTCAAGACATTGACCACAATTTACCACAATGCAACAGCTCCCCTCCTACTTCCTCCCGATAGTTACCTCTTCCTGTGTTCATCCCTCCATGCACTCTTGCCTCCTGAGCTGTCTCCCTGTGCGTAAGCAGCCCTTCTTTCTCCCATGAATGTTCTCTCCAAGGAGTGTATCTACCTCAGGTAAATGTTCAACTCCTATGCCTGTCTATTGTTTGGTTGGAAGCCACAGTCATGGGTTCAATTCCACACCTGAAGGGCAGCAAGGGGCCATAGTCTCAGTGGTTCCACCTGACTCTATCGGACCAGCAAACCTGGTTCCCCTTTTTTTTCTCCAAATGATTTTGAGTTTTGTTCCACATTCTTCTTCCTCTCTATCCAGGATATCCTACACAGATCCCTTTCCAAGTGGTTGACAGTAGCCGGGCACCATCTAGTTCTTCTGGTATCATAGTCATATAGGCTGCAGATCGGATGGTGTACCAGTCACTAGGATTAATGGTTTCCATTGATTTTTGGTTTTCTTTATTTTTCTTTGCTCTGGATGAGGAGAGACCCATCGTTGCATCTAGACGGCAGCTAGCTAGCTTTTAAGATCCCAGTTGCTACTTGCCAAAGTAGGAGGTGGAACAATGTTTTGTGTAGTATGTTATGCCAATTGAGCTTGATGTCCTCTGTGACTATGGTCCCGAGCCCACAGGTTCAACTACTTGGTCCCTCTGGGTAGCTGGCTGTGATCAAGCAGTGACCACAACCTTGCCCCATGTCAGCTCCACTATACAGCTGGGAATTCAGATCATGCACATAAACTTATAGGACCATTGTCTGCCAACCCTATGTATGTTCTTGGGTACACTTCCCACTTCATGACATACCTCATAGTTCAGCCTGTCCACCCATCTATCCACCCGTATACCCATGTTTGCCTTCACTGACAACGCAGTACTGTATGTGCAAAAGGGTTCATCTTTGTTGTCTGTACCTCCCACGTACCTCTCTCTGTCTTCCTCTTCCTCAATGCCACCATATTGGTCACTCACATTTGGTACACTGCCCTTCTCTTCACCCAAATAAGTACTTATCTCTATCTAACAGCGTTCCCTACCCTTCCCTCCCACCCCTGGTAACCAACAAAGAAAATTTCCTTCCATAGGTAAACCCTTCCTTGACTTTTACAATACCACAGTAATACAGTATTTGTCCTTTTGTGATTGACTTACTTCATTCAGCATAATATCCTCCAAGTTCATCCACATTATGTGGTGTTTTGCAGATTCTACATTATTCTTTAGCATTGCATACTGTGTATGTACCATAGTTTGGTTATCCATTCCTCAGTTGATGGACACCTAGGTTGTTTCCATCTTTTGGCTATTGTAAATAGTGCTGTGATGAA
>NW_006921597.1:15017459-15034438 GCF_000298275.1 Orycteropus afer afer | reverse complement strand
AATTCTTTTGAATTCCTTATCAGAGAGTTCCAATGCTGCTTCTTCCTCAGGGATGTCTGTATCTTGCTTCCTTGTTTCTACCACTTTATCCTGCTTCTTTGTGTGGACTGTGATGGTCTGTTGTCTCTGAGGCATCGTGGCATTATTGTATTTAGATCTCTGTTAATTGTTTGTGACGAGCAGCCAAGGGTGATTCAGGCTCATTCTGGTGGTTTTTTATCGTTGGCCCATTGGTGGAGAAGAAGGTGGTGGCTCTCACTCAGTAAGTGAAGTTGCAGGAGGTATGGGTATAGTTGTGTCTTATGTCTCCCACTCAGACAAAAATTACAATTGAATAACCATCAGAAAATTAAAAGCACATGCACAAAAAATACACCAGGTAATCACACAGGAACAGTAACCAAAAAAAGAAAATAGGGAAAAAGAAGAAGAAAAAAGCCCCAAGAAAACTTGCAATATCTGGGGATAAGACACTAAGAGAGAAAAGGTGGAGAAGGAGAATAATGTAGAAAACAATGGGAAAAATGCAAAAAGAGAAACAAAGCATGGGGTTACCCACAAGAAAATAGGGAAAAATAAATTTTAATTAAAGAAAAAAATTTTAACTAGGAACAGGGAGAAGAAAAAAAGCTGAAAACTGGGACCTGGGAGTGGAAGAGTAAAGAATAATAGTAAAAAGTACAAAAGTATTAATAATAGTAGTAGTTGTATTACAGACAAATACAAGCAAACTAAACACCAGAAAAAAGAAAGAGAAAAAAAAATAAAAAGAAAAAAAAATAAAAAAATTGGTGGAGGACAGGGCAGGGCACCCAGGCTCCGTCAGAGCACACAGGCTGGGATGGACTTCCTGTGGGTCCAGAAGGTGAGTGGGAGTGGGGGATGGCCGCACCTCTGTTCACCAAGTGGGGTATAAGAGTAACAAGAGGAATGTCACACCTTTTCAGTTGTGCAGGTCCCAAGTGTCCTTGGGGTTGCTGGCAAGCAGAACCTGTTCTTAAGCCCCTGGAATCTCGGAGAGTGCTGTCTCTTTAAATATCCAAAATGGTCAAGCTGCTTGTAAACATTCAAAATGGTGGTGCCCTCCAGGCAGGCAAAAGTCCACAGCTCAGCCCACCTTCCTCTTCCCTGATGCTTCACCTTTTATTCCTCAGCCACCACAGCAGTCCTCTATGCAGTCCCTTGCTGGCAGGGCTGATTTTTAGGTTAATTCTTAGGTCCGATTCCACCATTCAGGAATCTCCAAGCTGTCTGTGCCATCAGGATCACTCAGGATCGCTGCTGGACCACAGCTCCGTAATGTCTCCTTTTTTGGTATTTTCATGCAAATTCTTCTGCTAGTTGGGCTTTAGTCTACTTCTATATCCTTCCCTTCAAAGCTCAGGGGTCCAGGATTATCTTCTGTGTCTGTGTTAATTGGTTTCCCTTTTCTTTGTTGAAGAGGGTCTGTGTAGTCTTTCTGCCTATTCCGCCATCTTGGAATCTCTAGCTGGATATTTTTATGCAACTGAAATGATAAGCCTTGCCAGATTGTTGAGGGGCTATTATGCCTATCTATCAATAAAGATTATCTTAAAACCTATGTGTTAATGAGGTAAACTTTATATACCACAAAATTCATTCATTAGAAGTCTGACGATTTTTAGTAATTTTGTATAATTGTACAACCATCAGCAGAAAAGTCTCCTCATTCCTGTTTGCAGTCAATCTTCACCCCAGCTTGAGCCTCAGGCAACCACACCTCTAGAAATCTCATAAAAATGTGATCATACAATATATTGTCTTTTGTGTCTCGCTTCTTTCACTTTCCACAATGTATTTGAGGGTCATCCATGTTGTTGCATGTATTAATAGTTTGTTACTTTTCATTCCTCACTAGTATTCTACTGTGTAGATATACCACTGATTCATCTGTCTTTGTTTCAAGTTTTTGTCTATTTCAAATAATGCTGCTATAAACACTTACATACAAGTCTTTGTATTGGCACGTGTTTTCACTACTCTTGGGTAGACACCTAAGAATGTAAATAATGGGTCATACGAAGTGTACATTTTACAGAAAATTTGTTTTTCAAGGAGCTCCAGTGGCACAGTGCCTAAGGCATCTGACTGCTAACCAGAAGGCTGGTGGTTCCCTCCAGCCACTCCTGGGAAAGAAGTCTGGGCAATTTACTTCCTCAGAGATACTACCTCGGAAACCCAAGGAGGGGTTGCTATGAGTTGAACTGACTGGACAGCAGTGGGTTTGGTGTTTTTGGTATACCATTTTAAGTAATGAGCTCTGTTGGTGTAATGCCTAAGGCATGTGACTGCTAACCAGAAGGTTGATGGTTCAAACCCACCAGACACTCCGTGGAAGGAAGACTGGGCAATCTACTTCTGTAAAGATTTACCACCTCGGAAACCCAAAGGGGGTCACTGTGAGTTGGAACAGACTTGATGGCAGTGAGTTTGGTTTGGTATAGCATCTTATACTCTCAGCAGCAATGTATGTAGTTTCTCCACATCCTTATCAATATTTGGTATTATCAGTCTTTGTAAGAATAGCCATTCTAATGAAGTAGAATGCATTTAACAACAACAACAACAAAGTAGTATGTCATTGTGGTTTTAATTCACATTTCCCTAATGACTAAAGACGCTGAGCATCCTTTCATGTGCTTATTAGCTATTCATCCATCTTCTTTAGTGAAATGTCTATTCAAATCTTTTGCTCATTTGTCAAGTGAGTGGTTTGTCCTCTTATTACAGAGCAGTAAGAGTTCTTGATATATTCTGGATACAAGTCTATTATGGGCTGAATTGTGTCTGCCAAAAATATGATTCTCAGTATTATGTAATTATTCTACAGTTTGTGATCTGATGTAACTATTCTATGTGTTATAAATCCTTATCTCTATGCTGTTAATAAGGCAGGATGCAATCTACAGGTTTAGGTTGTATCTGAGTCAATCTCTTTTTAGATATAAAAAGGATTAAACAAGTGAACAGAGATCAAAGGGACTTGCCTACTACCAGCAAAGAAAAGCTGGGAGTGGAGTGCATCCTTTGGACTCAGGGTCTCTATACTGGGAACCTCCTAGACTCAGGGGAAGACTGATGCCAAGACACATGGAGATCTCCAAGGCTGCCAGGCCCAGATGCTGAGACAAGAAATTTCCTCCTAAACTATGAACCAACAGGGAGAAAAGCCTTCCCCTAGAGCTGGTGACCTGAATTTAGACTTCTAGGCTCCTAAACTGTAGGAGAATAAATTTCTGTTTGTTAAAACCACCCACTTGTGATATTTCTGTTATAGCAGCACTTGATAACTAAGACAGTGCTTTAATGTTGTTGTTGTTAGGTGCCTTTGAGTTGTCTCCGACTCACAGCGACCCTATGCACAGCAGAACAAAACACTGCCCGGTCTTGTGCCAGCCTCATGATCCTTGCTATACCTGAGCCAGTCCTTCAATACATATATTATTTTCAAATATTTTCTCCCAGGCTTTTCATTTTCTCAATGATGTCTCTCAAAGAGCAAGAGTTTTTAATTTTGAAGAAGTACAAGTTATCATTTTTTTATGGATCATGCCTTTTGTGTCATATGTAAGAAATCTTTGCCCAACCCAGGGTCACAAAGATTTTCTTCTTTCTTTCAAAAGTTTTGTAACTTAACCTCTTACATTTAGGGTTAGGATACATTTTGAGATTATTTTGTATATGGCACAAGGGAATAGTTTTTTTTGTTTGTTTGTTTTTCATATGGACATTCAATTGTTCCATCACCATTTATTGAAAAGACTACCCTTTCCCCATTGTAGGAGCTTTGGTGGCAGAGTGGTTAAAGCATTAAACTGCGAACCAAAAGTGGCTAGTAGTTTGAACCTACCAGCCACTCAATGGGAGAAAGATAAGGCAGTCTGCTTCTGTAAAGATTTACAGCCTTGGAAACGCTATAGGGCTGTTCTACTCTGTTCCAAGGGTTGCTATGAGTCGGAATTGATTAGATGGCAGTGGGTTGTTTCTCTTCCTCCATCGAATTGCCTTCGGACCCTTACTGAAAATCAATTGGCCATAAATGTATGCATTTATTCCAGGACTCTCTAGTCTCTTTCATTGATCTATATTTCTGTCTTTATGCTATTATTACTAGTACCAGTTTACCACTGAGTTGATTCTGACTTGTAATTACCGTAGCTATATAATGTCTTGAAATTGGGTAGTGTAAGTCCTTTAACTTTGTTCTTCTTTTCCAGAATTATTTGTATATTCTAGCTCTTTCACATTTCCATGTACATTTTAGGATGAGATTGTTAATTTCCACAAACATGCCTGCTGGGATTCTGATAAGAATTACATTCAATCTATAGATCAATTTGGGGAGAATTAAGATCTTAATAATATTGAGTCTATAAACATGGTTTATACCTCTATTTATTTAGGTTCTCTTTAATTTCTTTCAGAATTTTTGTTTTGTTTTTTAACTTTTTATTGCGAACTGGGTGAAATTTTACAAAGCAGATTCATTTTACATTCAACAGTTATTTTTCGTAGTGTTTCAGTGTATATGTATATGTATGTGCTTAATCTTGAAAGACAGCTCTAAGCCACCAAAACTATTGCCCTGACATAATCTTTAAAACTTAAACCCTACTACTGTCAACCACTTGGAGGGGGATTGGTGCAGGAGATCCTGGACAGAGTGGGACAACAATGTGTAATAAAACTCAAAATCATTAAAAATAAATTTTTTTAAAAAAAGACCAGCTTTGCTGGTCTGATAATAGCCTGGTAAGACCCCTGAGACTATGGCCCCTAGTTACCCTTCAGTTCTATAACTGAACTTACTCCTGCGGATTCTAGCCCAACAATAGACAGGCATATGGGTGAACATTCACATTAGGTAGATACACTCCTTGGAGTGATCAATCAAGGGAGAACAGAAGGGCAATATTTGCACAGGGTGATAGCTCCAGAGGGAGGGTGGGAGTGCATGGAAGGGAAGGACACAGGGAAGAGGTAACTACAGGGGGGAAGTAGGAAGAGAGCTGTTACACCGTGGGGAATTGCAGTCAATGACATGAAACAAATTGTGTATAAAGTGCTGTATGGAAAATGAATTTGCTCTGTGAACTTTCACCCATATCACAATAAAAATTAAACAAAGAAAACTAAGCGGAATCAAATCGACAATAGCAACTCAAAAGATTAGATGTGAAACTTAGGGCACAGTGAATTCATGTCAATGAGGGAGGCACAATTTAGAAAAGGAGGGTGAGAATGGTTGTACAACTCAAAGAATGTAATCGATGTCACTGAATTGTACATGTAGAAATTGCTGAATTTGTGTATGTTCTGCTACATATATTCCCAACAACAACAATAAAACAAAAAAAAATTAGAAAATCCTAAAAATATTTACAGACATCTGCTTCAAGTAATGGAAGACGAGGTAATTCAGATCTACCCTGCCATTGAGGACAATTAGTAAAATTGAACAAAATACATATTTCTAAACATAATTTAATACATCAGAGAATTAACAAATGGGTAAAGAATTACCAGGCCACAATCCAATGAGAAAAAAATCTGGAGAAATAATTCACATTTGCAAATTCTATATGAGATGGCTGAGAGTTATTTTTTGTTCCTGTTAGCTTCAAAAGGCTGTTGTTGTTATTATGTGCCGTTGAGTTGGACCTGACTCATAGTGACTTCTGCTTGGGTTTCCAAGGTGGTATCACTACAGAAGTAGATTGCCCAACCTTCCTTCCGAGGAGTGGCTGGTGGGTTTGAACCACCAGCCTTCTGATTAGCAGTCAAATGCCGCAGGCACTATGTTACCGGAGCTGGGAAGTCTAATGCCCTGGTAAAAAACTCAGGGTTGTACTGGGACCCTAAAAGGCTAAATCCTAGGTAAGATTAAACCAGAAATAAATCAGTGCTTTCAGGGACTACAACCCAGCTTCAAGTCATCCTGCTGGTCCAGAAAACATCAATCGCTGAAAGTGAATTAAAGTCATCCTGCTATATTAGTGCACTTAACAGCAAAGAAAATTCTCTCTGAGGGAGATAATATCATTCAAGGCTTCAAACTAATTCTATAATTTTTCAACTACAGTATCTGTCATACAGTCAAAGAAAACCAGAACGAAGAGAAAACAAGGCAACATGAACAAGATGCAGCAGAAAAAACAGGAACTAGAAATAGATACACAGAAGTTACAGATGTTGGCATCATCAAAGAAAGACTTTATAATAACTTCCTTTAATTATTTTCAAAGAGAGAAGACTTTCTGAAAACTGGCAGAGAATTACCAAAAACAAACAAGATGTGAAAAACACAAATTCAAGAATTGGAAAATGTTTCAAAGGAATGAAATCATCAGAGTATGTTCTCTGATGATAATGCAATTAAGCTAGAAATTGTTAATAAAAAGATAATGTTTGGAAATAAAGAAATACACTTCTAAATGGAATAAATAACATTTTTGCATATAACATCCCCACGTAAATAACGCACGTATGTATATAGTATGCATAGGAAACTAATGTGTGAAGGGGTTGTATAGTTCCAAAAAACCTTATAACACGTGCATTATCTGTGTAAAAATATGGTACACTTCAAGATTAAGAAAAAAATTTAATGGAAATTAGAAAGTTTTTGAATTAAATTATATTAAAAATATTCCTATAGGATGTAGTTAAAATCATGTTTAGAAAGAAGTATATATTAGAAAAAAAGATTGAAAATTAATGAGTTAAGTTTCTAAGTAAGAAGATACAGGAAATAAAAAAATAATAAACTCAATGAAACTAGAAGAAGGAAATAAAAAGCAAAAAGGAGTAAACCAGAGAACAAGTAATAGAGAGGATCAGCAAAGTCAGAGATTGGTTCTTTGAAAGAATTAATAAAATTCATAAAACTCGGGGGAATTTGATCAAGAAAAAAAGGGAAGGAATTTAAAAAATGAGTACTACAACTTGTCCTGCTAATATAAAAAAGATAATAAAAGATTTTATAAAAACTTTTTTTCCAATAAACAAGAAAATTTTGATGAAACAGATAAATCCCTAGAAAAACACAACTAATCAAAGCTGAAAGAAGAAACAAAAAATTTGAATAGTTATAAGATGGTTAAAAAATCGAACTTATAACTAAACTATTAAACTAAAGAAAAGAAATTTGTAACAAAAGCCTTTCCACAAAAAACTCCAAACCCAAATGGCTTTATTAGGAAACTTTACCAGTCATTTAAGGAAGAAATAATTCCAATTTTATAGAAATTTATTTCAGAGAATAAAAAGAGGGGGGGTGTCTTTCTTTAATTTATGTTATAAAATCAACAATAAAGTAATACCATAGACTAGAAATATAAAGAAAAGAAGGAAAAGGAAATAAAGTAGTTACTTGTAAGCAGGAGGGAGGAAGTTGTGAGTGGGAAAGGGCAGGCAGGTGGGCTTCTGGGCCCTAGCAAGGTTTCTTGATCTAAGTAGTTGTTTCCAAGCATTTGCTTTATAACAAATCATTATGAAGCACATTTCGTTTTGTATACTTTTTCTGCATATGTATTATGATTCATAACTAAACGTTTATTTAAATTTATTGATCAGTGTCACTTACTGAGTGTCACTTACTGAGAGAATGGTATAATTATTTGTTGACTCTCATTCTTATATTATAGTCATTTTCATGGCCATACCTTTACTTACTCTATCAGGTTTAAAATTCTTCTTCTTGGAAATCATCTTTTAGAGATTAATCTCTTCAAATGTTTACTAGCTTATAAGTTTCATTATTCTGGATCAACAGCTATAATTACATTTTGTACTAAGAGCAACTATTCTTAAACATTCTGTACTTCCTAACATGGGGCATTATTTCAAAATCCAAAATTTAATCTTCAATGATAACACACAAAGATAAGCCAATAACTGTTTATGTCTACAAGGTGTAAAATATAAAGAAAAACGAGGCAAGTATACAGTTTCATGTGGGACTAAATAAATATCAACTCAGCAGTTTTTCTGGGAACTTCCACATCTGTTTCCTATCATTGATTATTTTAATCTATTTGCCTTCAGTCTTTGTCTACTCAACCCTAGTTCAAAACCCAGCCATCTGTCTAGAAAAAAGCTTTACAGTAACAATAAATTTGATTTAATGATCTGATATATGAATGATCTTTTATTAATACCAAGTTATTTAGTTATTTCTTTTCTAAAATTATCATAAAAGTAACTGCTAAGTAAAAACACTTCAAATTCTATTTTGACAGTAATGACAAAACCAACAGTGAACTACTATTGCTCCTGCCTAACTTTCCAAGTATCTATTAACATCCATCCCCTTTGAGGTGAATAATAAGCATCAGAATGGAATAGCTCAAAACAATTCTGATGCCAACTATGAAGATTCAAACTGTGGTCTAAACATTGCTACCTATTTGGTGAACTTAAATAACAGCACTATTTTCATCACAGTATTTCTCACTTTTGGAACATGAGGGTTAAATTCCACAGCTCTGTGAATTGCTTCCACGGCATTAATTTCTGCTGTGCTTAACCCTCTTCTGGAGGCTGTTTCTGGAGAGAATCTGGAAGTAAACAAAGTAAAGAAATGAATACATAAAAAATGATGGACTTAGATTGTAATCCAGTTTCCAGAATCAAAGAGATTTCTGGTGATACCCAAAGACAAAGCCAGATGACTATTAACAAAAGTAAACCTTTCTGATTCAATATATAAAGCAAAACAAAGTAAGCAATGGAAATCTTCATATTTAGATGAAGAAAGCCTTCAGAAGTCCTTCAAAGGCAGAGTTTGGGAAAGGTAATAAGATAAATGCTACACAGGGACATTCGGAGGATCTTACAACATACAAGTACATTCTCATGAAATTCTCATCTGAGAGGAAACAGATTGTGAATATTCTAATTCACTGCAAGGCAGAATAACATAAGTTGAAAGAAAATGGTTGCCATTTGGTTGGTTTCTGAATATCTTACTTATGAGGTAAAGACAAATACATTAAGGGTAGCCAAAAAATACAAGGAGAGCAGAATAACTTAGAACTATAATCTGAGAGCAGATAGCATGAAATTTATTTCCCTATTGTACACATCATCTTCCCCAGCCACTCCTTGGAAGGAAGGTTGGGCAATCGACTTTCGTAGTGATGTCACCTCGGAAACCCAAGGAGGGGTCGCTATGAGTCGGGTCCAACTTGACAGCACACAACAACAACAACAACACATTATCTTCATCATGGCTACTACTATTTACTGTTATGTGTTTCTTTTTAGGAATTACTTTAGGCACTTAGCTCACATAATTCTCATACAACCACATTCAGTGTGGTTATTATTATTCTCGTTTCACAGAAGAGGAAGAGACTTGCACTGATTAATGTGCCCCAAGTTCCACCAGTATGTGGCAGATTTTGAATTTGACCCAGTTTTACTCAGCTCTAAAAACCTTATCCTTTCCACTGCACACAATGTTGTTGTTATGTGCTGTCGAGTCGGACCCAACTCATAGCGATCCCTCCTTGGGTTGCCGAGGCAGTATCACAATGGAAGTAAATTGCCCCATCTTCCTTCCAAGGAGTGGCTGGTGGGTTTGAACTGCCAGCCTTCTGGTTAGCAGTCAAGTACCTTAGCTACTATGCTACCAGAGCTCCCACTGTACACAATAGGAAGCCTCAAAGTCCCAGAAGATCAAGGGTTAGCAGCAGGAAATATGGGGGAAAAGGGGCATTGCTTAAAGTCAGTAGAGGAAAAATGTAATACTGAATTTACCAAATTATTGTCGTTTTCATAACTACTTAAGGAGCTCCAGTGGAGAAGTGGTTAAGTGCTCAGCTGCTAACTGAAAGGTCAGTGGTTCAAACCCACCAGCCATTCTGTGGGAGAAAGATGTGGTAGTATACGTCCATAAACATTATAGCTTTGGAAATGCTATGGGGCAGTTCTACCCATCTCATAGGCTTACTATGAGTTGAATCAACTTGATAGAAGTGAGTATGGTTTGATTTTGTTCATAAATACTTACTTATCTGAAACAGTCCTTGTCTTCAACAGTGCTGCTGTATAACAGATAGCTGCTGACTTTGGAAGGCTTATATCTGTAATAATAATTTTCAACTTACGTAAGAATCACAATAAAATATCTTAGGACAAATTTTTAATGAGAATAATTCAACAAGTTCAAGTAAAATAACATATGCATGGATATCTAATAGGAAGACTTGAGTTTAAATCTTGACTCTCCTCTTTATTACCTATATATCTTTGAGCTAGTGACAGCTTCTTTGAGTCTCATTTGTCTCAAAATAGGGAATAGTACTTCTCTCGAAGAGTTACTCTGAAGATTAAATTAAATGCCTCTGAAAGGCCCCAGCACAATGTTGAAATATACTCAAGAAATGTTTATAATAATCTGCTTATAATAATATTATTCAGGAAAAAATGCATAATATAATCATAAATATGTAAAAAAAAACTATACTAATTCACAGATAAAAACTAATATTACGAAAAAATTAAAATATTTAATAATAGTTAAATCTAGGTGATTTGTTTTTCCTTTTTCCTATGTTTTTATATTTTCTATATTTTTTCTTCTTATACCACTCATCTGTCGGTTTATCATACTGTGGGTGCTTGCATGTTGCCATGAGGCTGGAGGCTATGTCACTGGTATCACAAATACCAGTAGGGTCACCCATGGTGGACAGGTTTCAGTGGAGCTTTCAGACTAAGAAAAACTGGGAAGAACAGGGCCACCCACTTCTGAAAAAATTGGCCAATGAAAACCTTATGAGTAGCAGTGGAACGCTATCTGATATATTACTGGAAATTTTACATTGAAATGTGTCTGAAAAACTGTCTGATAGAGTGCCAGAAGATAAATCCTTTAGGTTGGAAGGCACTCAAAATATGACTGGGTAAGAGCTGCCTCCTAAAAGTAAAGTCGACCTTAATGATGTGGATGGAGTAAACTTTTTGGGACCTTCATTTACGGATGGTGCATGACTCAAAATGGGAAGAAACGGCTGTAAACATCCATTAATAATTGGAACATGCAATGTACAAAGTATGAATCCAGGAAAAGTGGAAGTTGTCAAAAATGAAATGGAATGGATGATCAATATCCTAGGTATTAGTGAAATAAGTGGACTGGTATTGGCCATTCCGAGTCAGACAAACACATAGTCTACCATGCCAGGAATGACAAATTGAAAAGGAATGGAGCTGCAGTCATCATCAAAAAGAATGTTTCAAGATCTATCCTGAAGTACAATGCTGTTAGTGACAGGATAATATCCAGATACCTATAAGGAAGACCAGTTAATACCACTGTTATTGAAATTTACACAGCAATCACTAAAGCCAAAGATGAAGAAATTGAAGATTGTTACCAACGTCTGTAGTCTGAAATTGACCAAAAATGCAATCAAGATGTATTGATTATTACTGGTGACTGGAATGCGAAAGTTGGAAACAAAAAAGTATTCGTATTAGGAAAATATGGCCTTGGTGACAGAAATGATGCTGGAGATCATATTATAGAACTTTGCAAGACCAATGACTTATTCATTGCAAATACCTTTTTTCATCAACATAAACAGTGGCTATACATGTGGACCTCACCAGATGGAATACACATGAATCAGATCAACTGTATCTATGGAAAAACATCATGGAGAAGCTCAATATCTTCATTCAAAACAAGGCCAGGAGATGACTGTGGAACAAACCAACAATTGCTTATATACAAGTTCAAGTTGAAGCTGAAGTAAATTTAAAAAAGTTCACAAGAGCCAAAATACAACCTTAATTACATTCCATCTGAATTTGAAGACCATCTCAAGAATAGATTTGACTCACTGAACTTCAGTGACCAAAGACCAGACAAGTTGTGGGATGACATCAAGGGTATTATCCATGGGGACTTCCAGTGAGATGGAAGAATAGGCAGACAAGCGACACAGACCCTCTTCAACAAAGAAAAGAAAAACCAATTCATAGAGGTACAGAAGATAATCATGGAGCCCTGAGCTTTGAAAGGAACTATACAAAAGTGGATCAGGCACTAACTAGTGGAAAAACCTGAAGGAAAACAGTGAGTACAGAGACAGCTGGAGCTGTGGACTGTCAGCTATTCTGACGGGACCAACAGCCTGAAAATTTCCAAGTGGTGTTGGGACCTGAGAATTGACCTAAAAGTCAGTCCTGGTCACCAAGGGCTGCAGGGATGACTACACTGGTGGTCTATGACTAGGAAGGGAAACAGCAAGGAGGGAGACAACCTGAGCTGTTGACTTTCCGCTGTCCAGAAGGCCCAGCCATTTTGATTGTTTACACACAGCAGCCATTTTAGATATTTAAAGTGACCGAGGGTGCAGCCATTTTGAATGTTTACAAGCAGTGGCTACTTGGATATTTAAAGTGACTGAGGGAGCAGCCATTTTGAATCTTTACAAGTGGCAACCATTTTGGATTTTAAAGTGATAGCACCCTCATTCGGATTCCAGGGACCTAAGAATAGGCTCTGTTTGCCAAGGTTGGCAGGGACATACAAGAGACTGCAACAGGAAAGGAGACAGGTGGTGAGTGTATAAGTACTGTCAACTAGCGAATAAAGGAGCATAGTACACTGCTTACGTAGCTAACATACAAACAAAACAAAGAAAATGAAAATTGTGGGCAAGTCACTCCAACATACAATCACCAATTAAATATAAACACAAAAACATCACAATGCCTCGGAGACAACAGAGCATCACAGTCCATTCAAAGAAGCAAGATAAAACAGGATAAACAAGGGACTAGTATACAGACTCAAAACACATCTCTGACGAGGACGCAGCACTGGAACTCCCTGGTAAGGAATTCAAAAACATTATATTTAGGTATCTTCAATGAATTGAGAGACAGATCAAGGGAAACACAGAGAAAACCCTAGAACAATTTCAAAAGATAATACAAGAATAAAATGACAAAATAAATAAAAAATTAGTAATGATACAAAATCTACATACAGAAATCCCAAAGATTAATACTAAATTTTCAGAAATAGATAACACATTGAATGGGCAAAGGAGCAGAATTGAATCAATGGAAGACAGAATTAGGGAGATTGAAGGCAAATGCCTGAACACTTCTTTGGAAAGGGATCAATCAAAATAAAGATCAAAACAAAATGAAGAAAGCCTAAGGTTCATGTGGGATACCATCAAAAGGAATAACCTACATGTCATCGGAATTCCAGAACAGGGAGAGAAAAATAAAACCACAGAGAAAATGGTCAAAGATTTGTTAGGAGAGAACTTCCCTGATATGATGAAACTTGAGAATGTATCCATTCAGAAGTCCAATGAACACCAAACAGGATAGACCCCAAAAGAAAACCACCCAGACATATCATCATCAAACTTACCAAAACCAAAAACAAAGAAAGAATCATGAGAGTAGCACAGGAAAAACAAAAAGTTACCTACAAGGGACAACCAATAAGACTAAGTTCAGAATTCTCAACAGAAACCATGCAGGTGAGAAGACAATGGGATGGTATATATAAAACACTGAAAGAGAAAAATTTCTAATCAAGAATTATGTACCCAGCAAAACTGTCCCTCAAATATGGTGGGAAAATTAGGACATTTCCAGATACGCAGAAATTAAGGGAATTTGTTAAAACCAGATCAACCTTACAAGAGATGCTAAAGGGAGCCCTTTGGACACAGAAGCAACAACAGCCAACAACAACTGACCATTAACACACATATGATCTAACCCAGAAATCAACCCAGCTATGGAAGTATCCAAAGTAAATAAGCCTACAAGATTATAAACAAGGAACTAGAGACATCAATTGACAAATGTGGACAACTACAAACCAAAAAGAGGTAAAAAATTGTGTCGTTACAGAACTTGTAGATGGTAGGGAAGTCAAGACAACTATAAGATAGAAGACTGTTCTAAACTTGGGAAGAAAACTGTAAATCACAGGATAACCTCAAAGAAAAATGATAAACCTTCACATCAAAAAAGAGGACCAGCATAAATATTCAGCAAATACAAAACAATAGAAATGAAAGAAGTAATAACACGATTCATAAACAAAATGAGCTCAGCATAGAAAATTATATGAAACAAAAAAATTGACACCACAAAAAAGCACATAACAAAAATGTCAGCAACAAACTCATATTTGCCGATAGTTACATATCTGGCAAGCAACTTATTTCTAAGATTTATAGTGGAAGAGTGGATGACCAAACTATGGTACATACACATAATGGAATGCTATGCAGCACTAAACAATAATGTAGAGTCTGAAAAACACCAGATAATATGGATGAACTTGGAGGACAGTATGCTGAGTGAAATAAGTCAATCACAGAAGGACAAATATAGTATTAGTTCATGGCTGTGGAGGGTCAAGGAAAGGTTTATATATGGAGGGAAACTCTTTATTGATTGCCAGGGATGGGAGGGGAAAGGAGGGAACACTGCAAAAAAAAAAAAAAAAGCATTGACCCATATCACTTTACTTTTATGTATTTCGCTATCATAAATTATATTTCAATAAAATGCATTTAAAAAAAGGAGAAGAAGAAGAACATCAACCATGAAGAAAGCAAAAGGTCATTAAAAGAAAGAAAAGACCAAAATGGATGTCAGAAGACACTCTGAAATTTGCTCTTGAATGGAGAGTAGATAAAGTTAATGGAAGAATGACAAGCTAAAAGAGCCAAACAGAAGATTTCCAAGAGCAGCTTATGAAGGCAAAGGCAATTATTACAATGAAATGTGCAAAGACCTGGAGTTAGAAAAACAAAAGGTAAGAACACTCTTGGCATTTCTCAAGCTGAAAGAATCGAAGAAAAAATTAAACCCTCAAATTGAAATACTGAAGAATTCTTTGGGCAAAAAATTGAATGACGCAGGAAACATCAAAAGAAGATGGAAAGAATACACAGAGTCACTGTACCAAAAAGAACTGATCAATATTCGGTTATTTCAGGAGGTAGCATATGTTCAAGAACCAATGATCCTGAAGGAAGAAATCGAAGCTGCACTGAAGGAAATGGCAAAAAACGAGGCTCCAGGAATTGACAGAATACCTACTGAAATGTTGCAACAGATGGATGCAACGCTGGAGGTGCTTATTCGTTTATGCCAAGAAATTTTGAAGACAGCTAGCGACCTGGCTAACTGGAAGAGATTGATATTTGTACCCATTCCAAAGAAAGCTGATCCAACAGAATGTGGAAATTACTGAATCATCATCATATGCAAGTAAAATTTTGCTGAAGATAATTCAAAAACAGTTGCTGCAGTATACCGACAGAGAACTTCCAGAAATACAAACTGGATTCAGAAGAGGATGTGGAACAAGAGATATTGCTGATGTGAGATGGATCTTGGCTAAAAGCAAAGAAAGCCAGAAAGATGTTTACCTGTGTTTTGTTGACTGTGAGAAGGCATTTGACTATGAGAATCACAACAAATTATGGATAGTATTGTGAAGAATGGGAACTCCAGAATACTTATTGTGCTCATGAGGAACCTATACATAGACCAAGAGGCTGTCGTTTAAACAGACCAAGGGGAAACTGCATGGTTTAAAATGAGAAGGGTGTGTGTCAGGGTTGTATCCTTTCACAACGGTGTGGTGTAGTAAATTCCATAGCGTGGCTTTTCCAGCCATAAGTCTTTGTAAACTCTGTGGGGTAATTTTCCATGAGCAACTGAGTAGCTACTGATTATTTATCCACCTGGGGTATTTCTTTTGAGCATGGCGGGAAGCAATCTTCTGGGAAGTTGTCTCTCTCAGGTGTATAGAATTCTGCTGTTCAGAGTGGTTAGTTTGGCTACTCTTCCAGGCTCAAGAGGAGCCCTCATAGAGGCAGAAAAAATCTCTCACTGCCAGCTGGGAGATGTGAGAGACACACATTGCTGAGAGAGAGATGTGAGAGACACACGCTGCTGGGAGAGAGACTGTCGGCTGAGAGACAGCGAGCTGAGAGACTGTGAGCTGACAGACTGAGCGTATTCCTAAACTTGAGCTGTAGCCTGCTGCTTCCCTAATAAAACTCCATAATCTGTGAGTTCTGTGTGGCCACTGCAGTGGATTATCGAACCCAGCAGAGAGACGGTGGGTACTGCGGGAGGAACAGATGGTGTCAGGGTTGGTGAAAGGGCTGGAGGGAGGCAACATATCCGGCCTCACAGGAATAGGCCTTGGGCTACTGATAGTGATTCTGTCTTCCTTTTGTGGGGTTAGAGGAGGTCAGAAGATGTGGCCTTCTTGCCCCTTTGGCATCATACTTATTCAGTCTGTATGCTGAGTAAATTATCTGAGAAACTGGACTATATGAAGAAGAACATGGCATCAGGAATGGAGGAAGACTAATTAACAACCTGTGATATGCAGATGACACAACCTTTCTTGCTGAAAGTGAGGATGATTTAAAGTACTTACTGATAAGATTAAAGACTACAGTCTTCAGTATGGATTGCACCTCAACATACAGAAAATGAAAATCCTCACAACTGGACCATAAACAACATCATGATAAATGGAGAAAAGATTGAGGTTGTCAGGCATTTAACTTAACCTGGATCCACAATCAACACCCATGGAAGAAGCAGTCAAGAAATCAGATCCTGTACTGCACTGGGCAAATCTACTAGAAAAGACCTCTTTAAAGTATTAAGAATCAAAGATGTCACTTTGAAGACTAAGGTACTCCTGACCCAATCCATGGTGTTTTTAATTGCCTCATATGCACGTAAGGAGCTCTGGTGGCATAGTGCCTAAGGCCTTTGACTGCTAACCAGAAGGCTGGTGTCAAACCCACCAGCCACTCTGTGAAAGGAAGACTAGGCAATCTATTTCCATGAAGTTTTACCACCTTGGAAACTCAAAGGAGGTCACTATGGGTCAGAATCTACTCAATGGCAGTGAGTCGTGTTTTTTTTTT
>NW_006921597.1:15016546-15017114 GCF_000298275.1 Orycteropus afer afer | reverse complement strand
TTTTTTTTTTTTTTTTTTTTTCATATGCATGTGAAAGCTGGACAATGAATAAGGAAGAAGATAGAAGAACTGATGCCTTTGAATTGTGCTGTTGGTGAAGAATGCTGAAAGTACCATGGACTGCCAGAAGAATGCACAAATCTGCTCTGAAAGAAGTGCAGCTTGACTGCTCCTTGGAAGTGAGAATGGCCAGACTTTGTCTTACCTCCTTTGGTCATGTTGCCAGAAAGGACCATTCCCTGGAAAAAGATATCCTGCTTGGTAAAGCAGAGGGTCAGTGGAAAAGGGGAGACCCTCAACGAGATGGAAAGGCACAATGGCTGCAATGATGGGCTCAGGTATAACAAGGACTGTGAGGATGGGACAAGACTGGGCAGTGTTTTGTTCTGCTGCACATAGGGTCACTATGAAATGGAACTGACTCAAGAGCACCTAACAACATTTTCTTAAATGATATTTTAAAAGAAAATTTAAGAAAAGAGGACAAGCACAAATACTCAGCATATACTAAAACAACAGCAATAATGGGAATGATAACACAATTCATAAACAAAACGAGTTCAGCACA
>NW_006921597.1:15011181-15012866 GCF_000298275.1 Orycteropus afer afer | reverse complement strand
AAAAAAAAAAAAAAAAAAAAAGAAAATTTAACAAATCTGGGTCTAGAAATCAATAAATTATTTTTTAAAGAATCTCCTATATAATGCCATCAGAAGACTAAGAAAAAAATCAAACCAAATTCACTGCCATTGAGTTGTATCTGACTCATAGTGACCCCTCCTTGGGTTTCTGAGGCAGTATCTCTATGGAAGTAGATTGCCCAACCTCTCTTCCGAGGAGTGGCTGGTGGGTTTGAACTGCCAGCCTTCTGGTTAGCAGTCAAATGCCATAAGCACTATGCCACCAGAGCTCCCAGAAGAGAAAGAGTAGAGAAATATTTTCAAGATATAGATACTAGAGCTATACTAGCAAATGGAGAACTAAACCAATAAATTTACTTCTAATCTCCTCAGATTTTAAGAATAGTAAAAATGTTGGACTCATGAAAATAACTGAAAACCATGGCTTTGATCTGGTTCAAACTGTTTCAAACCAGTTCCATCACAGCTGATAAAGGAAATAAGAACAGACTCAAATTTTAAAATATGGGTAAACCAGAATGGTAACTGGAACAGGAAAAATTGAGTTGAAGCCCTGGAATGAGAGATTTGGAAGATGTACCATAAGCCCTTTCAGAAATCTGGTGCAGGAGATTGGATTACTGCCAGGACTGTGAAGAGCAACACAATTCAAAGCTTCATGGTCAGCTACCATCTTTGAGTAGGGGACCATTGTTTCTGACTCTGCCATTGAAGAGATTTGGTTGCTATGCAACACACATGCTGCTCTTTTTTTCTAAGAGGAAGATTAAGTTTCTAGAAGGGTATCAAATTGTAATTTTTCCCATCTGGTAATTGTTCCAGTTCACCCACTGCTTACAAATTCAGTCTGTTCTATTTTCACTACGTCAGCCATAACCGAGCTGAGAAGACTGGTTTGAAGCTCTGATAAAAACACAGAAGCACACTTAAGTTGTTACTTTTATTTTATTTTGTTTTTAATTAATCAGGTCTTATTCTGATATTTTATATTCAGGTCCTAAGCTTCATCATAAGTATCATAAGCATTATAAGCAGGCCATGCAGTCAGTAAGTTACATATGGAAAGAATTTCTCACAAATTTCTCTATAAGCCTACACTATTCTGAAGCATTTCCTAAGAATTCCAGATGTTTAAAAAGAAATAAACTTCTCTTTCCAAATATAATACATTTCAAACTTTCCAAGTCATAGGGAAAGGATAGGACAGGAAGCTAATGGATAAAAACCCACAATAAGACAAGTGTGAATAGGTGACTTATATGTGTTCTGTTACAGTCAAAGACCAGAAACATTATGCTAGTTAGGATGTTTTCAGCCTGATGCCTCACAGGCAACACACACAGAATGAGGAGAATGGTTATGCTTCCTTAAAATACTCTCTATTTCATTTGTGGTAAATTGGCACCGGCATAATACAATAATAAAAAATAGCCAATATTACTAAACTCTTGCTATGAGATGACTAGTGAACAAACAAACAAATGCAATACTCAGATTTAAGTTCAGGTTTGCCACTTACGGGCTGGGGGATCTTATTCAATCACTTAACTTTCTTGAATTTAACTTTTCTTTTATTAACTTTCCTTATTTCTTTTTTTATTATTATTATTGTGATTTGGGTGAAGATTTACACCGCAAATTCACTTTCCATATAGCAGTTCACA
>NW_006921597.1:15008123-15009936 GCF_000298275.1 Orycteropus afer afer | reverse complement strand
AGTTCATCCACATTATGCGGTATTTTACGGATTCTACATTATTCTTTAGGGTTGCATAGTATTCCATTGTGTGTATGTTCCATAGTTTGGTTATCCATTCCTCAGTTGATTGACACCTAGGTTGTTTCCATCTTTTGGCTATTGTAAATAGTGCTGCGATGAACATGGTTGTGCATATATCTGTTCTTGTCATGGCCCTCACTTCTTTAGGGTATATACCTAGTAATGAAATGCCTGGGTCAAATGGTATTTCTAATTCCAACTCTTGAAGGAATCGCCATACTGCTTTCCACAATTGTTGTACCATTTTACAGTCCCACCAGCAGTGTATCAGAGTCCCAATCTCTCCACGACCTCACCAGCATTTGTTATTTTCTGTCTTGTTGAACTTTGCTACTAGTGCTGAAGCAAGATGGTACCTCATTATTGTTTTGATTTGCATCTCTCTAATAGCTAATGATCGTGAGCATTTCTTCATATGTTTGTTAGCCGCCTGAATATCGTCCTTGGCGAAGTGTCTATTCATGTCTTCTGCCCATTTTTTAATTGGATTGTTTGGCTTTTTGTTATTGAGGTGTTGGAGTTTTCTATAAATTCTAGAGATAAGTCCGTTGTCAGATATGTTATTACCAAATATTTTTTCCCAATCTGTAGGTTCTCCTTTGACTCTTTTGGAGAAGTCTTTGGAAGCACATAAAAATTTAATTTTCAGAAGGTCCCAATCATCTGGTTTCTCTTCTGCTGTTTGTGCATTTTGAGTTATGCTTGATAACCTATTTATGCCATATATTAGGGCCCTTAAATTTGCCCCTAGTTTTTCCTCAAGGAACTGCATAGTGTTAGGTTTCACATTTAAGTCTTTGATCCATCTGGAATTCGTTTTTGTGTATGGTGTGAGGTACAGATCTTATTTCATTTTTCTGCAAATGCATCTCCAGTTTTGCCAGCACCATTTATTAAACAAACATTCTCTTCCCCATTTAATGGATTCTGGCCCTTTGTAAAAGATCAGCTGACCATAGGTCGATGGATCTATTTCTGGGTTCTCAATTCTATTCCATTGGTCTATGTATCTGTCATTAAACCAATACCAGGCAGTTCTGACTACTGTGGCTGTATAGTAGGTTTTAAGATCTGGCAGTGTGAGACCTCCTACTTTGTTCTTCTTCAATAGTGCTTTGCTTATCTGAGGTCTCTTTCCTTTCCATATAAAGTTAATGATTGGTTTTCCCATATCTCTAAAGAATGTTGATGGGATCTGGATTGGGATTGCATTGAATATATAGATTGCTTTGGGTAGAACTGACATTTTCACAATGTTCAATCTTCCTATCCATGAGCATAAGATGTTCTTCCATTTATATAGCTCTCTTATGGTTTCTTGAAGTAGTTTTTCATAGTTTTCTTTGTAGAGGTCTTTTGTGTCCCTGGAAAGATTTATTCCCAAGTATTTTATTTTTTTTTGGTAGCTATTGTAAATGGTATTGAATTCCTCACTCCTTCTTCAGCAATCTCTTTGCTGGTGCAGAGGAATCCAACTGATTTTTGGATGTTGATCTTATATCCTGCCACAATGCTAAATCTCTCAATTAGTTCTGGTAGATTTTTGACTGAGTCTTTTAGGTTTTTAGGTATAGGATCATATCATCAGCAAATAGGGATAGTTTGACTTCTTCCTTACCAATCTGGATGCCTCTGATTTCCTTTTCTTGCCTTATGGCCCTGGCTAGGACTTCCAGTACAATGTTGAATAGAAGTGGTGATAGCGGGCATCTTGTCTGGTTCCTGTTCTCAAGAGGAATGGTTTCAGTCT
>NW_006921597.1:15005089-15007759 GCF_000298275.1 Orycteropus afer afer | reverse complement strand
ATGAATGATTTTCTTGATATGTTGTTGCAGTCAATTGGCTAGGATTTTGTTGAAGATTTTTGCATCTATATTCATGAGGGATATTGGTCTGCAGTTTTCCTTTAGAGTGATGTCTTTGCCTGGTTTTGGTATCAAGGTTATGCTTGCTTCATAAAATGAGTTAGGGAGAATTCCATCCTTTTCTGTGTTTTGGAATAGTAATTAACTTTCCTTATTTCTTAACTGCAGATAGTAAAAATACTTGTATTATTTTCTCACAAGATTATTTTAAAGATAAGGTGAGATAATGAATTACACTTTGTAATTACAAAATCTTGTAAAATTGTTATTGTGAATTACTGTTAGGTATACTGCTAAGAAATTTCTGTTAGAAAGCTTTCCCTGACACTCCAAAAGAAATGAGGTACCTTCCTACATGCACAGCATGCCTTACTTTCACCTAACACCTATACTCTCAATATAATTGCTGTTTGTCATGTTCCACTAAACTGTAAACCCTATGAAAACTAAGGTCATGTCTTCTTATTCACCATTATATACCTAGGATCTCAATCATATTGTTGTTATTGTTGGTTGCCATAGAGTAGATTTTGAATCATGGTGACCCCATGTGTGCAGAGTACAACTACTCCAAAGAGTACTCAAGGCTAGGACTTTTCAGAAGCCTGTCTTCTGAGGCGCCTCTGGGTGGGTTTGAACTGCTGCTTGGTCCTCTATTGCTGCTATAACAGAAATACCACAAACACATGGCTTCAACAAACAGCAACTTATTCTCTCACAGTTTAGGAGGCTAATAGACTGAATTCAACGTGCCGGATATAGGGGGTGGGTAAAGGCCTCTCGACCTTGGGTTTCAACTCTGCCTCTTGCTCCAAGCCCCCTGGAGCTGGAACCAAAAAACCAAACTCACTGCCATCAAGTCAGATCCGACTCATAGCAACTCCGCCTTGGGTTTCCGAGATAGTGTCACTACAGAAGTAAACTGGCCAACCTTTCTTCCAAGACGATACTTTCCATAGTGATACCACCTTGGAAACAGTCTTCTAGCAGCTGCTGGCTGCTGAGGCTGACATATCCAAGGTCAACAAGTAAAATGGCACAGTCCCAAGACTATCAAGCAATATGGCAGGATACTAATCCAAGTCCATTAATAGTCCCCAAATCAGCAGACAACATGGTAGGCCACTGAGATGAAGACTCAGCCAAATGTAGGATCCAGATGTGCCAAAAGCTCAAAGACCTTTCTCAAAGCTTCTTATAAACTGAAGCACATCCCTAAGGCAGCTACTCAGCTGGTCATAGTAGATTCCACCATAGAGTTGATTACCAGTCTCATTATGGGATATAACTACATCCAGCTGCCCAGCCACTCAAAACCAGGCCCAGTCAAAATGACACATACCCTTAACTACCACCACCGTCAATCTTTTGGCCGGTAGTAGAGAGCTGACTGTTGAACCACTCAGTGTCTTCCTCAATCATATTAGGCAATCAATAAACATGGGTTGCCACGAGTCAGAACTGACTGGACAGCTACTAACAATGACAAGAATAAACAAACAAATGTATCAAGTTCCTTCTTGCATGTTTTTGCCAGTAAAAGTCCTGATAAAAAAGATAATTATTAGCAACTTCTACCCATGAATACTAAATACTGAATGGTAAGAATGGAAAGAGAAAATTAGAGAAATACTAGAAAAGAATCATATTTATGATTATATAATGAAAAGAAAAATACTTTAACCATGCTATCAACTAAGAGAAGTATCACTTACCATCATATTTTGCTAGAACTGCCTGAACATCTGCATAGGCCTGTAGTTCTAAAAGTGATTCTAGGAGATTTTCATGGATGTTCAACATGGTAAGAGGAGGAAATTCTCTTATCAACTGTGTATTGAAAGAAAAAAGAAGATTGAAATCGTAAGAAAGGAACTCAATAGAAATGAATCAGATTCATTAAAGCAGAAAGTCTTTTTTTCTTAACAAAAGTGTGGAGATCCATCCTTAAGAAATGGGTATATATGTATACACACACATACACACACACCTTATAAAATCTACTAAGTAGAAAACAGTGATTTTGCACTAAAATAATTGGCAACTTTTTAAACTATATTTTTAATTCTTGGAGGAATAAATTTACTAGTAATCATCATCAAATTTACTTACATCTCTCATTATTTTTACTGCTTCTCTTATTCTTCCTAATTTTCTTGCACACATTGCCAATCTTCTTTTAATATATACTAGTACATTGGTATCTCTTCCTAGTTAAAAAAATGAAAAATAGCATAACTAAAATTTTTGTATTAAAGCCTGGTATTTCACTAATATAACATCCATTATTTTTATTTTTGCTTACCCTGCAAGATTCAATTAAAATTAAGCTGTGTCAGAATGGTAGAATATTGATGACAGTTGAATTTGGATGATGACTCTTAATGGCAGCTAATTATACTGTTTTATTTTTGCATATGTTTGAAATTTTCTTTATTTAAAACTTCAAAATATATATTGAATTACCTTTGCTTATAAAAGTAAGTCATCTGGGAGTTCCAGCAAGATGGCAGACTAGGCAGAAGGACTGCACAGACCCTCTTCAACAAAGAAAAGGGAAACCAATTAACACAGACACAGAAGATAATCTTGGACCCCTGAGCCTTGAAG
>NW_006921597.1:15001864-15002624 GCF_000298275.1 Orycteropus afer afer | reverse complement strand
TATATGTGAACTGCTGTATGGAAAGTGAATTTGCTCTGTAAATCTTCACCCAAATAAAAATAAATAAATAAATAAATAAATAAAGGGGGGGAAAAAAAAGTAAGTCATCTGAGTACAGGATATATAAAATAGTCATGTATACTTGACCAGTTTACATATAAATTATTCATGTAATTTTTGGTTAAGAAACACATATATTAATAGGAAAAAATAACATTAACCTATTATTTCTGCAAAAACAATCTATTATTTTAATATTCTCTATTGTTTTAATGAGAAGCTCTGGTGGCATTGTTCCTGAGGCATTTGACTGCTAACCAGAAGGCTGGAGGTTCAAACCCACCAGCCATTTTTCGGAACAAAGACTGGGCAATCTACTTTGGCATTGTTATTGCCTCGGAAACCCAAGGAAGGGTTGCTATGAGTCGGATCCAACTCAATAGCAGTAAGTTTGGGATTTTTTTGTATTGTTTTAATGGGCAAACAAAAAATTTCCATGGCTAACACAATTTATTTTCTTAACAGCAGTAACTGACAAACTATAAAACTACTTCCAGAGAGAGCTAAAAAATGTTTCTGTACTATTTCATAACCATAGTTGAGATTATACATGAATAAAATGACATAACTTTTTTTGCAGATGTAATTTCATTAGCTCCAGACTCCAAAATCATATATTCACACAGTTGTGTGTCATACATGTTGCAGTGAATTGCTTGATGTGGCCCTTCTAGCCATTGTCCTCCATTCTGTGGTGTTT
>NW_006921597.1:14987326-15001405 GCF_000298275.1 Orycteropus afer afer | reverse complement strand
TCTGTGAGGCGTTACAGCAAAATTCAGAACCCTAAGACTGGGGAAATTACTGGGAGGAGGAGGAGGGGTTAATGTCTGAGATGATGGAGTGGCATGGTAGTTTGGACATTTGGGACATCTTTGACCTCCGCCTCATGGGGACCAGCCTCGTGCTGATCTTTCTAAGAGAAATTGTTCAAGCACATGTATTAATGAAACATACTGCATATATATTAATATTTATCCTAGAGGGAAGATATTAACTAAATTTTAATTTTCAAAAACAGAAAGACTTAGAACTTAATTGCTAGCAGATAATGTAATATATAAACATTTCAATTTATTGCCCAATGTTATACTGAATTATATCCTCTAAAAATATGTGTTGTAAATCCTAACCTCTAAAAAGCTGTTTTTATAATCCAATTTGGAAATGGGCTGTCCTTGTAATGTTAATGAAGCAAGACATGTCATGAGTCAATCTCATTTGAGACATGTTGTTGTTGTTGTTGTTATGTGCCTTCAAGTCGGACCCAACTCATAGCGACCCCTCCATGGGTTTCTGAGGCAGTATCACTACGGACATAGGTTGCCCCATCTTCCTTCCGAGGAGATAAAGAAGAGATTAAACAGGCAAGCAGAGCAGAGATGGGGGTAAGAGAGATGCCAAGACACATGAAAATCTCCAAGGAATCAGGAAGCAGTAGTTGAAAAGACTTACTCCACAGCTCACAGAGAAAGTCTTCTCCTTGAGCTGGAACTCTGAATTCAGGCTTCTAGCCTCTTGTGGTATTTCTGTTATAGCAGCACTAGATAATGAAAACAAAATTTGGTACCAGAAGAGTGGGGTACTTCTCTAACAGATACCCAAAATGTAAAAGCAGTTTTGGAATTTAACAATGGATAGGTAGAAGCTGGGAGAGTTTTAAGGTGCTAGATAGTAAAAGCCTGGATTGTCTTGAAGTGATTGTTGGTAGAATTATGTATGTCAAAGGCAATTCTCATGAGGGCTCAGAAGGAAGTAAGGAGAATTATAGAGAAAGTTTCTATCATCCTAGAGAATACTCATGGCACCAGCAACAGAATGATGTTATAAATGTGGAATTTAAATGTGAGGTGAGGCTTTAAAAGAAAATGATGAACAATGGAGGAAGGGTGATTCTTTTTATGCAGTGGCAAGTAACTTGTCTAACTTATATTCAAATGTTTGGGGAAAGTAGGACTCATAAGTGATGAATTTGCATATCTAGAGGAAGAGATATCTAAAAAGATCTTAAAGGGGCTGTGTGTTTCTCCTTACTGCTTATAACGCAATGTGAAAAGGAAGTGATGGAATTAAAAACGAACTGTGCAAACTGAAAACAAAACTTAAAGGTTTGGAAATTTCTGTTGTACATCTAAGAACTTGTGTCCCAGAATGTTCACCAAGGATATGGCAACGCAATCTTTTGTTAAAGAAATTAAGCCTGTGACTGATGGATCTAACCAAATACGACAGCAAAAAACCCATCAGCTTGGACTGAAGAGGACAGAGAAAGAACAAAAAGAACACTGTCTGCCTCTTGGAATTCTATAGGCAGGAAACAGTCCAAAGGAACTATATCTGTTGTCCTCTAAGAAAAGCAAAGGACCCTCCCTGGAACAGCTCAGAGATCAACAGAACTGTTGAAAGGAGCACAGGAAGCAGGGCCTTATTGGTTTCAAAGGGTGGAGTCAGTCTCCTGGATTTCAAAGGGTGGGGTTACAGCATCCTAGGTTTTAAAGTGTCAGAACTTCAACTTGGTTCCTGAGTGTGGGGCTGCCAAGGAAATGGGGCTGCTGCTTAAAGCTGAGGGAGCAGGACTACCATGCACAAGAAGCAGAGCAGGGCCTGCTAGGGCTAAGGGGTATGGGGTTGCCATTCAGATGGAGTAGGAAAATAGGGCTGCCCAAAGCCAAAGAAACAGAGCTGCTATTCCAGTAGGCCTAGAAGGTAGAGCTGAAGCCCAGGACCAAGGGGTCTCTACCCAGATTCCATACAGTGTATCCAACATTCAGAGTCTAGAAGGCAGGGCCAATGCCCAGATGGTCTCAGAAAACAGAGGATTATTTTCAAGCCTTGAGAACTAATGTAAATTGTTCTGTTGGGTTATGGACATGCTTGGTGCCTGTTATCCCTACTTTCTCTCCAATTTCTTCCATTTATAATGGAAATGTCTACCTTTTGCCTATTCCACATCATATTTTGGAAATAGATAACTTGCATTCTAGATTTCACAAGTTCACAAATGAAGAATTTTGCCCCAGGATGCAATTATGCATGAAGTCTCACCTACATTTCATTTAGATGATTCTAAAGATAAGATATTGGACTTGGAGTTAAGCCTTTTGGGATGATGTAATGGGGTGAATGTATTTTGCATGTGGCAAGAAAATGAATTCTGGGGGTCAAATGGTAGAATGTTATAGACTGAATTATGTTCTCTACAAATATGTGTTGGAAATCCTAACTTCTATACCTGAAGTTATAACTCATTTGGGAAAGGACTGTCTTTGTTATGTTGAAGCAGGATTAGCACAGGATGTATCTTGAGTCAATCTCTATTGAGATATAAAAGAGATCAAGCTAGTAAGCAGAGAGAGACAAATGGGATAAGAAAGATGCCAAGACATATGGAGATCTCCAAGGAATCAGGAAGCAGAAGCTGAAGACGCAAGAACTTACTTCAGTGTGGGGAGAGAGAGAAAGCCTTCTCCTAGCACCAGCACCCTGAATTTAGACTTCTAGCCTCCTAAATTGTGAGAAAATAAATTTGTTAAAGCCACCCATTTGTGGTATTTCTGTTATAGCAGCACTAGATAACTGAGACACCCACTATTTGGCAAAATCATGAAACAAAAACTGTGGCCACAAAAATAGTGGGAAGCAGCAACACTGCTGAGGCTAACAAATTCAGTAAAAGTGCCTTAGTCAACTGGGAGAGTAGCCCTAAGAGTGGAAAGGACCTTAGTTGCTATGACCCCTGTGATCTCAAAAAATCAACCAAAGAAAGAAATCAGAAGAAAACCAAAGACACATGGAAACAATTAGTCCAAGGGATTGGTACACCATATAATCCTCAACCTATTCAACTATGAGACCAGAAGAACTAGATGATGACCAGCTACCACTGTCAACCACTTGGAGGGGAATCTCTGTAGGAGATCCTGGATAGAGTGGGAGAACAATGTGGAACAAAACTCAAATTCATTTAAAAAAAAAAAAAAAGATACCAGGTTTGTTGGTCGGATTGAGCCTGGTGGGACCCTTGAGACTATGGTCCTACCCCTGTAGCTTCCAGCCACACAGAAAACAGGCATATGAGCTGAACATTTACATTAGGTAGATACATTCCACAGAAAGATCAATCATGAGAGAACAGAAAGGCTGTGTATGGACAGAGAGACAGCTCAGGGAGCAGGAGTGCATGGGAGGGAAGGGCACAGGGAAGAGGTAGCTATGGGGAGGAAGTGGGAGGAAAACTGTTGCACGTGGTAGATTACAGTCAATGTCATGAGACAAAATGTATGTGAACTGCTATATGGAAGATGAATTTGCTCTGTGAACTTTGACCTAAATCAAAATAAAATTTAAAAAGAAAGTAATCAATGCCAAGTATGAGGTTGGATTCCATACTAAGAATAAGATGGTGTGAAAAGGGCCACTCCCTAGCATTTTATGCAGATTTATAGTCAGAAGAGCAAACCAAATGATGTACCTCTACAGGTGCTTAAAAGGAATAGCTGCTTACCATCAGTAGAAGGCTCTCCTAAATCTTAAATTACTTTGAGGTTTGTTTCTCCAATGATCAACCGAATTCCCCCATGCAATAAATTAAGTCTCACAGCAGTATATCTCCTTTCAATAACCAGAGCAGAGCTGTTATCTTCCACAAACATTCTCTTACTAACATATATTTTTTTGTCTTGCTGTTTTATATATACTATGAACATATTAGTTATCATCTATGAAATTTAGCTAACCTCTAATATTAAGTTTTCTAAATTTTTTTTTGTTAAGTATTAAAGACCCAATTGCAGGAGCTAA
Organism: Orycteropus afer afer; assembly: GCF_000298275.1. Lineage (NCBI taxonomy): Eukaryota > Metazoa > Chordata > Mammalia > Tubulidentata > Orycteropodidae > Orycteropus > Orycteropus afer. The sequence continues at coordinate 14,997,360 of NW_006921597.1, read as the reverse complement.
AATACAGGTAAACATCAGTTCAAATTTGCTTACTCAGTTGTGCTTCATGTTGAGGACTTTGGTACTGGCACTGCTGTGACCGCCTGTATATTGTTTCTCCTGCCTTGAGTGCCTGTTTAAATAACCTCTCAGCATCTACAATAGTTGTTGCTTCTTCCTCAGCCAGTAGAACATATGCAGTGGCACAGCTGTGAGAAAGCAAGCAAGACAATTTTAAGTAAAATGGTAAAGCAAGAATTTTCTCTTGAGTACATCCCTTTGCCCTTTACGTTGTATTTCCCAGCTGCTTTACCTATATTTTCTATCTCTTAGGAAAAAAATAAAAAACAAAACTTCTTCAATATTTTAAGTTATTGGGGGCACATTGATATGTCCTTTATGTCTTTTCTATCATTTTCCCCCTTTTCCTAGTTTTCTCTTCATTTTCTATCTTTTATTCCTATGGTCTTTCTCTGAACTTTTGTCATGCATTTTCTTTTTGTAGAGGGAAAGGAGGAGAAAAGGAGAATTATATATATATATATATATATATATATGTATATGGGAGCTCTGGTGGCATAGTGCCTAAGGCATTTGACTGCTAACCAGTGGCTGGATGTTCAAACCCACCAGCCACTCCTCAGAAGGAAGAAGACTGGGCAATCTACTTCTATAGTGATGCTGCCTCGGAAACCCAAGGAGGGGTTGCTGTCGGATCTGACGTGACAGCAGTGAGTTTGGTTTGGTTTGCTTTATGTGTGTGCGTGTGTGTGCGTGTGTATGAAGAATTGTCTGAAAAATAGTTCAGTGGTCATGTTTGCTTTTAAAGAATCTATTGCCATAGAGTCACTTCTGACTCATAGTGACCCTAAAGGACTGAGTAGAACTGCCCCATAGGGTTTCCAAAGCTGTAAATCTTCATGGAAGCAGACAGCTTCATCTTTCTCCTGTGGAGTGGCTGGTGGGTTTGAACCACTGAACTTTTGGTTAGCAGGTGAATACCTTAACCACCATGCCACCAGAGCTCCCTATATTTGCTTTTAGTCACTGTACATTTTGTACTATCCATCTAAGAGGAGTGAGGATGGGAGGTAGTAGAAATTGAAAAGAAAGTACCTGGGCCAAATAGGCCTATTTATCATTTGACACAAACATATTCCAGGACCAGGAGTTTTCCTCAATCCTGAGTTTACCCTCTTCATGCTCCCCATCCTTCCTTTAGATTTATCCACAGTCATAGTACAGCAAAACTTCCCCTGGTCTGAATTCCAGTCCTCTCTCCTCCACTCCTACTTCAATCTTCACCAGTGCTTACTACAAGTTTTCTTTACCCATTAAAACACAAGAGATTTCTCTTTTTATCTTCTAAGTGAACATACTAGCTAATAAGATAAACTAATTGCTTTTGTGCAAAAAAGAGAAACAAAGGTTTCCATTCCATTTCCAAAATTAGCAAGTATATCTTCTTTGGAAACAATGTTTTAGTTCTGATTATCTGAGACTGCTTTGTTTTAATCATTAGCTGTATGTCCTTACTGAACACTTAAATATGGTGAGTATGAATTGAGATACGATGTAAATTTAAAATACACATCATGTTTTGAAGATTTAGAACATAAAATACTTCATTAATCCTTTTTTTTTTTTAACTACTGATTACTTGTTAAAATGATACTACTTTGAATACAGGAGCTCTGGTAGTGTAGTGCCTAAGGCACTTGGCTGCTAACCAGAAGACTCGCAGTTCAAACCCACCAACCACTCCTTGGAAGGAAGATTGGGCAATCTACTTCCGTAGTGATACTGCCTTGGAAACCCAAGGAGGGGTTACTGTGAGTCGGGTCCTACTCAACGGCACATAACAAGAACACCACTTTGAATATAGTTAAATAAAATGTTTAATTTCACTGATTTCTTTTTTACTTAATGTGGTACTAGAAAATTTTAAATTACATAACATGGCTCACATTATATTTCTATCACAAAACTCTAAGCAAGGAGAGTGAGATTATTGGCAGAAATACAAGGCTAAAAGCAGATACACCATTGTACTAAAGACTAGACTCTAAAATCCAATTCATATGTTCTAAAATTACCACAGTAACACTTTTTAAAAGTTCTAGATGGATATACATTTATATAGCAGATAAAAATATAATTTTAAATTACAGTAAGATAAAAAGGTTTTCTTTAAGGTTTTGTTGCCTTGTTCAAAAGTATTTCATATGGAGATGTTACAAGAAATTAATTGTATGAATACTAATGAATCATACCACTGGGTTTTTGTTTTTTAAAATTGTAGTATAATTCACATAACAAAACCTTACACTTTAACCATTTTAAGTGTATTTTAGTGGTTTTTGGTAGATTCACAATGTTGTACAATAATCACCACCTTATTTAATTCCAGAACATTTTCCTTATCTAAAGGGAAAACCTATACCTATTAAGCAGTTACTCATCATTCAACTCTGGCTATGACTAATCTGCTTTCTGTTTCTATAACTTTGCCTAGTCTGTACATTCCCTATAAATGGGATTATACAATATGTGGTCTTTTGTGACTAGTTTCATTCAATTAGTATGTTTTCAAGATTCATCCATGTTGTAGCATGTATTAGTGCTTCATTCTTTTTTATGACTGAATAATTGTATAGACATACAACATTTTCTTTGTCCATGATCAGTTGGTGGACTTTTGGGTTGTTTCCACTTTTCAGCTGTTATGAGTTACGCTGCTATGCACACTTGTGCATAATTTTTGTTTGAATAATTGTTTTCAGTTCTTTTGAGTATACCTAGGAGTGGAATCATATGGTAATTCTATGTCTAACTTTTTGAGGAACCATCAAACTGTTTTCCACAGCAATTCCTCCATTATACATTCCCATAAATCTCTCTAAGCCTCACCTCACCAATACTTGTTACTTTCTGATTTATTAAGGAGCTCTGGTAGCATAGTGGCTAAGGCATTTGTATGTTAACCAGAAGCCTGGTGGTTTGAATCCACCAGCCATTCCTTGGAAGCAAGGTTGGGCAATCTACTTCCGTAGTAATACTGCCTTGGAAACCCAAGGAGGGGTCAGTAGGAGTTGGATTCAACTTGATGGCAGTGAGTGAGTGGGTGTGATATGGTATATTTCAATGTAGTTTTTTTTATTATTATTTTGTTTTAAGTTGTCGATATGATCCCATATAGATAGCTCTTTAAATGGCATGATGTTCAAAGCAGACATTTTTTACTAGTCTAGCTAATGTATTGTTTGGTTGTGATCAGTGCCTAAGGCACTTGACTGCTAACCAGAAGGCTGTTGGTTCAAACCCACCAGCCACTCCTCAGAAGGAAGGTTGGGCAATCTACTTCCATAGTGATACCACCTCAGAAACCCAAGGAGGGTCGCTGTAAGTCAAATCCGACTCCATGGCACATAACAACAATAACAATGACTAATGGAGCTCTGGTAGCATAGTGCCTAAGGCACTTGACTGCTAACCAGAAGGCTGGCGGTTCAAACCCACCAGCCACTCCTTGGAAGGAAGGTTGGGCATTCCTACTTCCGTAGTGATACTGCCTCGGAAACCCAAGAAGGGGTCGCTATGAGTCGGGGCCGACTCAATGGCAAATAACAACAATGAAAGGATCTCTGGAGGAACAGTACTTAAAGCATTAGGCTGTTAATCAAAAGGTTGGTGGTTTGAACCCACCAGCTGCTCCATGGGAGAAAGATGGACAGTCTGCATCCATAAAGATTTACAGCTTTGGAAATCCTATGGGGCAGTTATACTCTGTCCTAAAGGATCACTATGAGTTGGAATTGACTTGATGGCAGTGTTTTTTTGTTTGTTTTTTTAATGACTAATGATGTTGAGCATTTTTTAATGTGCTTATTTGTTATTTATATACCTTTTCCAGAGGAATGTATATTCAAGGCCTTTGCCCATTTTTTGATTGGGTTGTTTGCATTTTTATTGTTGATGTAAGAGTTCTTTATATATTCTTGATACTAGACTCTTATTAGATGTATGATTTGCAAATATTTTCTCCCATTCTGTGGGTTGTCTTTCACTTTCATGATAATGTCTTCTGAAGTCCAATTTACCCACTTTTTCTTTTGTTGCTCATGCTTTTGATGTGATATCCATTGTTGTTACATGCTGTTGAGTGGATTCTGACTCATAGCAACCCTGTGGACAACATAATGAAACACTGTCCAGTCCTGCACCATCCTCACGATTGTTGCTATGCTTGAGCCCATTATTGCAGCATTATGCTACTGTGTCAATGCATCTTGCTGAGGGTCTTCTCCTTTTTCACTGACCCTCTACTTTACCAAGCATAATCTTCTCCAGGGACATGACCAAAGTATGAAAGATGAAGTCTGGCCATTCTCATTTCCAAGGAACATTCTGGCTGTAGTTCTTTCAAGACAAACTTGCTCATTCTTCTGGCAATCCATGGTTTCATATCTAAAATTGCCAAATCCAAGGTTCTGAAGGTTTAACCCCTATATATTTTTTAAGAGGTTTATAGTTTTAGCTCTTACATTTAGATCTTCAAGCCACTGACTGATTGAATGATTAATTTTTTATGTTGAACTATCACTGCATTCCTAGGATAAATCTCATTTGGTCGTGGTATGTAATCCTTTTAATATGCCCTGAATTCAGTTTGCTAGTATTTTGTTGAGGATATCTGTATCTATATTCATAAGGAATAATGATTTGTAGTATTCTTTTCTTGTGATGTCTTTGTCTAGATTTGGCATCAGGATCATACTTGCCTCATAAAATGAATTAGGAAGTATTCTATTTTTTTGAAAGAGTTTGTGAAGGACTGGGGTGAATTCTTTTTAAAACATTTGTAGAATTTATCAGTGAAGCCACCAGTCCTGAGCTTTTCCTTGTTGGAACTTGAGTCAGTTTCAGTAGTTTTTGTGTTTTTAAGAATTTGTCATCTTTATCTAGGTTATCTAATTTGCTGGCATACAATTGTTCATAGTATTCTCTTATAATTACTTTTATTTCTATTAGGTTGGTATAACATTCCACTTTCATATCTGATTTTAATGACCTGACTCCTCTTTTTCCTCATCAGTCTAGCTAAATGTCTGCCAATCTTGTCAATGTTTTCAAAGAATCAATCTTTGGTTTCAATGATTCTCTCCACTGTTTTTCTATTCTCTAGTTTGTTTATTCCATTCTAATATTTATTAATTCCTTCCTTTTTGTTGTTTTGAATTTAGTTTGCTCTTCTTTTTCTAGTTCCTCAAGGTTTAAGATTAAGTTTATTGATTTAAGATCTTTCTTCTTTTTTAATGTAGGTATTTACAGGTAAAAATTTTCCTCTGAGCATTGCTTTTGCTGCATCCCATAAGTTTTGGTATGTTGCATCTTCATTTTCATTTGTCTCAAGTTATTTTCTAATTTCCCTTGTGACTTCTTTAAGAGTATGTTGTTTAATTTCCACATATTTGTGAACTGTCCAGATTTCATTCCATTATTCATTTCAGATTTCACTGTTGAGGTTAGAAAAGATACTTCATAGATTTCAGTCTGTTAATTTATTGAGATTGTCTTCTGCCCTAATATATGGTCTATCCTGGAGAGTATTCCATGTATATTTTCCTGTCATTGAGTGGAATGTTACATAGATGTACGTTAAATCTAGTTTATTTATATTGTTGTTCAAGTCTTTCATTCCTTTATTTATCTTTGCCTGCTATTCTATCCATTATTTAAAATGAGGTGTTGAAGTCTCCAACTATTATTAACTACCCATTCTCCCTTCAATTCTGTCAGTTTTGGTTTATATATTTTGGGGCTCTGTTATTAGGTGAATATATGGTTTAAGTGTTATATCTTCTTAATGGATTAATTCTTTTATCATTATAAGATGTCCTTCTTTGTCTCTTGTAAGGTAAGATTAAAAATTTTTCTTAAAATATATTTTGTCTGATATTAGTATGGCCAATCTAGCTCTCTTTTGGTTACTGTTCTCATGGATTTTTCTATCCTTTTAATTTCAGCCTATTTGTGTCTTTGGATATAAAGTAAGTCCCTTAATAGCATATAGCTGGATCATGCCTTTTATTCATTCTGCCAATTTCTGCCTTTTAATTGGGATGTTTAATCCATTTACATTTAATGTAATTAATGATAAGGAAAAACTTACTTTCTGCCATGTTACTATTTTTTCTACATGTCTTAGATCTTTTTTGTTCATCAATTGCTTCATTACTGTTTTCTTTTGTGTTAGATTATTTTATAGTGTACGATTTTGATTCCCTTGTTCTTTATACATATTTTAGTTATTTTCTCAGTAATTGTCCTAGGAATTACAATTAACATTTTAATTTATAACAATCTAGTTTTAATTAATATCAACAAAGAAGCTCTGGTGGTGTAGTGGTTAAAGTGTTTGGCTGCTAACCAAAAAGGTCAGTGGTTTGAACCTGCCAGCTGCTTGATGGGAGAAAGATGAGGCGGTCTGCTTCTGTGAAGATTTGTTGTTGTTGTTGTTAAGTGCCGTCAAGTCATTTCCGACTCGTAGCGACCCCATGTACAGCAGAACGAAACACTGCCCGATCCTCCGCCAGCCCCACAATCCCTGCTTTACTTGAGCCCATCATCGCAGCCACCGTTATCAATCCATCTTGTTGAAGGCCTCCCCCTCTTTTGTCGACCCTCCACCCTACCAAGCATGACATCCTTCTCCAGGGAATGGTCCCTTCTTACAACATGACCAAAATAGGTGAGACGAAGTCTGTCCATTCTTGCTTCCAAGGAGCATTCTGGCTGCACTTCCTCCAGTACAGATCAGTTAGTTCTTTTAGCAGTGAAGATTTACAGCCTTGGAAACGCTATAGGGCAGTTCTACTCTGTCTTAAAGGGTTGTTATGAGTCAGAATTGACTTGATGGCATCGCGTTTGCAATAGCATGCAAAAACTTTGCTCCTATATGTCAGCCCCACCTTATGTTGTTACTGTCACAAATTACATTTTTATATATCATATGCCCATCGGCATAAAGTTATAATCATTGTTTTATGTAGTTGTCTTTTAAATCGTATAGAAAAACAAGGAATTACAAACCAAAAGTACTTTAATACTGATGTTTATATTTACTTTTGAATTGTAGTGTCGGCGAAGAATACTGAAAGTACCACAGACTGCCAGAAGATCGAACAAATCTCGAGAATATTCCTTGGAAGCAAGAATGGCCAGAATTCGTCTCACCTACTTTGGTCATCTTGTCAAAAGTGACCATTTCCTGGAGAAGGATATCATGCTTGGTAAAGTGAAAAAGGAGGAGGCCCTCAACAAGATGGATTGACACAGTGACTGCAACGATGGCCTCAGGTATAGCAAGGATTGTGAGGCTGGTGCAGGACCGAGCAGTGTTTCATTCAGTTGCACACAGGGTCACTATGCATCAGCGCCAACTTGACGGCACCTAACAACAACAACAGCAATTCCCTTTACCAATGTTCTTTATCTCTTTGTGTAGATTCAAGGTACTATCTAGTGTCCTTTCATTTCATCCTGAAGGACTCCCTTTACAGTTTCTTATAGGGCAGGTCTACTAATCAGGAATAATCTGTTACTGCTTTTCTGGTAATGTTTTTTAATTTCTCCTTCATTTTTGGAGAACAGTTTTGCTAGATATAGAATTCATGGTTAAGACTTTTTGTTTTTTTCTCTTTAGCACTTTTAACGTATTATCCAATTGATTTTGAGTATGTCACCAGAAGAGTGAATGTGTCACCCTTTTGGCCTCCATTGTTTCTGATAATAAATCAGCTCTTAAACTTTGGGAAGTTTTGGTTCATGATTTCTTCCAATAGTCTTTTTGCCTCTTTCTCACTACCCATTCATTCTAGCATTCCAATTATGCTTTTATTGATATGCTTGATGGTGTCCTATAGGTCTCTTAAAAACCAAACCAAACCTATTGCTGTCAAGTTGATTCTGACTCATAGCAACCCTACAGGACAGAGTGGAACAGCCCCCACAGGTTTCCAAGGCTGTAAATCTTTATGGAAGCAGATCCATGGAACACCTGGTGGATTTACACTGCTGACTTTATGGTTAACATGAGTGCTTTAACCACTGTGCCAGCAGGGCTCCCCACAGGTCTCTTAGGCTCATTCATTTTTCTTTTGCTCCTCAGAGTGGGAATCTCAACTGGCATACCTTCAAGTTCAATGATTCTTTCTTCTGCCTGCTCATATCTGCTGCTGAACTTCTCCAATGAATTTTCATCTCAGTATTGTACTCTTGAAGTCTAGAGTTTCTGTTTGGTTCCTTTTTATAATTTCTATCTTTTTACTGAGATTCTCTATTTGGTGAGAGATCATTCTCATGGCTTCCTTTAGTTCTCTGAACATGGTTTCTTTTACTCTTTGAGTATATTTAAAAGGGTTGATGTAAAGTCTTTGCCTAATAAGTCCAATGTCTGGGCAGCCTCAGAGACAATTTTTCTTACTTTCTTTTTTTCCTGTATATGGACCATACTTTCTTGCTTCTTTGCATACCTTGTAAATTGTTGTTGAAAACTGGACATTTTGAACATTAAAATGTAGCAATTCTGAAAATCAGATTCTTTCCCTTCACAAGGATTTGTTATTGTCCTTGTTGTAGCTGTTGTTTGTTCAGTGACTTTTCCAAACTAATTTTGCAAGTTCTGTATTCTTTGTCATTCAAATCTCTATTCTGTTAGCTTAGTAATTAGCTAGAGATTTCTTAAATGCCTGGTTTTAGGACAAAAACAAAAACAAAAAATTCTCCAGTCTTTGCAGATGGGTTCTGTGTGTTTTGGGGCATACCTTCAGCTAGGCAGTTTACACTATATCTTAGCCTTCATTTTCTGCTTACCTAGAGACTGAAGGTTAGCCAGAGGTGATAGCTTGGGTCCTTCTCAGGTCTTCTCTGATGATGCACCCAGCCCTGGACAAGCGTGTAGGCTTTAAGATTTCCAGGAGTATGTGGAAGCTTTTTAAAGCCCTCTTTCTCTAAAGTGTCTCATTTTCTAGGCTTTCTTCCTAAGGTTTTAGGTTTTGTCTATTATTGTTTACCTGTTATCTCTTGTTCCAAGTGGCAGCAGTCAACTGTATTTGTCTTTAAATGCTTTTGAACATGCCCCTGAGGGTAGGTGCCTTAGCCATGGGATAATTTAGAGTTAAGTAAAACAAAGGCAAGACCTTTGAGCTGGTATCTCCAAGAGCCACAAGACAGATCAAAATAAACAGCTACAATTCATGGAGAATAAAGTCTATTTTGCTTCCTCTGATACTATGAACCTATGCTGGATATATGGGCTATTGTCTTCAAGGCTGCTATTGAGGTAGGTGATAGGGAATGGGGTCAGGATAAGTTAAAATATCACAAAGCTCTCTTACCAAGATTGAGCCAGGTTGTTGAAAACATGATTAGTTTCCAGAGTTCATGTAAAGTTGATTCTAAGAGTTTTTGCCAGTTCATTGACTGTTTTTATAGAGGAATGGGCTTTTGGAGTTTCCTACTCTGTCATTTTTACTCCCCATTGGAAATGTTTTCTTAATAAACACAATTAAGTAAGTGTTAAGTGGGAAACTCTTAATTCACTTTATCTAGGAAGCATTCATTAATTAAACCCAATGGGGACCATATTTTTAATCTTGATATTTACTTAACCTGTATAGTTTAATACTTATTGTTCTGTCCCATTTTTTGTTGTTGTTAGGTGCCATCAAGTCGTTTTCAACTCATAGCAACCCCATGCACAGCAGAACAAAACAGTGCCCAATCCCATGCCAGCTCCATGATCCCTGCTATAGTTGAGCCCATCATTGCAGCCACCATGTCAATTCATCCCGTTGAAGGCCTCCCTCTCTTTTGTCAACCCTCCACCCTACCAAGAATGACAGCCTTCTCCAGGGAATGGTCCCTTTGGACAACATGACCAAAACAGGTGAGACGAAATCTGGCTATTCTCGCTTCCAAGGAGCATTTCGGGTGCACTTCCTCCAGGACAGATCTGTTAGTTCTTTTAGCAGTCCATGGTACTTTCAGCATTC
>NW_006921597.1:14952112-14985325 GCF_000298275.1 Orycteropus afer afer | reverse complement strand
GCTCAGCTCTTTTATCTTGTCATTTCTTCCATTGGCTGTAGCTACTCTCCGCTCAAGGGCAAGTTTCAGAGTCTCTTCTGTCATCCATTTTGGTCTTCTCTTCTTTCCTCATCTTTTTAGTGATCTCTTACTTTCTTCATGGATAATGTTCTTGATATCCTCCCACAATTCTTCTGGTTTTCAGTCGCTGGTGTTCAGTGCACCAAATCTATTCTTTAGATGATCTAAATTCAGGAGGGATATATTCAAGATCATACTTTGGCTCTCTTAGACTTGTTTTAATTGTCTTTAACTTCAAGTTGAACTTGCATATAAGCAGTTGATGGTCTGTTCCACAATCAGCTCCTGGCCTGGTTTTAACTGAAGATATTGAGCTTTTCCACCTCCTCTTGCCACAAATGTAGTCAATCTGATTCCTGTGTGTTCCATTTTGTGAAGTCCACGTGTAGAGCCACCGTTTGTGTTGTTTAAAAAAGGCATTTGCAGTGAACAAGTCATTGGTCTTGCAAAATTCTACCATGCGAGTTCCAGCATTATTTCTGTCAACAAGGCCAAATTTTCCAACTACCGGTGATTCTTCTTTGTTTCCAACTTTTGCATTCCAATTACCAGTGATAATTAACACATCCTGATTGCATGTTTGGTCAATTTCAGACTGCAGAAATTGATAAAAATCTTCAATTTCCTCATCTTTGCTTTGGTGGTTGGGGCATAAATTTGAATATTAACGGGTCTTCCTTGTAGGCATATGGATATTATCCTATCAATGACAGCATTGTATTTCAGGACAGATCTTGAAACATCCTTTGTGATCATGAATACCACGCCATTCCTCTTCAAACTGTCATTCCCGGCATAGTAGATCACATGGTTGTCTGATTCAAAATGGCTAAAACCAGTCCATTTCAGCTCACTAATGCTGAGGATATCAATCTTTATGCGTTCCATTTCATTTTTGACAACTTCCAATTTTCCTAGAATCATACTTCGTACATTCCATGTTCCGATGATTAATGGATGTCTGCAGCTGTTTCTCTTCAATTTGAGTGGTGCCACATCAGCAAATGGAGGTCTCAAAAGCTTTACCTTATCCATAGGAGAAAGGCTGGGTTTACTCAGATGATGTAGCTCTTTTCCAGTCCTATTTTGAGAGCCTTCTAACCTAACTGGGCTATTCATAAAGTTGCGCAGTAATGTATCAAATAGTGTTTGTTTGCTAGTCATAGAGTTTTTCCTGGACAATTCTTTGAGAAGTGGATGGCCTCTTCCTTCTTCCTAGTCTGTCTCAGTCTGTAAGCTGGGCTGACACCTGTGTACCATGTGCATCCTGCTGAGCTTGAAACACCAGTGGCTCAGCCTCAAAACTCACATCAACATGTTACCACAGTAGGACAAACCAGTAAGACAGGTTTGTCTCCCTGTTGGAAACCTTTCGTACCACCCTTACCTGGGTCCCTGCGGCTGACTCCTCCTCTGTCCAGGTTCCTGGCCTTTTAATTCCCTTTCTCCTGCTCTCCTGCTCTGCTGCTTTGGCCATGCCTGGGTTCCCTCCCCTCACCTGGATCCCTGCAGCTGATTGCTCCTCTGTCACAGTTCCTGGCTTTTAATCCCCTTTCTCCCACTCTCCCGCCCTGCTGCTTTGGGCGTGCCTGAGTTCCTTCTCCTCATCTGGACCCCTGCAGCTGACTGGATTTAAAATAAAATGCTCACTTGGTACTCAATTGTCTTCTTTAAGAACTCTTGGTGTGCTCAAAAAATAATTCACACAAGCAATTGACTGAAATTTGTCAATTTTCCAAGTTAAATATTGTTAAATCATGATTTTACATTTTATCTTCTCAAAACATAAATGAAGTTTGTACAAAAGAGATAAAGAAAATGTCATTGACATGAAGGAAAAACAAACAAACATAAAGTTGACAGAGCTATGTTTTACTTATTTTGAATCCTTCTCTCATGCTTCCAAGGCTAATAGCAACTGAAGTTCTCAGAATGGAATGAATCATTTAAATGAAAAACAAAACTAAAAGTAGTGATTTAGGTATTTCAGTAACGGTTTAACTTTATGAGGTATTATTATGAATTAGATTAGCATTCTCCATTTAAAAAAAGTATTTCCAATATAATTTCTATTCAAAAACACAGATAAATTTTCAAATTTAGAAGCAAAACAAAGATGTCAGTGAATACTCCAAATTGTATACAAAAGGGAAAGGAGACTGCTAATCACTCCAAGTATCTTAGGAGTGGACAAAAGGAAATAAAATTGTGAGTATCCTTCAAAATGACTTATTTTCCTTATATGTAAAACTTACTCATTGTTTAATTCTAAAGCTTGATATGCTGCTTTGATTCGAGCTGGAGGATTTCTTTCCCTCCATGCCTTCTGCATAACTGTAGGAAAAATATTTTAAAAGTACATGAGATAGTAAACATAAATAATCTTATACATAATGTATGAAGAATGAACTATAGGAGTAAACACAGCTTTAAATAACATGTTCTTAAACATAAAAAAAATATTATATTGGGTTACTAGTACAAATAAAGCTAAAGGAAAACTTACTTTTAATTTCAAAGTTTCAAGTATAATAAAATATAGTGTCTGACTGTGTTGTTCCACATAAGGTACTAAACCAAGTTATCATATTATTATTAAACACGATTATCTAAATGCATGCTGAAATTGAATTTGAGTGGTATCAGATCATAATTATAAAATATTCCAGTGCTACTTTTATCATGCTGAAAAGGTTCTATGGAACTGCTAAACATAAACAAAACCCTTATAAAAATAGCTCTTTGTCTAATCAATGATTCAATCATGGATATATGTTTGGACTTGCATTTTCTATAAAAAGGGCAAAAGAAAGGAATTAATTTAAAATATAGTGCATCTCTGGAAAATGTCAGCTTCTACAAAGATTCAACAAAAGCTTGACTTAGGATCTCCATGGAATAATAATATTAGTTTTGCTACCATTTACTTTACTAAAATGAGTATTTCACACCAAGTAAAGCTTCTTAAAAATCAAACAAATAAATAAACAAAGTGAATCAACAAACTACATGGCCTATTTCAAGATTGATAAGAAAAATGAGAATCTATGAATGTTGCTTTTGGAACAAAACCTACAACTGTCTAGAAAGAATAATGTGGAAAATGTTTCAGTTTTCCTTTGGAAACAAAATATTAGTCTTGGCTTAGAAAAGGAGACAATATATTTCACTTGTGTAACAAAAATACATTTCTCATATCAAACATGTCACCAGCTAGCTGACAGCTAATGCTTCCTGAACTTGACAAATTGATGCAAGTCAGCACCCATCTGATAATGACCAGGTAAAGTACAGAATTCTGCTGAAACACTGAAATATTACATAAAAATAAAGTATTTTATCAGACTTGCCATTTTTGATGATAGGGCTCTTTTCTGTAAGTTACATATTTACAAACAAATTTTGACACTGAATCTTTAACAACATTTTTTATGGCTATTTTGTATTCTCCTACATTAAATATAATGCACTACATTTAACCAATTCCCTTTTGATGGAAAATTAGGTTAAACCAAAATTTTTGCTAATATAAGAATGCTGTGATGACCATCTTTCAACATTTGTCTTTCTATATCTGACTAGATAGTTCCTTTCTAATCTGTTTGCTTCAATGTAGAGATCCTTTAAACCCAGTATGAGTTGGAATTGACTCAAAGGTCTCAGTGAGTTTGGTTTGGTTTTGGTTTGCTAACATAAGTATTATTAACCTTTGCTGGTTTTATTTGCATTTCTTTTATTTCTAATGAGATCATTTAATCTACCTCTAAGCATTTTTCTTATTCATGTTTTCAATTGTTCTAATCAGCCTTTGAAGATTATTCCTCACCATCAAAGCAGTCCTAAATTCAGAAGAAAGGAAAAATAAAGTAAAAGAAGAAAAATGTACGTGTCATCCTAAAACAAGTCTTGGGAGCTCTGGTGGTATCTGACTGCTAACCAGAAGGCTGGTGGTTCAAACCTACCAGCTATTCCTTGAAAGGGAGACTGGGTGATCTACTTCTATAGTGATACCACTTCGGAAACACAAGAAGGGATCGCCATGAGTTGGGACCGACTTGATAGCAGTGAGTCTTAAGAATAATTTAAAATAAAATGCTCACTTGATACTCAATTGTCTTCTTTAAGAGCTCTTGGTGTGCTCAAAAAATAATTAACACAAGCAATTGACTGAAATTTGTCAATTTTTCAAGTTAAATAATATTCTAATATGTTAACAAGCAGAAAAGAGACCAGCAGCTATCCTAAGATCAGAAGTCACAAATGTAAATGTCTACCAAAGCCAGGCAGGAAACAAAAATGAGTGAATTAAAACAACATTCATTGCCTAAACAAGGGAGACACAATTGAGCTCTAAGCTGATTACTGCCAAATGGAAATACAGATCCAGTGTTGCCATATTTTCCAATGTTCAATAACATCTGGATTTTTATATAAAATCAAATTTTTAAGTGTTGATAAATAAAAACACCATGAAAACAAATAATCCCAAAACTCTGCAGGCTGGCCCTGAGGATATGTTTCATCTCCAACTTACATAAACCAATAGGATGAGAATAAAATCTAATAATTTAGTGTTACTGATGATAACAGTCAAGAAAAATTTGCCACATCATATGTACATAAACTTTTATTTTTTGACTATAAAACTACAGATATAAATCATTACCTCTATGTGAGTGGCTGACAAGATCAATGTGGAATCAATAGTCCATTTCTGGAGTATCATACATAGATAAAGTCTCCCTTTAATTTCAGTCTTTAGCTAAGGTATGAATACTTCTATAAAGTATATGAAGACTGTGCAAGAACTAAAATGGCACACATTTTTTTTTTTTTTGCAGTGACAGAATTCTTTTTTTTTTTTTTTTAATTGTGATTTGGGTGAAAGTTTACAGAGCAAATTCACTTTCCATATAGCAGTTCACATATACTTTGTTTCATGACATTGACTACAATTTACTACAGTGCAACAGCTCCCCTCCCATTTCCTCCTCATAGTTACCTCTTCCCTGTGTCCATCCCTCCATGCACTCCTGCCCCCTGAGCTGTCTCCCTGTGCATAAACAGCCCTTCTTTCTCCCATGATTGTTCTCTCCAAGGAGTGTATCTACCTCAGGTAAATGTTCAACTCAAATGCTTGTTTTTGTTTGGCTGCAAGCCACAGGTGTGGGTTCAATTACAGGCCTGAAGGGCAGCTAGGCGCCATAGTCTCAGTGGTTCCACCAGGCTCTATCAGACCAGCAAACCCCACCTCTTCTTTTTTCCCAAATGATTTTGAGTTTTGTTCCACATTGTTCTCCCTCTCTATCCAGGATCTCCTACATAGATCCCCCTCCAAGTGGTTGACAGTGGTAGCTGGGCCCAACTAGTTCTTCTGGTCTCGTAGTCATATAGGTTGTGGATCGCATGGTATACCAGTTGCTTGGACTAATTGTTTCCATGAATCTTTGGTTTTCCTCATTCTTCTTTGCTCTGGATGAGGAGAGACCCATCGTTGCATCTAGATGGCTGCTTGCAAGCTTTTAAGATACCAGTCACTACTCGCCAAAGTAGGAGGTAGAACAATGTTTTGTGTAGTGTGTTATGCCAACTGAGCTTGATGTCCTCTGCGACTATAGTCCTGAGCCCACAGGTTCAACTACTTGCTCCCTCTGGGTAGCTGGTGGTGGCCAAGTAGTGACTACAACCTTGTCCCTTGTCAGCTCTACTATATACCTGGGAATTGTTATAGAACATACAAATACACTTGTAGAACCACTGTCCGCCAACCCTATACATAGTCTTGTATACACTCCCTGCTGCACAGACATACCTGATAGTTCAGTCTATCCACCCATCTATCCATCCATATACCCATGTTTGACTCCGCACAACACAGTACTGTATGTACAAAAGGGTTCATCTTTGTTGTCTGCACCTCCCATGTACCTCTCTATGTCTTCCTCTTCCTCAATGCCACCATGTTGATCACTCACATTTGGCACACTGCCCTTCTCTTCACCCAAATCAATACTTATCTCTACCTATCTAACAGGGCACACATGGTTTTAAGAGAATCAATTACTACAGTCTCAACTGTATATGACTGTTTCTCCAACCAATCTACCTAAAACTGTGCCTCTGATTGGTTTAGTTATCATGCTAATTTTTCTTTCCTACCTCTCCCTCATAAAACAAAAGGTATGTTTCCTTTTCCTACTTTACGAAGGAAAGGCCTTCTTCCTACCCATCCTAAATCATTCCAAGGTGCATTGTCCTACAGTTTTAAAATATCTTGGTTCCAAAGGAACTATTCAAAATTTGGGTTTCAGGGCAGTGAATGGTACTAACAGTAAACTAGTTCAGTTGCTAACTGACAAACTGGAGGTTCAAGTCCATCCAAATACACCTTGGAAAAAAGCTTTAACAATCTACGTCAAAAAAATCAGTCATTGAAAATCTTATTCAGTTCAGTTCTACTCTGACACATGATGGGGCACCATGAGTCAAAACTAACTCCAGGGCAACTGACAACTGGTATTTTTAATTAAGGTACTGTACAATAGAGATTCCTGCCTTTTCCTTATTTGTATTTTTTTTTTAAGGATAAAGCTTTAGCATTAGAAATAGGGCATTCTAGCCCCTGGATACTCAGAATTCTAAGGTATATTTTAGATTGAAGAGGGAGTGATGATTTTATCACTTCCATTAACACCTCTTTGCCTTTACTATTAAAAAATACACTGCTCTTATGGAAAAGTTCCCTACAGCATGGCAAAGAAAATATAGAGAAATATTATTTATTTGTTAAGAAATAGTAAAGGCATCAAATTAAAATGAAAGCCCAAAATACCAAAACTTACAGGATGTAGCAAAAGCACGACTCAGAAATTTACAGCAATAAATGTCTACGTGAAAAAAGGAAGATCTCAAATAAACAGTCTAATGAGACAACTCCAGGAAGTAGAAATGAAGTGCAAACTAAGCCGAAATCTACCATAAGGAAGGAAATAACAAAGATCAGAGCATAAATAAATAAAATCAGAAACAGAAAAACAAGAGACAATAAAATCAGAAATTGTTTTCATTGAAAAGATCAATAAAACTGATAAGGCATTAGCTAGACTGACAAATTAAAAAAAGAAAAAGATGCAAATAACCAAAACAAGAAATGAAAGAAGGGACACTACAATTCATCCGATAGAAATAAAAGACTATTATGAATAACTGTACAGCAAAAAACTAGATAACCTAGATAAAATGGAAAATCTATTCTAACTGATTCAAGAGGAAACAGAAAGTCTCAACAGACCCATGACCCATAATAAGTGAAAAGATAGACTCAATGATCAAAAACCTCCCAAGAACAACTAAAAGAGTTGTAGACCAGATGGCTTCACTGTGCAATCCTATCAGATATTTAGGGAACAATTGCCATCAATACTGTTTAAACTTTTCCAAAAGATAGAGAAGGAAAAAATACTCCCTAAGTCATTTTATGAAGCAATATAACCCTAATAACCAGAACAAGACAAAGACCATGTAACCTAGCACAGCTGCCTTTGGGATGGCAGGAACTATTTCTGGGACTAAGTGCCCTACGTCCAGCCATGTTTTGGGGCAGCAGGAACTTCTTCTGGAACAGGTTCCCTCTTCCCAGCTGCCTGCTCAGCCAGCAGAAATGCTGTCTAGGTGCCCTGCACCCCCCAATTTTCTGTTCTTTTTTCAATTATTCTTTTTTTCCCCTACTTTCTATTCTTACTTCTCTTTTCCTTCATTGGTTGTTTTTTTTTCTTTCCTTTGTTCCCTTCTTTTCCCTTTCCTTTATTCCTCTTTTTATTTTTCCAATCCCTTGTTTTTCTTTTTGTATTTGTATTTTCTTTACTACTTTTTTTTCTCTTATTTTCTGTTCTTTGTTCCTCCTCCCCAGATACTGGGTTTTTTCTTTTACTCTATGTCGTTCTCTTGTGTCTCTCTCCCCCCTTTTTTTTTTTCTTTTTCTTTTTGTGGTTGTTGTCATTTGTTTATACTGCTTTGTGTTTTTGTTCTCTTGTTTTTATCTTTGGTGGGTTTTTTTTTTTGTTGTTGTTGTTGTTTTGGGACTACATGTTGGTTGACAGCAACTGTGCCCATACAACCCAAACACATCTGTACCTCCTGCAGCCCCACCCACTAGGTGAGGGCCACCACCTGCTTCTGCACCAACTGATCTATGATAGATGCTGGTCAATACCAGCCCAACCTACCCTCAACTGCTTTACACAAACAGCTAACAGAGTTCTGTGAACAAATTCTCATCCTTTATTACATCCACCAGGAAACAGGTTTTCAGTGCATAAGTGGTGAACAGAATAGCACTCCAGCCCTGCTTGCTTGGACATATCAAAACAAAATAGAAGACACAGGGAGAGGTTTGCAGGGTAGGGAGGGAAGGAGACTGGGTTGGAGTTGGACATGGTAATGGGGAGTGAAACTGAATGTGCATGTAGCATTGAATGTAAAACAAGCTCTTAAAATAAAAATAACATTTAAAAAAATAAAATATTTAAAAAAACAGAACATCAACAACAACAAAGAAAAAAAACTGGGTAAATCACATCATCATATAAGCACCAATTAAATACAGATACAATGACATCACAATATCTTGGAGACAACCAACAACCCCAGTTCATACAAAGAAGTAAGATAAAGTTGTACAAACAAGAGACAAGAATGCAGAGCCAGAAAACCTCCCTGAGAAGCAGTGGCACTGATACTACCTGACAAACAATTCAAAAGGACTGAGAGACAGATAAAGAAAAATACTGACAAAATCAAGTAAAAAAATGACAAAATCAAGGAAAATACAGACAAAACCATAGAAGGATTTAAGAAAACAATACAAGAACAAACTGACAAAACAAATGAAAAATTAGAAACCATACAAAAACAGCAAACAGAAAGTCAGATGATTAATACTAAGACTTCAGAAATAGGTAACACATTGAAAGGGCAAAGGAGTAGAATTGAATCAATGGAAGAAAAATTAATGAGATTGAAGACAAATCTCTTAATACTACTTTGCTAAGGGAACAATCAGAAAAAAGAACAAACAGAAAATGGAGAAAGCCTAAGATTTATGTGTAACACCATCAAGAGGAGTACCTTACATGTAATAGGAATTCTAGAACAAGAAGAGACAAACAAAACCACAGAAAAAATAGTTGAAGATTTGTTGGAAGAGAAGTTCCTTAATATGACAGATGAGAAGATATGCATTCAAGAAGTTCAACGAAAAAACCAGGAAAATGGCAGAACAGGCAGACAAGCTACACAGACTCTTTTCAAGAAAGAAATGAGAAACCAATTGAAACAGATACAGAAGCTAATCCTGGAACCCTGACCTCTGTAGGGAAGGATAAAGAAGTGGATTAAATACCAACTAGTAGAAGAACCTGAATGAAAACAGTGAATAAGGAGACCAATGGAGCTGTGGACTGTTAGCTTTCCTGACAAAACAGTCAATTTGAGTATATACAGGTGGCATTCCAATCCAGGCAGCAACCTAAGAACAGTCTCTGCTTGCCAGAGACTGTATGGGCAACTGCACTGACAGTTGATGACCAGAAAGGAAAACAGAGAAAAAGGAGACAAACAGACCTGTGGACTGTTGGCTGTACTGACAGCATAGCCATTTTGAATAACTGCAAGCAGTGTTCTGATCTGGGCAGCAACCTAAGAATAGGCTCCACTTGCTGAGGACGGTATAGACAACCACAGTGGAGGATGATGACTAGAAAGCAACCATACCCACACAACCCAATCACACATAGACTTCTTGTAGTCCTATCCACTGGGTGTAGGCTACCACTTACTTCTGTACCAATAGATCAATGACAGATGGTGGCCAATACCAGCCAACTTGCCCACAACTGCTCTTCACAAATGGCTAACAGAGATCTGTGCACACACTCTCATCCTCTATCACACCCACCAGCAGACAGGTGGTGAGTACCTAAGTGCTGCCAAACTAGCAGATATAGCAGAAATATAAATACAACAACATCACACTGTCTTGAATACAAATGACCATTCCAGTTCACACAAAGAAGCAAGATAGAGTGGTGCAAACAAGGGACCAAGATATAGACCCAGAAAACATCCTGAGGAAAAAGCAGCACTGAAACTGACTGATAAGGAATTCAAAAGAATTATATTTAGGTACCTTCAATGAGAGAGACAGATCAAGGAAAACAATGACAAAGTTAAGGAAAACACAGAAAAAAAGTCTAGAATAATTTAGGAAAATAATACAAAATGGAGTCTTATCAGTGATCACCACACTATTTCCCTCCAGCAACTTAGTGCTTGAAAAAAAGGTACAGCAGTCTGAATTAGGGATTCTGGTGCTTTGAACAGCTCACTGAGTCAGAGTGCACCAAACACAGAGGAGTACAATTAGAAAGGAGAAAGGTACAGAGGGGAAAAAAAGATAACAAGATTAGACAATCTATCCTACGGAGCACCGACAGGCAGCCAAAAAAGGCCACTGGAGACTTCCCTGGGGGAGTGTGAACCAGCAGGCGAGAAACGCCATCTGAGACTTCCCTGGGTTAAGGAAGAAGACACACCACACCAGCATACCAGCGACCACACCAGCATACCAGCGATCACCCCAAGGATCTACCTTCAGCACCTGATTTTATCAGTAACTTGGGTCGACTAGGTGCAAAGAGGCACATCCAGCGCTGCTGAAACCTGAGCAGAGAGTCTATTAGTACTGCAGGAGGATGGGCTCAGGGAGATACCCCCACAGCGGGTCACCGAACAGGCTTGGGTCAGCTTAGTGGCACTGAGAGGCCTGCACTTGACTTTATCAGTGATACTGGGACCACAGATTACTAGCAGGCACTCTCTTGATTCCAGTGCTGCTGAAGCCGAGCAGATCTTTGGCACCACGGGTGGGCAGACCCACAGAGGAGCTCCCACAGCGGATCCTGGTCTGGGCCGGTTGGGCTGGTGCTGCAGGTGGGCGGGACCACAGAGAAGAACCCCTGCGGTGGATTGCAGAGCCAAGCAGTTGTCTTGGGTCTGCTTTTTGGCACCGAGGGGCCTCAGGAGCGGGGTTTTTGCATGTTTGAGCCTGGCGGGAGATGGCAACGCCCTAACAACTGGAGTCTTTGCTGAAATTGAGCTGTAGGCCTGTCAATAACAGTACAATGTCATCATTAGCAGCCTGCTCAAAGCCCTAGACACCGCCCCTACCAGCAGGGAACTTCCCTTCTCCCAGTCTTCCGCTCCCACCTTCTCCGCCAATAACTCATCCAATAGAAGAAATCACATTCAGCCACCATAATACCTCCCGGTTCAAACTCTAAACCCTTTTTATGACAAACAGAAACCCATATCCACATTCCACACAGGGATTCCATCATCACAAAGAAAACTGCAGAGCAACCCAGCATACCTGAATTAATAACTAAACAAATAAAATATACCAGCTTCATCTTTTCAAAATATTAAACCATAAAAGCAAGACAAAACAAATCAATACATAACCAACAGCTAAAGACAACCTCAAAATGTCTAGGAAACAACAGGCAAGCTCAAATCAAACAAAAAAACAGGACAAGGCATTAGAAGCAAAATCACAAACAAAGGTCTCATTAAACATGGAAGAAGAGTAGGCAATAGAATTATCTGAGAAGGAATTTAGAAGATATATTTAAAGATCTTTATGAGAGCCTAAGAAAACCCCAAACAGAAGCAAGGACAACACAGACAGTTCCCTGGAAGAACTCAGGAAAATCATTCAAGAGCAAAATAACAAGATTAATACACAATCAGAACTTATACAAAAACAGCAGTTAGAAATCCAGAAGATGAATACCAAAATTACAGAAGTATACGACACAGTAGAAGCACAAAAGAGTAGGTTCTTGTAATTTGGATCTTCTTTCTTTTCTTAGATCTGCCAATGGTTTATCGATTTTATTAATCATTTCAAAGAACCAGCTTTTCGTTTTGTTGATTTTCTTTTTTTTTTTTTTGTCTGTTTCATTTATTTCTGCTCTGATCTTTATTATTTCCTTACTTCTAGATACTATAGGATTCTTTTGTTGCTCTATTTCTAGACTGATTTCTGATACAGGGCATCAGACTCAAGCACCACAACAAAATACATAAAAGCCTTGTTCCGCATCCTACATTGCTGAGTAGTGACTGGGGTCTTAAAAGCTTTCAAGTGGCCATCTAAGATGCAGCTAATGGTCTCCTAGCATTGGAAGTGAAGAAGAGTGCTAAAAAACAAGGGCATTTGGAAGCAATCAGCCCTAGGACATGACAGCCCTTGAGACCAGAAGAACTAGATGGTACCTGGCTACCAATGCCAATCACTCAGGAAAGGATCAAATCTGGAGATCCTGGATAGAGTGGGAGGAAAAATGTGGAACAAAAATCCAAAAACTCAATAATGACCAGAATTACTGGTCAGATGAAGTCTGGTGAGACCCCCAATACTATGGCCTTGTAATACATTCTGCGCCTGGAATAAAATGCACCCCCAGGGGCTGACTCTCAGCCCAATAGTTAATAAGATGTACATGCAAACCACTCAACCCAAGATGACACACCTACATACTATATGGTAATACATCCCTTAGAGCAACAGACCACAGGGCACCAGAGAACCAACATTCAAATTGAGGAACTGCAGGACAAATGGGAGTGCATGAGTGTGGGGGGCAAAGGGGGAGGGCTGTGGGATGGGGAGGGGAGGAGACTGGGTTGGGGTTGGACATGGTGAATGGGGAGTGAAACTAAATGTACATGTAACGTTGAATGTTAAGCAAGCTCTAAAAATGAATAAATAAAATAATACAAGAACAAATTTAAAAAATAAATGAAAATCTAGAAACCATACAAAAACAACAAATAGAAATCCAGAAGATTAATACTAAGATTTTAGAAATAGTTAACACATTGAATGGGCAAAGGTGAAGATTTTAGAAACAGTTAACACATTGAATGGGCAAAGGTGAAGAATTGAGTAATTGGAAGACAAAATTAGTGGCATTGAAGACAAATCCCTCAATACCACTTTGTTAAAGGATCAGTCAGAAAACAGGTCAAAACAAAATGAAGAAGGCCTAAGATTCATATTGGACACCATCAAGAAGAATAACATATGAGTGATAAGAATTCCATAACAGGAAGAGAAAAATAAAACCACAGAGAAAATTGTTGATGATTTGTTGGAAGAAAACTTCTAAAATATGATAGAAGACAAGAAAACATTCATTGAAGAAGTTCAACAAGCCTGTCCCCATGGCCTTCTCATAGTGTCCCATGCTAGAGCAGACTGTAGCCTTGAACCATTGCCTGGCTTGGAATATACTGCAGGCATGGAAGTGGGTTGCACTATGGAGGAAAAAAAGAAATTCAGTGAACCCCATGCAGAATAGAGACCTCAAAAGAAAATCACCAAGGCACATCATAATCAAATTCACTAAAACCAGGCAAAGAAAGAATCCTGAAAGCACAAGAAAAACAAAAAGTTACTTACAAAGGGCAACCAATAAGAATAAGCTCTGATTTCTTAGGAGAAACCAGGCAGGTTTCTATCAAGAGAGAGATAGAAACAGAATAGATAAGAAAGCATGATCCATCAATGCTTTCTACAAGAGACTCACCTAACACATAAAGACAAAAATAGACTGAAAATCAAAGGTTGGAAAAAGATGTATCAAGCAAATGGCAATCAAAAAAGAGTAAGAGTGGCAATATTAATTTAGTATTAATATAAAATTAATATTAATATTAAGAGGAAGCAATGGGATGACATATGTAGAAACCTGAAAGAAAAAAATTGCCAACCAAGAATTATATACTCAACAAAACTGTCCCTCAAAAATGATGGTGAAATAAGGACATTTCCAGATAAAAATTAAGGAAATTTGTTAAAACCAGACTAACCTTACAAGAGATGCAAAAGGGAGTCCTTCAGACAATGAACCAACAGACAACAACCGATAATTAACACACATGACAACATAACCCAGAAACCAACTGAGTTATAGATGTATCTAAAGTAAAAAAACCTTACAAGATTGTAAACAGGGAACCAGAGACATCAATTGATAAATCAGCACAACTACAAACCAAAAAGAGGGAATAGATAATATAGGTAAAGAACTTTCAAGTGGCAAGGAAGTCAAGACAATTGTGAGATAGAACAGAATGTTTTAAATACAGGAAGAAAACAATACATCACACGATAGGTAACCTCAAAGAAAATTCATAAATCTTCACATCAAAATAAAAATGAGAGGCACAAATATTTAGTAAATACTAAACTGACAGCAAAGCAGGAAATGACAACAAATCTCATACACAAAATGAGCTCAAGCACAGAAAGTGTATGGAGCAAAGAACTTAGCAACACCAAGAAAAAATACGTAACAAAATGACAGCAATAAATTCGTGTTTGTCAATAATTACACTGAATGTAAATGGATCAAATGCACCAATCAAGAGATAGAAACAGACTAGATAAGAAAACATGATCCATCAATGCTTTCTACAAGAGACTCACCTAACACATAAAGACAAAAATAGACTGAAAATCAAAGGTTGGAAGAAGATGTATCAAGCAAATGGCAATCAAAAAAGAGTAAGAGTGGCAATATTAATTTCTGATAAAACTTACTAAAGACAAAAACCATTATAAGAGACAAGGAAGAACATTATGTAATGATTAAAAGATCAACTGAACAAGAAAACACAACCATAATAAATATCTACAGACCCCATGAAAGAGCCCCAAAATACCTAAGTCAGATTAATAGAGTCAAAATGACAAATAGATGACTCCAGAGTAATAGTAGGAGACTTTAATACAAGACTTTCAATGACAGATAGAACTAGAAAGAAACTCAATAAAGACAAAGAACTAAACAACATAATCAACTTGACCTTATAACATCTACAGAATACTTCATCAAACAACAGTATAATATACATTCTTTTCTAGTGCACATGGAACATTCTCCAGGATAGACCATATATTAGGCCACAAAACAAGTCTCATTAAATTTTGAAACAATGAAATACTGCAGAGCATCTTCTCAGATCACAATGGTTTAAAATCACAAATCAGCAATAGAAGGATCAATGGAAAAAGAGCAAACGTGGAAAATGAGTAGCACTCTCTTTAAAAACTACTGAGTAACAGAAGAAATAAAAAATGAAATTTAAAAATTCTTTCAATCAAAAGAAAATGAAAACCCAACATACCAAAATCTTTGGGACACAGAAAAAGCAGTCATCAGAGGGCAATTTATAGCAATAAATGCACAAATCAAAAAGAAGAAAGAGCCAGAATCAATACCTTAACCCAACATCTCCAACAATGAGAAAAAGAGCAGGCAACAAAAGGCTACAGTTACCAGAAAAAAAGGAAATAATAAAGATTAGAGGAGAAATAAATGAAACAGAAAATAGAAAGACAAGGGAGAAACAAACAAAAAACAAGTCTAGAGGTTGGTTCTTTGAAAAATTAGTAAAATCAACAAACCACTGGCAAACCTAACAAAAGAAAAGGAGAAGATGCAAATAACATAAATAACAAATGAAATGGACAACATCACAACAGAGCCAACCAAAATAAAAAGGATAGCATCAGGATACTATGAAGAACTATACTCCAACAAATTTGAAAACCTAGAAGAAATGGACAGATTTCTAGAAACAAACTACTTCCCTAAATTAACAGAGAGTGAAGTAGAAAATAGGAACAGACCCACAACAAAAGAAGAAATTGAACAGGTCATGAAAAAAACTACCAACATAAAGGATCCTGGCACAGACAGCTTCACTGGAGAATTCTACCAAACATTCAGAGAACAGTTGACAACCAATCTTATTCAAACTATTTCAGAACATAGAAAAGGACAGAATCCATCCAAATTCATTTTATGAAGCAAGCATAAACCTAATAGAAAGATACCAATAAAAAGGAGAAGTACAGACCAATATCCTTCATGTATATAGATGCAAAAATCTTCAACAAAATCCTAGCCAATAGACTCCAACATTTCAAAAAAAAAACAATACATCATGACCAAATGAGATACATACCAGGTATGCACGGATGGTTCAACATTAGAAAAGAAATTAACATAATCCATCACACAAGTGAAATAAAGGAAAAGAACCACATGATCATATCAATCAATGCAGAAAAGGCACCTGATAAAATTCAACACCCATTCCCGCTAAAAAAAAAAAACTCTCAGAAAAACAGGAAGAGAAGGGAAACTCCTCAACATAATAAAGGGCATATATGCAAAACCAACAGCCAACATTATTCTCAATGGAGAGAGACTGAAAGCTTTCCCCTTGAACCAGACAATGGATGTCCTTTCTCCATTTCTGTTGAACATTGTATTGGAAGTCCTAGCCAGGACAATTAAGATAAGAAAGGGAAATCAAAGGCATCCAAATTGATAAGGAAGAAGTAAAACTACTCCTATTTGCAGATGATATGATCCTATACATAGAAAACCCAAGAGACTCAGCAAGAATGAAACTAACTGAAAGATTTAGCATAGTGTCAGGACATAAAATCAACATAGAAAAATCAGCTGGATTCCTCTATACCAGCAAAAAGATCGTTGAAAGGAAATTAATATAATTTACAATACCAACAAACCAAACTCACTGCCATCAGTCAATCCCGACTCCTAGTAACCCCTCCTTGGGTTTCTGAGGCGGCATCTCTACTGAAGCAGATTGCCCACCCTTCCTTCCAAGGAGTGGCTCATGGGTTTGAACCACCAGCCTTCTGGAAAGCAGTCAAATGCCTTAGACACTACACCACCAGAGCTCCTATCATTTACAACAGCTACCAAAAAAATAAAATACTTGGGAATAAATCTTACCAGGGACACAAAAGACGTAAACAAGGAAAACTACAAAATACTACTTTCAAGAAACCATAAGACAGCTATATAAATGAAAGAATATATCATGCTCATGGATATGAAGACTGGACATTGTGGAAATGTTAATACTACCCAAAGAAATCTATACATTCAATGCAATCCCAACCCAGATTCCATCAACATTCTTTCAGGACATAGAAAAACCACTCACTACTTTTATATGGAAAGGAAAGAGACCTCAGATAAGCAAAACACTACTGAAGAAGAACAAAGTAGGATGTCTTACATTCCCTGATCTCAAAACCTACTACAAAGCCACAGTAGTCAAAACAGCCTGGTACTGGATAATGATAGACACATAAACCAGTGCAACAGAATCAAGAACCTAGAAATAGATGCATCCATCAAGGGTCAGCTGGTTTTTGACAAAAGGCTGATTCATTAAACATGGAAGAGAGAGTCTCTTTAACAAACGGTGTGGGCAAAATTGGATATCCATTTGCAAAAAATGAAACAAGATTCATAGCTCATACTATACACATAGTTAACACCAGATGGATCAAAGACTTAAATGTGAAACCTAAAACTACAAAGTTCATCAAAGAAAAAATAGGGGCACACTTAGGGGCCCTAATATATGGCATTAATAGACTACCGAATGTAAGTAAAAAATGCACAAACAGCAGAAGATAAACTAGATGACTGTTTATAGTTAGAGTTCATCAAGTTGGCTCCAACTCATAATAATGCTATATACAAAAGAAATAAACACTGCCCAGTCCTGCACCAGCTATAATAATCCTTGCTATACTTGAGCCCCTCATTGCAGCCACTGTGTCAATCCATCTCATTGAGGGTCTTCCTCTTTTTCACTGACCCTCCACTTTACCATGATATCCTTCTCCAGAGAATGGTCCCTTCTAACAACATGACCAAAGTAGGTGAGACGAAGTCTGGCCATTCTCACTTCCAAGGCTGCACTTCTTCCAGGGCAGATTTGTTTGTTCTGGCACTCCATGGTACTTGCAGTATTCCTTTCCAATACCACAACTCAAAAGTATCAACTTTTCTTTGGTCTTCCTTATTCATGGTCCAGCTTTCACCTGCACATGAGGCTATTGAAAATACCATGGCTTCAGTTAGGTATACCTTAGTCTTCAAAGAGACATCTTTGCTCTTTAGCATTTTAAAGAGGTCTATTGCAGCAGATGTGCCCAGAGCAATACGCTGTCTGATTTGTTGACTGCTGCTTTCACTGGTATTGATTGACGAAGCAAGTAATATGAAACCAAGTAATAGGAAAACTAGATGACTGGGACCTTCTAAAAATTAAAATTTTGTGTGCATCAAAAGACTTCTCCCAAAGAGTTTAAAAGAAAACCTACAGAATGGGAAAATATATTTGGCAACAACATATCTGACAAGGGACTTATCTCTAAAATTTATAGAAAAGTCCAACACCTCAACATCAAAAAGACAAACTCCAATTAAAAAATGGGCTGAAGACATGAACAGACACTTCACCAAAGAAGATTTTCAGGCGGCCAAGAAACACATGAAGAAACGTTTGTGATCATTAGTTACCAGAGAGATGCAATTCAAAACAATGAGATACCATCTCATTCCAGCAATAATAGCAAAGTGCAACAAGACAGAAAATACATGCTGGCGATGATGTGGAGAAACTGCAACTCTCATGCACTGCTGGTCGGGTTGTAAAATGATACAACCACTATGAAATATGGTATGGCAATTGCTTAAAAAGTTGGAAATAGAAATACCATTACTAAGCATATATTCTAAAGAAGTGAGAGCCAGGACACAAATAGATACATACATACCCATGTTCATCACAGTGCTATTCACAGTAGCAAAGAGATGGAAACAACCTAACTACTCATGAACAGAGGAATGGATAACCAACTATGGTACATATACACAATGGAATACTATGCAACACTAAAGATTAATGTAGAATCTGCAAAACACTGCATAATGTGAATGAACTTAGAAGACATTATGCTGGATGAAATAATCACAGTTATTGTATTAGTCCACCATAAGTCAATCACAAATATTGTACTGAGTGAAATAAGTCAATCACAAATACTGTATTAGCCCACTATCTTAAAAAGTCAAGGAAAGATTTACATATAGAAGGAAACTCTTTGTTGGTTACCAGGGATGGGAGGGGAGAAGAAGGTAAGTAAGAGAAAAGTATTGATCTGGGTGAAGAGAAAGGCAATACACTAAAAGTGAGTGACCAACACAATAACACTAAGGAAAAGAAATACATAGAGAGGCACACAAAAGGTACAGACAACAAAGATGAACACTTTACATACACAATACTAAACTGTCAGTAATAACAAATATTAATCTACAGGTGGATACATAGGTAGACAGGGTAAATGATCAGGTATGTCTAGCCAAAAGGGATTATAGCTATGACCATACATAAGTTTGACAGATGATATTTATACATATGTATTTATATGTGCTGTAACAATGTCCATATATAAGATATAGCTAATGGGACACAGTGATGATAATTTCTTAGCCACAACCAAACATCCTGAAGGCAAGAGTCACTGGGTCCATGGGCTTGGGACCATGGTCACAGGGGACACCAAGCTCAATTGGCATTAACATACCACACAAAAACTGTTCTACATCCTACTTCAGTGTAGTGACTGGCATCTGAAAAGCTTGCAAGCAGCCATCTAAGATGCAATGACTGGTCTCTATTCATCTGGAGCAAAGAAGAATGAAGAAAACCAAAGACACCTAGAAACAGCTAGTCCAAGGGACGAGTGGACCATATGAACCTCGGCCTACATGACCCTGAGACCAGAAGAACTAGATGATTCCTGGCTATCACTGTCAACCACTCAGACAGGGATCAAAATAGGAGATCCTGGCTAAAGTGGGAGAAAAATGTGGAACGAAATTCAGACTTAGAATAAAGACAAAGCTTACTGGTCTGATAGAGATTGGTGAAACCCCAGAGACTAGGGCCCCTAGTGACCCTTCAGACCTGGAATTGAACTCACTCTTGTGGCTTCCAGTCAGACAATAGACAGGCATATAAGGTGAACATTTATACCAGGTAGTTACACTCCTTAGAATAATCAAAAATGGAAAATCAGAAGAGCAGTATTCGCACAGGGAGATAGCTCAGAGGGCAGGAATTCATAGAAAAGAAGGATACAGTGAAAAGGTAACCAGAGGGAGGAAGTGGGAAAAGAACCATTACATTATGGGGATTGCAGTCAATATCATGAAACAAAATGTGTATGAATGAAATGTTGTATGGAAAATGAAATTGCTCTGTAAACTTTCACCGAAATCACATTTTTTTTTTTTTTTTCGTGTTCTGTGAGGAGTGTTCAGTGTGTGGAGAGGGGCCCAGAGTGGGGCTGGGGCCTTAGTGAGGGTTAAAGGTTCAGTGGAGCTGGGAGTTCACTGGGAGATTAAAAGTTCAGAGAGGGTCTGAGGGTTCATTGAGGAATTAGAGGTTCACTCAGGGGTTGGGGCAATTCAAGGAGCTGGGGGTGCAGTGAGGTGCTGAGGTTTTTGATGATGAGGATCAGGATTTGGTGAGGAGCAGGTGGCTGAGTGCGGGGTTGGGGGGTTCATCAGGAGCTGTGGTTTCAGTGAGACCTTGGGGATTTGGTGATTGTGGCCAGTACTCAGGAAGAGGAAAGCTGAGAGGATGAGGACCCAGGAGGGTTGTTTTTCTTTGATCTGTTTAATAATATTTTATTGTATTTCCCTTGAGGGTTTATATAGCAATTTAGACCTTGGAGAGGGTGTTTTTTTTTCCCCCCTTTTTCTTTCTGGATATAGCACCTTCTTGGTTTTTTTAAATATTTTTTTGTTTTTGCAGTGTTACTTCCCCTCCCCTCCCACCCCTGGTAACCAACAAAGTTTCCTTCCATATATAAACCTTCCCTTGACTTTTACAATAAGAACTAATACAATATTTGTCCTTCTGTGATTGACTTATTTCACTCAGCATAATATCCTCCAAGTTCAACCATATTACCCAGTGTTGTGCAGATTTGACATTATTCTTTAGTGTTGCAGAGTATTTCATTGTGTGTATGTACCATAGTTTAGTCATCCATTCTTCTGTTGATGGGCACCTAGGTTGTTTCCATCTTTTTGCTATTGTAAATAGTCCTGCAATGAACACGGGTTTGGATATATCTGTTCTTGTCCTCGCTCTCACTTCTTTAGGATATATAACTAGTAATGGGATTGCTGGATCAAATGGTATTTCTAATTCCAACTTTTTAAGGAATCACCTACTGCTTTCCATAGAGGTTGTATCATTTGACAGTCCCACCAACAGTGTATGAGAGTCCCGATCTCTCCACATCCTCACCAGCATCTGTTATTTTCTGTCTTGTTGAACTTTGCTGTTAGTGCTGGAGGCAGATGGTATCTTACTGTTGTTTTGACTTCCATCTCTCTAATGGCTAATGATCATGAAAATTTCTTCATGTTTGTTGACAGCCTGAATATCCTCTTTGGTGAAGTGTCTATTCGTGTCTTCTGCCCATTTTTCAATTGGATTGTTTGTTTTTTTTGTTGTTGAGGTGTCGGAGTTCTCTATAAATTTTAGAAATAAGTCCCTTGTCAGGTATGTTGTTGCCGAATATATTTTCCCCTAGTTTGTAGGTTCTCTTTTTACTCTTTTGGAGAAGTCATCTGAAGCACATAAAAACCTAATTTTTAGATGGTAGCATTCATCTAGTTTACCAAATCACAATTTAAAAAACTAAAAAATATAAAAAAGTTCAATGAACACCAAACAGGACACACATCAAAAGAAAATCACCAGGACTTATCATCATCAAACTCTCCAAAACCAAAGACATAGAAAGAATCCTGATAGCAGGTCAAGAAAAAGGAAAAGTTGCCTACAAAGGGCAACCAGTAAGACTAAGCTCTGATTTCTCAGCAAAAACCATGCAGGTGAGAAGGCAATGGGATGACACATATAAAAGCTTGAAAGAAAAAAACTGCCAACCAACAAGTATATACCCAGCAAAACTGTCCATCAAATATGATAGCAAAATTAGGACATTCTCAGATAAATAGAAATTAAGGGAATTTGTGAAAAACAGACCAACCTCACCAGAGATGCTAAAGGGAGTCCTTCAGACAGAGAACTTACAACAGTAGACAACAACCTATGATTAATACATGACAACATAACCCAGAACTAACCCAGATATAGAAAATGTAAAATAAACTCAAAAGAATGAAAACAAGGACCAGAGATAACAATTTGTAAATGAGGATAACTGCAAAGCAAAAAGAGGGAATAAAGACTGTGGTTAGAGAACTTCCAAAAAGAGAGGAAGTCAAGATGATTTTGAGAGAAAACAGATTGTTTTAAACTTGGCAAGAAAATAATAAAACACAGGGTATCATAAAAAAATAAAATAAAATAATTACAATAAACCTTCTAATCAAAATAAAAATAAAGGAAAGGTACAAATATTTAAAAATACTAAAACAATAGCAAGGAGTATTTTCTAAACCTTTGTGCCTTTCCTCTTTTTTATTTTGATGAGGTTTATTAAATTTAAAACCATCAAAATACTGTAAAGCATATTCTCAGATCTTGAGTAAGAGGCGCTGGGCAAAATGGATTCCACATGAAGAAAAATGAACAGGATCCATGTCTGACACTATACACAAAAACAAATTCAAAATGAAGCAAGAACTTAAACGTGCAAACGAAATCCATAAAATTCTTAAAAGTAAAAGCAGGGGCAATGCTATCAGGCTGAGCTTTTAACATTGGATTGACATAGTAATAATAAAAAAGGGACAAACAACAAAATAAATAAATGAGACCTTATAACAATTTAAAAGTTTTATTCATTAAAAGTCTTTACCAAAAAAGTGAAAAGACAAGCTACCAACTGGAGATTATTGACATGAATCTAATACACAATATATACATAAAACTTAAAAGAACTTAACAACAAAAAGACAAATAATCATAAAATAGGAAAGGAGTTGAATAGACATTCCACCAAAGAGGACAATTCAAATGGCCACCAAACACATTAAAAGATGTTCAGTATCCTAAGCCAAATGATGTAAATAAAAACCAATCAAATAATAAAGCAATCAAAACCACAATGAGATATCATTTCCTTCACACTTGATGGCTAAGATGAAAATAGAAACAGGAAATAACAAATGTTGACAATCATGTGGACAAACTAGACCCCTTATCCATTGCTAGTAAGATGCAACATAGTACAGCCATGGCAGTTCTTCAGAACACTAAAACTAGAATTATCATGTTGTTGTTATTGTTATGTGCCATCAAGTCGGACCTGACTCATAGTGACCCCTCCTTGGGTTTCTGAGGCAGTATCACTACAGAAGTAGCTTTCCCAATGTTCCTTCTGAGGAGTGGCTGATGGGTTTGAACTGCTAGCCTTATGGTTAGCAGTCAAGTTCCTTAGGCACTATGCTACCAGAGCTCCCAGAATTATCATATAACCCACCAATTCCACTCCAAAAGACTTGAAAGCAGTACTCAAACAGAGACATGTACATTATACATTGTAGCACTAGCAAAAGGTGGAAATAACCTAAATGCCCATCAACAGATGTATGGATAAACAAAATATGGTACATACATACACCAGACTACTACTCAGCAAGCAGGACAAATGAACCCTTGATACATGCTATAATGCGGATGGAGCTGGAGGACATTACGCTTAGTGGAAAAAAAAAAACAAAAACTCACTGCCATCAAGTCGATCCCGACTCATAGCGACCCCTCCTTGGGTTTCCGAAGTGGTATCCCTACAAAAGTAGATTGCCGAATCTTCCTTCCGAGGAGTGGCTGGTGGGTTTGAACTGCCAGGCTTCTGGTCATCAGTCAAATGCCTTTGGCACGAAGCCACCAGAGCTCCCGAGCGAGATAAGTCAATCACAAAAAGATAAATATTATATGACCTCACTTGTATAAAAAGGCAAGGAAAGGCAAATGCACAGAGAACAAAGTTTATTAGTGATTATCAAGAGAGGAATGGAGGGGGAGGAAGCACTAAGAGTGATAAAAATATCACACTGATTGAGGGTACATTTGTATAGCCAATTATTGTACTTCCTGTCAAAAAGTTGTACATCTGTAAAAGTTGAATTGGTAGTATTTGAGTGATAGATATACTTACAATGATGACTAAAGAAAAATAACAGAAAAAAGCTGCTGAGGCTGCTTATGTACAACCAAAACTTCATGAGATTTGGTTCCTTGGCTTGGAGGTTTAAAGTCATAGTTTCATGGGACATCCCAGTTAATTGGTCTAATAACATGCCTAGTGCATTTCTATTCCTAGTTCATTGTTTAGTGTCTGGGGTCATAAAAACGAACAAGTGGCCATCCAAGGCACAAAAATTGGTCTCTATTCATCTGGAGCAACAGAGGAAGAAGAGTCAGGAATAGGAAGAGTACATGGAATGTGTGGCTAATTGCCTCCGTGAACAACAGCCTCCTTTGCCATGAGACCAGGTATCCAGGCAACACTACTGAATATTTTGATCAAAGATTGTATAGAAGAATTCTCATGAAAAAGAGGGGGAAATGCAGAACAAAATTTCAAATTCTCACAGTCTCCAGACTTCGTGGAGCTGTAATGGTGAACTCCTGAAACTACTGCCCTGAGATAATCTTTAAACATTAACCAAAAATATCCCGTGCAGTATTCTAAAAACCAAATAGTTTAGCTTAACTAGTAAAAAAGATCTGCCTTGAGCATTATGCTCTTTTAAGAACTATCTATATGAGATCAAAATGACACCAGCAACATGAAAGATTAGAGAGAAACCTTAAGGGGCAATAGGCTCAAATGTAGCCACGATTGTGAGAATTGTGCAGGACTGGGCAGTATTTTGTTCTGTTGTACAAAGGGTCGCTACAAGTCAGAACCAACTTCACAGCACCTAACATAAAAAAAAAGAAAAACCTTAAGGGGCAGTGAATTTATTTCAATGGTAGAGGAACAAATCAGAAAAGGTGGCTAAGAATGGTTGTACAACTTATAGACTATAATCTGTATCACTAAATGTTACATGTAGAAACTGTTGAATTGGTGTATGTTTTGCTATGTATGTTCTCAACAACAAAAAGAAAATAAATAAATTTTTTAAAAAAGGAAAAATAAAGGCAGTGGAGCTTTATTTTGGCCAAGTGATAAACTCTAGTCAAAGCTCCTAAATGTATATATCTTTCCATCTTAACATTCTAACTCAGAAGAGAGAGAGTGAGTTGTCATGGGAATGTACGTTAACCTGTTTATTTGAACGGAATAATGAAGTTAGACTTTTCTGTCAGATATTAAGTCTCAATTGGCTGAGAATCAGGTTGAGATATTTCCTAAAGATGAAAGAGCTGAATTCGTCACCCCAAGGATTTGACAAAATATAAATAAAGTATACAGTAATATTCAGAGTTTTATGGTCAAAGGAAATTTAAATTTAAAAAAATTTACAGACAATATGTCAAAAATATATTCTTTGCAGTTATTTAACCTTTTAATGTCAACCTAAAAATGTGTGAAGGGATACGTGATGGATAACTTTGTGCCAACTTGCCTAGGCTATAGTGTCTAATTGTTTGGTCAAACACTAGTCTAGATGTTGCTGTGAAGGCATTTCATAGATGTGATTACCATTTACAATCAGTTGACTTCAGTAGATTACCCTCAATAATGTGGATGGGCCTCAACCAATCAGTAAAAGGCCTTAAGAGCAAAAACTGAGGTTTCATGGAGAAGGAATTCTATAGCAAATCTGTAACATAGAAATCCTGCCTGTGTTTCTAGCCTGCTTTACAGATTTCAGACTCTAGACAGCAACTTCAATTTCTGCCTGCCTTTCTAGGCTGTCAGCCTGCCATACAGATTTTAGACTTAACAGTCTTCACACTTAAATGAGCCAATTACTTAAAAAATATTTATTGTACATATTTTATACATATTACATATATGTAACATACACACACACAAATGAATCCCTGGGTGCCATAAACGGTTAAGCACTCAACTACTAGCTGAAAGGTTGGCAGTTAAAACCCACCCAGAACTTCAGAAGAAAGGCCTGTGATCTGCTTCTGAAAGGCTACAGCCTTGAAAACCCAAGAACAGTTCTACTCTGTACACATAGAATTGACTCAACAGCAACCAACAAAAACAAATATATACAGTAAAACCTGCAGAAGCCGTAACCTGTGTAAGGCAGAAACCAGTCAGAAAAGGAAAATTCTATTGTCCTTCTAAATAGTGCAGTTTCTGCTAAAATAGAAAACTGGACTGCCCCCTGTCAGAATTGAAAAACTTGTAAGACCAAGAATAAGGCAGTCCTGTTGAGTTTCGGCTCTCACAGGTTTCACTGTATATATAAATAATATTTATCTCCTATTGATACTGTTTTTCTGGAGAATCCTGACTGATAACAAGACACATGGTTTTTCAAAATTCTTTTAGGAAGTATGGAAACAAAAATGTTTTAAGACCACAGCTTTAGTGGACAGCCATGGTTACTATTTGAAAAGCCTACCAATGTTTGCAATTCTGCCTGTTAGACAGAGGTAAAATCAAATTTCCAGGGTCACCTCAATCCTTAAAGTAATACACAGTACTTGTTCCCCACTGAGATATTTCCCTAACATCTATACTTTGCCATCAGTATAAACATTAAACATATAAACATAAAGCAATTCTTTTTCCTCTTCTATTTGTAATTAAACCATTTCATAAAACCATACAAAGATCTTCGGGTTTCCTGATACCATTCATTCTTTAACATATTCAATCAAGCAAAGATATATCACAATTAACCCACTTTGATGCTGGGAGACTGGTTATTTTTCAGACCATTATTGTTCATGATTTTCTTCTATTAATGGTCTACAGAGCTTGCATGAGGTGGGTAGAAGCAGCAACAGTGTAATGTTAAAGAGCCAGACTTGAATTTGAAACCCTGCTTAACCACTTGTTAGCTGTATGACTTAGGGCATATTACTCGATCCCTTTGTGCCTCAGTTCCCCTATTTTTAAAATGGGGCTGATAACAGTATCCATCTCATAAAGTGACTGGGAAGGTTAAATGAGTACATTTATAGTTCCCTTATTTTTAAAATGGGTCTTATAACGGTATCCATCTCATAAAATGATTGGGAAGGTTAAATGAGTACACTTACATAAATTGCTTAGAATGGTGCCTGGTGTACATAAGTGCTATATAAATGTTGCTTATTATTAGTGAAATTGCTTAAGGTATCTGTCACAGCTCATTCATTCATACTTTCATCAAAGACTAAATATGATTTACAATATGTCAAACAATGGACTGGATGATTGGGATATAAAGATGAAAAGAATATAGTCCTTGCCCTGCAAAGTTTCACACTTTACTAGGGAGGACAAACATTAAAGCAATGTGATAACATTAACAAATAAATGCTTGTGGTTGATAAATTAAAATTATTTCATAAAGGTTTGGATTAAGTAGCAAAGAAATAAGGAGGTCTGGTGGCACAGTGGATAAGGCACTACCAGGTCAGCAGCTAAAACCCACCAGCTGCTGTGTGGAAGGAAGACTGGGCGATCTACTTCCATAAAGATTTACACCCTCAGAAACCCAATGGGGGTAACTATGCTTTGGAAAGAAGTTGACGGCAGTGAGTTTGGTTTTTAGTTTAGGATAAAAATACAGGGAATAACTCTGTGTCAAGAGATCCTAGAGAAGGCTTCCTAGAGAATGTGACTTTTAGTCGGGATCTTGAAGGATTAAAATGTAGCTCATAAGATGGACAAAGAATGGGAAGTCAATGTACACAAAAATTGTGATAAAGATCCCTGTCTTTATGCATACATTAATGAGTCTTAATATATTATTGAGCACAGCTTCAGAGAGGACTAAATATAGTTATGTTCTATGATCTTCTACCAGTTTACATGCATCTCTAATTTATGACTAAAATAAAACATGATCCATTTTTCTCTTCATCCCATTCCCCAATCTTTACATATTTTCCCACTCTTTTGTTTTACGTATAAATTCCAAGTGCTAACTTCCCAGACCCAAACAGGGTACATTATTACTTTATATAAGCAGCTGCTACATTTGATCTAAAAGGTTTTTAAATAATGAAAGAAGCAATTTAAATTTTTTTATAAAATACTTTTAAATTTTTTATAACAAAGAAATGTTGTATATCAACCTATATTATAATCATTAGTTTCAATTTAATCTGTTTCTTATCAATGATGAAACTCCAAGCCAAATAACTCCATATATTATAATAAATAACTCCAAAAATTTTAAAAATAATTTTCACAATCACTGTTCACCCCATGAACAAATCTGATACACACCTGTGTCTGAAGGACGTAAAAAGTCAGTGTCACAGGTGAAAAAGGTCTGATGGTCCTGAGCTGATAAGTTCATGTCATAATAGGTAAGTGGTTCTTTACCAGTCACCCAAGTGTATCTTTACAAAAACACAAGAAAATATTTAAATTGAACATGAGAGTTAGAGCAAATATTATTAAAACCTAAAAATACTCCTACAAATTCTATTTGAGCATATTTTTGAAATCTTATTACTACCAGTAATAAAACAGGAGAGATAATTTGTACAAATTATTTAGAATATGATAATAAAACAAAAACCAATGGAGAAAAGAATAGATTATTCAACATACAATAGTACAAAAATTGGGCTTAAAGGGAAAAAACAATTTGAGTTAGATATTAAATATATACTTATTAAATATACTTAAATAAATTCTTACTATTATCAAATATTATTAAATACACTTAAACTGTCAGTGAAATAAAATTAAATATTAAAATTAAAACTATAAAAAACTAGAAGTAAACACAGGTGAGTTTTCAAAGCATAAAAGTGAAGGGAAACTATTTCCACATTTTACTAAATTAAAATTTTAAACTTTCATTTCCCCAAAGCCCACAATAAGTTAACAGCAAGTTAAACTGGATAAAAGACACATGTTTAAATATTCAATTTCAATAGTAAGTAAAAATAGCAAATTAAAACAACTAATTTTTACTTTTTATCTATCAAATTGGTGATGATATATTATCAATAACAGGAGCTCTGGTGGTGTAGTGCCTAAGGCATTTGACTACTAACCAGAAGGCTGGCAGTTCAAACCCACCAGCCATTTCTCATAAGGAAGACTGGGCAATCTACTTCCATAGAGATACTGCTTCAGAAACTCAAGGAGGGGTCGTTATGAGTCAAGATCGACTTGATGGCAGTGAGTGAGTGAGTGATATTATCAATGGTGAGATGGGATATGAACTCACATACATTGTGAATATAACTGCAAATTACTAAGTTCTTTCCAGAAATCAATTAGGTAACAGCTACAAGGTCTTGAAGGAGCTCTGGTGGCATAGTGTCTAAGGCATTTGACTGCTAACTAGAAGGCAGGGGGTTCAGACAAGCCACTCATTGGAAGGAAGATTGTGCAATCTACCTCCATAGTGATACCACCTCAGAAACCCAAGGAGGGGTCGCTATGAGTCAGATCTAACTCAACAGCAGTATACAACAACAACAACCAAGGTCTTAAAAGCATTCACACCTAGCCGGGGATAGGTACATGGGATTTCATTATATTATTCTCTTCTTTGGTCATTTTTCAAAATTTCAGTAATTAAAAAATACAATAGATTAAACAAAAGGGGGAAAAAAAAACTGTTAATATCCTTTGATTCAGTAATCCCAGTACTACAAATTGACCCTAAGGAAAAAATCATAGATGTGGCCAAATATTTATACACAAATCGTCTCCCCTGGCTAAATGTTAATAGTGAAATGATAAGCTTATTGACCCAAATAGGAATGTGTACGTAAAGTATGGTAACTCCATATACTGAAATATATTACAACCATTAAAAACTGTTATTGAAAAATAATCAAAATCATGGGTAAATTCACACAATATTATGTTAAGAGAAAAAAGTAGGATGTAAAACTTTATATAATTTATGATGTTTCAATTTTGTTTCTATATAGGTATACCCATTCCTCACTTATCAACATGGCTCGATTTCAAAGACCAGGTCATTATGCGAAAATAGGCAATACATGAAAGTGGAGGACAATCACATTGTATCACAAAATAGAGGATGACTATATCATTACATATTTTGGTTATCTAGTGCTGCTATGGGAGCTCTGGTGGCACAGTGCCTAAGGCACTTGACTGCTAACCTGAAGGTTGACTGTTCAAACCTACCAGCTACTCCTCTGAAGGAAGACTGGGCAATCCAATTCTGTAGTGATACTGCCTCCAAAACCTAAAGAGGGGTCGCTATGAGTCGGAGACAACTTGACAGCACATAACAACAACAGTGCTGCTATAACAGAAAACACTACAAATGGATGGCTTTAACAATAAGAATTTATTCTCTTATAGTTTAGAAGCTATAAATCCAAGTTCAAAGTTCCAGCTCTAGGCACTGGGTGAAGGTCCCTCAACCTTGAGCTTCAGCTTTGCCTCTTATTCCTGGCCCACTGGAGCTAGAGGCTTTTCTTAACTCAGGCAGCTGCTGGCTACTGAGGCTGACAAATCCAAGGCTGACAAGTAAAATGGCACAGTTTCAAGATTATCAAGTAACATAGGCACACCACCAGTTCAAGTCCAGAAACAGTCTCAAGATTGGCAGGCAACATGGCAGGCTGCTGAATGAAGACTTGGCTACATGTAGGATGCAAGTGTGCCAAAAAGACCGAGACCAAAGCTTCTTGTCATATACTAGAAGCAGACCACATCCCTATGGCAGCTAGCTACTCAGCTGCTCATAGAAGATTTCACCATGAAGTTGATTACTAGTCTCATCATGGGGAATAACTATATCCAGCTGCCCAGACACCCAAAACCAGGCCCAACCAAGCTGACACACAACCTTAACTACCACAATTCCACCCTTTGTCAATCTGGCACCTGTATAGACTCTCCTGCATTAGGTGGCCCAAGTCTTCTAGTCTATCTGACTGGTGACCTCACCCCCTTGGCCTAGCAGGCCCCATTCATCTGCACCTTGAACGTGGAAGCCCTGCCACTTCACTTTTGGGCAGTGGATATGGTCCCATTCCTCTTGCCCTCATGTACAGCACACCTACACTCCAGAACCAAGCTAGTGAAGGTCCGACTCTTTGAAAGCTAGGAGGATGTGGTGGTTCCACCCCCAGAGGCCATGGTCATACCCTCTAAGGCTTAGGCAACTGTTTTCCATTTCCTTGGTCTCTCAATTAATGCCCAATGGAAACCCACTCTGCCAGGGACGTTCCTGCCCAAAGGCATTCAGCTTTCTCCTCTGTGGGCTGGTAAGCCTATTACTCTGTCTTATGCTGGTCTCTTAGCTCTGTTGCTGCCATCTGCTGGTCTCTCAGCTCTGCTGCCACTGTCTCTCTGCCAGGCTCTCAGCTGTGGTCTCAGTGCAGGGATCTTGAATCAAGGACACAGTCTACTCCTATTTCCACATTTTGGTTATCTTAGAGCAACACCCCACTCTCTCAGTACCAAATTCTGCTTTGGTTATCTAGTACTGCTGTAACAGAAAATACCGCCAAGTGGATGGCTTTAACAAATAGGGATTTATTCTCTTACAGTTTAGGAGGCTAGAAGTCAAAGTTCAAACTACCAGCTCTAGGTGCTGGGTGAAGGTCCCTCAACCTTGGGCTTTAGCTCTGCCTCTTGCTCTCAGCCCACTGGAGCTGGAGACTTCTTTTAACTCAGGCAGCTGCTGCTGAGGTTGACAAACCCAAGGTTGACAAGTAAAATGGCATAGTTCCAAGATTATCAAGCAACACAGCAGGCCCCTAGTTCAAGCCCAGAAACAGTCTCAAGATTGCCAGGCAACATGGCAGGCAGCTGAATGAAGACCTGATTACATGCAGGATCCAAGCGTGCCAAAAAGATAGAGACCTTTTTCAAAGTCTCTTGTTATATACTGGAAGCAGACCACATGCCTAAGGCAGCTACTCAGCTGCTCACAGCAGATTCCACCATGGAGATGATTATCAGTCTCATCATGGGGAATAACTACATCCAGTTGCCCAGACATTCAAAAGCAGGCTAAAAAAGCACATAAATGCCAAATTATATTATTACATAACTGCCAAAGTACATCATTATACAACTGCTGTTTCATAATTATATAACTGCCAAACCACTGAGAATGATGGCCTAGCCAAGTTGAAATACAACCTTACCATCACAGTTAGCATTACTCTCACCTCGCATCTCAGAGTTCATTATTGCCAGATGTACGTCCTTAATGCGCAAAATAGTTGGATATCAGATTTTTTACTATTGTAAACGGCAAATATTGGATAACCAGATAATCAGTAACTGAGGAGAAGGTATATATAGAAAAGAGACTAGATAAAAATACTGATAAAATACCAATATTAATTCTGTAAAATGTTGACAGCAGTTATCACTTAGTGGTAGAAAAAGATGATTTTTTTCTTCTTTTTCATACATCTCTGTATTTTACAATTTCTCTACAAAGAATGTGCACATATTTTATAACTTAAAAAGGCATTTCTAAAGTACACTGTAAGTGCTAACTATTTAAATAATCAAAGGTTTAAGTGTTTCATAGCATAAAATTTCAAAAGATGTTTTCTCTTGCTATTTTCAGTTTTAACCTATTTTGTGGGAAATTATCATGAAGAAAAAAGAAAAAGAAAAACTTTGTTCACTTAGCAAAGTTTTTGTATACATTGCAAAATCATAAAAAATGTTGTTTATTAACAATCCACATCATTCTCAAAATTATGTGTTGTTGTTGTTAAGTGCTGTCAAGTCGTTTCCGAATCATAGCAACCCTATGCACAGCAGAACAAAAAACCGCCCGATCCTGCACCAGCTCCATGATTCTTGCTGGACTTGAGCCCATCATCAAAGCCACTGTGTCAGTTATCTTGTTGAAGGCCTTCCCCTCTTTCGTCAACCCTCCACCTTACCAAGCACGACATCCTTCTCCAGGGAATGGTCCCTTCTGACAATATGACCAAAGTAGGTAAGATGAAGTCTGGCCATCCTCACTTCCAAGGAGCATTTCGGCTGCACTTCCTCCAGGACAGATCTGTTAGTTCATTTAGCAGTCCATGGTACTTTCAGCATTCTTTGCCAGCACCACAACTCAAAAGCATCAACTC